>NC_136547.1:11094511-11459511 GCF_910591455.1 Pholis gunnellus
TGTGAGGCCAGAATAGCAACCCAGTTCCATTCTACACACTAATGCTCAGCAGGTTTCGATTATTTGATCATCTCAAGTGTGCTGTTGGTGCACACTACAGAACTGTTCATAGCAGACTGATTATAATAGAAAAGGCACCGTTGTTATTAATAGCCTTAATAATGGCTCTATTTCATTGTTGCCATTCAGTTCCATTCCGTTCCATTCAGTTCAGTTGCTATTGTGCATGCTGGCTCACTACTATACCTCACCGGGAAACTTGAGCAGAGCAGTAATTAATGTTAAGGTTACACATGTGCTTTTCCTACTACGACAAAGGCCCATTGTACCTCAATACAATGCAGCAAGCAAATAGAGAAGCTACTCACAGCTGCAGAGAATTTGACTTAATTGCAGATGTGATGACACAGCTGCCGAAAGATCTTCATGAAATCTTTGTACAGTTTACCTCTTTGTATAAATAATAAGTGACATTGTTTTTATGTATTGTATGTCAACTGCAGAAACATTATACTATGACAATTAGTATCAAATTAAACATTTACACAATAGATGCCAGATCTATATGGGAGAATAACCTCGGCATCTCTGAATCATTCACTCAATGGCCTCTCTTCCAGCATATAAACTAATAGTTTTGAATTTGATATGACCCCCTTGATCAACTGAATCATTTCCAATATATACTGCTTGTCTTCTCAATATCCCCTGAGGCTAGTTCTGTTCTCTTTTAACTCTTAAAACACCGGCACAAAGTTCTTCTTGTCATGGCGACACATTACCAGTTAACTTAAAATGCGTTGGTCTCTCGTGATTGGTTAGGGAAAAATCATGTTTGGTTTGTCCGAAACATGGCGGCGCAACATGGCGGAGGACCCACTCCCTATGTAGATATAAATAGCTTGTTTTAAGCTAACTAAAACACGATTGTTAGTGATTATACACCAATGCAAACATAGCTATAATTATTATATTATATTTATTGTAATAGAGCCCCCGAAAGGCCACACACTGGCCATTTATTTATTTTAGATTAAGCACTGTGGAGCTCTGTAAAAAGCTACTCTGCAGGATATGTTGTGATATCCATTATCTCGGCCACTCTCTTACTTCTGTGCACCTTAACTCTGTGTGTGTTAATGTATTTTTGACGTGTTCATTTGCGTGAATGAAAAAAAGAAAATGCTTACCCTATAGTCATACAGCTGATTATGGTTCCCAAAAACGCAAAGGTCAAAACAGATCCAAGATTCCCAATGAATCGTTTCTAGAACAGAAATTTGAATGAACACCAATCAGTAACATCAAACAAGCAGCTCAACAGTATGCAACACATTTACTCAAATTCCATGTAACCAACAGCAGCACACGCTGACAGGCAGTGCTTTTATTGAACTGACGAAGCACACATACAAAAGGAGCAGTCCTTTGATGATGTCGTTGTCCCCTACAGTGAGGCATGTCAGGACAGCAGTCTCACCTGATTCAGGGTGTAAGCTCCATGGAAGATGATAGGTGGCAGGAACAGATTGAAAAGGACCTCGGGATCAAAGGTCTCCTGTAAAAAGACAGAGCTGTTGTGTTGGTGACTGACAGGGCTCCGTGGGGAGCGAGAGGACCCCGTTTACTGGATGTGACTGACTGACAGATATTACACAGACACTGTTCACTTCAGCAGCTCTGTTTTGCAGACAGGCAGCAGTTCTTTTTTCTCTTTGAATCCCAATGTCACAATGGTCTCCTGGTACCGAGACATCTGTCCTTTCTTTCTAAAATAAAATATATAAAACTTTTGCATATTGTAATAGAAAAAGGTATTACACTCAAGGCTTATATTTTGTTATTGTTCCCACCCATGAATATTGCAGTTGGAAGCATTATAGGTACCATAAAGTAGGCTCCAACCGGTCTACATGCAAAAAGCATCACATTGTAGCTTAAAGAAACACAAACATGAACCTGGTTTAACTGCTATGTTAGGAAATACTACAAATTCCTCTCAACAGCAAACTTTGAATCTTCAGTAGGGCCACTACTTCGATGGTGCATTATTACAACAGCCCTATAATTTAATTACTGTGTACTGCATTAGCATTCTGCACCAGTGCCCTCACTCAGACTGCCTCAGCTGATTAAAGCAAAGCATAATACAAAGTGAGAAGTCTAATGAATTGTGTAAGTGTTCGCCACGGAGGCTCCCAGTGTTCTTTAGAATGGGAATAAGCAAGAACCATTAGTGAAGACGCACATGTTGAGACAATGGGTGGATTAAAATCAAACAAAATCCAAGCCGCTGATCGCAACAACCTACATTACCTTCAACACAAACAGTAGCCAGAGCTTAAGGCTTTTCTTAACATACCGTGCACGTTCTTTGTCTGTTTCTCATCCCAGCCAACATGATGCAATACAAGCTGCCCAGAAAGGTAGCCTTTCATGTCCTTCATCCTCGAATCCATTTTATGTCTATTGTGGGTACCGAATGAGGATCAAACGGCAGCGATATTCAATTCAGATCAAAATAATGTTACTTTCTCCGGATTACTACATCCCGCAAGGTCTCATTACATTGCTCGAAATGAAATTCCAGTTCAATTAAATTTCAGATATGTGGTGATGATGCTTGCAGAGAAATTATTGAAGCAGCCGGAATAGCATGAATATTTGGACAAATGAAAATAGGCCCGTCTCTGCAAATGCCCCATTTCCTGGAAGCATTGCATTTTGGTGTCACATATGTGTATGTGTGGATATGTGGAAGATTGCATTTTTAATAATAATTTCTGATGCCGCAAAGCCCCCTATAGCTTGGAGTGACTCTGCTTTCACAGTAATTCACACTTGAAATGGTTGCCAGCTCTACAAATTGCTCCCATCTTTCTGCTGCCGTCACCCGGCTTAAAATAAATTACTTTCTCGTGACTGCAATTACCCACAGAGCACAATATAGATGTATTTTTGCAGACTGTGCATGACAAATACAAAATGGCATAACAGAGACTAATACAGACACTGTAATCAATTATGCATATGCTAGTGGTTTTATTCTAAGGGCCACCTGCGCCACAGAATCGGGGATGGAGGTGTGTTGTATACACTAATTGCCTCTTCAGCTGAGCAGCACTAAATTTAATCAGACCACAAACTTTAATGCTTTACTCCCCAGCGGCACATAATGGACTCAGTAATGCAATGAAATTCTTATCTCTCTCTGCTAGGCCCCCTTATGTATCAGGCTTAATAGCGTGAAGGCTACACAGAATGGTCTGACCAAAGTAATGGCCTTTGTGGTAGCCTCTGCTGGTTTGCTAATGAGACCCCAGCATTCAAAAGGGGCCAAAGAGTCCAAGCCATTAGTGAAGAGTTACACTTGGCCTGGATGATTTGTAGGGTTCATGGGTCACTTACTCCCTTTGTCTCTGGTTGAAATATCGCTCTGAGATTGAGAAATACATTTTCAAATACACTCGTTCCACATCCTCTCATGCTTGTTCGCCATCGTGTGGCTGAATCCCCGGCTCATTGGTTGGTTTCTCCCTGATAGCGCCGCCACAATATGAAAGCAAGCCAGAAAACAGTAATAATACTAATTACAACCAGAGGCGCCTGTCAAAGCTTTGGCTCTTCTACTTAGCGGTTACATTGGGGTCTCTAACTAATCCATTTTCCACAAATACTTTTGAAGAGAAGTTTGCAGCACTATGGCTTAAGGTCCAGTTGTAACATTATTCCTGTTGCATCTCAGTGACAAAGAAATATCACAAATAAACTATGCTTTGATAAACTGTTTAACAATCCTTGCATGTGGAATTCAAATGAGACCTTCAGCATTAAACAAAATCATGCTGAGAACACATTTTTTAATTGGATGTTTATTATTTTAGAAATATACAAGAATATTAGAAAACTAAGGTTGATTGCAGTTTTCACATCATTACCAAACCAATATACTGTGTTCAATAGACTATAATATACAATGTCATATTTATGTTATATGTAAGTACAACATAAAATAGCAAAGAGGTTCAATGTTATGCTTCCCATAGAAACAAAATAGGTCTCTTAATTGTGGAAAATAATTTACAATTCAAACACTGTGCTGACCAAACCTCTATTTGAGTCAGCAAAGTACAACTGCTTATTAAACTCCCAGCGTCAAATCATGAGCAGCAGTGCATCTCTACGACATTCAGAAAACATCATTAATGTACTTTTTGCTCGGCAGATTGTGATTTGGAATATATATTCATAGGATCATATTTCCCTCCACTTTCGAACAGATGGTAGATATTCCCATCCATTACTGTGTTCTGTCCGTGAGGTTGAGATGTTCATCGCTATCTAAGAGGGAAAAGCTGCATTGCCTGTTTAGATTACCCAACTATCTCATATCTTTCCTGCAATGCAGAGCAATCCGGCACCAATATCACTTGAATCTCATTATGGGAATTCTGCAAGTAAACAACACAGAATGTCTTCACAGGAACCCACATTTCAAGAAAAGATAAATTGCAATTGTATTCACGGTTTATGTTTGCAGTTGCAGGAACATACTTTGAAGAACGTGTTAGTACTATTTTTGGTTATTGATCAAACACTTTGTGTTGCTTTATCTACTTTACAAGAGTTCTGGCTGAGGAAGTACAAAAGGCCCAGGACCTCTGCTCACTAGCTATATCCAGGGAAAACGTGTGTTCATATTTCAAAAGGATTACCCCGCGGAAAGCACCTGGACCTGATGGCATCCTTGGTCAAGCTCTCAAGGTGTGTGCAGATCAACTGGCAGATGTCCTCACAGACATTTTCAAGCTCTCACAGCTCCAGTCTGTAGTCCCCACGTGTCCCAAAACGACCAAAGCCCTCTGCCTGAACAACCACCGCCCACTACCACCCACCTCCATCATCATGAAGTGCTTCGAGCGGATAGTCAACACCTTCATCACCTCCTTCATCCCTGACTCACTGGACCCACTTCAATTTGCAGGTGAAATAGATCTGTGGATGACTCCATCACCCTCGTCTCCCACACTGCCCTCTCCCACCTGGAAACACATATGTGAGAATGCTGTTCATTGACAATAGTTCAGCGTTTAACACCATCGTGCCCTCCAAAGATTGTCATCAAGCTCAGAAACGTGGGGTTCAACACCACCCTCTGTGACTGGATCCTGAGCTTCATAATGGGCAAACCCCGGTGCACATCGGCACCACCACATCCTCCACCCTTACTCTCAGCACCGGAGCCCCTCAGGGCCGCATGCTCAGCCCTTTCCTGTATTCCCTGTTCACGCACCACAGCTCCGACAAAATCATTAAGTTTGCTAACGAAACGACCACCATCGGCGACGAGACAGCCTACAGACAGGAGCTCAGGGCCCTCATATTGTGGTGCCTCGACAACAACCTCCATCTCAATGTCTAAACTAAGGAGCTGGTTGTGGACTACAAGAAGCGACAGCGAGGACCATCAATGGGACTGCGATGGAGAGCGTCAGTAGCCTCCTGTTCCTCAGGGTTCAACATCAGTGAAGACCCCACCACACAAACACCATCAAAAAGATACTTCTTCCTCCCGGCACTATAATATAGGTCAAATTGTTTTCTTGCTCTATTTCTCTCTTGCTTCCCTAATAACAAACAGAACATGTAAGTAATTTAGAAGAAAAACAATAACTAGGCACCTTTAGAAGATATTTTGTTGATATAAATACCCAGCATACACAAGGGACAAAATATAGGTGTGATCAAAGGAAAGAAAAATTAAGGAAATATTTGTTTATATATATATATATATATATATATATATATATATATATAAATATATAAAAGTACATCAGAGGAAAATAAAGCATCCAGTTTGTTTTCACATGTTCGCTCTGTACTATTGATTGTGCACCTTTTGAAAGTAAACGTTTTATTAACAGGTTGTTTCACTTTCCATTAGAGGCTATGTTGTGTCACAAAATGCACCACATATCCACATCAACAATTCACTTTTTGTAACATTTATTTGAAGCGCAGGTCAAATCAAATTGCCATAGTTACCGTATGAGGGGTTGAGACCGGCGGGCCTCGATGGTTGAATCTCCCGACATGTTTAAAGTTGAAGTGCGATGTGACGTTGATTGTCAAGAGGAGAGGTGTGCTGTTGAGACCAACACAAGTGCAAACCGTTTCCTTGTTGTCTCCCCGGTCAAATGACAAGCATCTCACCATCAACCCCACAAGCATACCTGCAGAAGAGCACCAACAAGACAGACGAAGCTGCAGTTATGAAAACTATGTAACATACTTAAAACTATTCCAGAAGTAAATGAATCATAATGCAGCTACTGTAATGCAAAAACATCCAAAGCATAACGTTATAATGAAATACAAATCAGGTATAGGCAATTATTGTTTTGGTGTAATGCCTAAATTAAAAGTTTGATTCCAACATCAAGCCATAATGCCTTTATCAATATCATTATCCTTAATTTGGCTGTGAACAATGTAAGCTATAACTTGCCTCTCATTCATTGTGGTTGTTGTGTTAATTAGAAATTTCCCTCATAAAGATAAATTATAAAAATGGTGACAGGAGCCAAATTAGATAATGTGACCAATGCATTCTTACTAAGGCCCAGATTTGACAAATTTAACCCAAAGCTGCCTTTTTATTATCATCATTCTGATATATAATGTGAACTGTGAGTTCCGGAAGTGTTGATGTATAACGGCTTCCGTGCTCTAGCCTCTAAATTGGCTACTTACCATAAAACATTGCACCTCCAGTTTCAGTTATAAGTCTATATTTAAACTGTTTTAACTTCCACACACTGAGAATGGTAAGAAGTGCCAAGCCGACAGCTGCGAGTATCAACAATGCACTGTCTTGTTTTTGCGTGACCGTGGCCGACATCTTCAAAGCCGAGGGCAAACTTTTCGGAAACAACTGTCTTACTTGAGATTCAATTCAGCAGCAGCAACATCCGTATCAGCAGCGCTCGAGAGCTCGTGCTGCGTTCAGTGTTGCTTGGTAATCTCAGTTGTTATCCAATTTAAGGGAAACTGCTAAGTTGATTAAGTAGTGAAGATATTTTTGTGAGCATGTATATTTTACAAATCAAAAGATACAAAGCTGTTTTGCTGAAGTACCAATGCAACAGATGAGACTGAAACATAACATCTGGACAAGATATAATTACTATTGTCTTAGAAAGCCAAATTAAAGCCTTTCAGCAATTTAAAAACACAATAGATCACATTTTCCTACTGACACGGCTCATGACCTTATATCTCTACTACGCTTTAAAACAAAATCCGGTATTTCCCAAAGCACCTCGATGCCTCATACTTTGGATGTCCGCCTCTGATTTTCCAGCAGGTGGCAGTATGTTCAAGCTAATTCACGCGGAGCTCGTGGGAGCCCACTGTGAGGGGCCGGACGGAATCTCCACTTTCTGTCTCCAAGTGAATCAAGGATCGGCCTTAATTAGCACTTAATTAAACAAAGAGTCTTTAGGTAGTAAGGTAATGATGGTTTACTTCGATTGTTATACAAAAACAATAAACATGTAACAACCTTTTGAAATGCCTAGAAATAGGCTGCTGTATGTGTCACCAGTGTTGACTCCAGACTGTCAAATTAAACATTGAAATTAACATGTTTGAATTAGGCCCCCTGGTCCTATTACACATGCAAGTCCAACTTTCAATTATGTAAACCAAGGGCTGGTTTTCATATATGAAGCTGGGCTCACAATCCAATTGAGTATTAATGAACAGTTATCATCTTCGCCCTGATCAAGTTATTTTTGCAGGGTGATCTCCTCACAATCAGGTATTCAGTGCAATTCTGACACTGACACCTCTGATTCCGGTTCAGTTAAGGCCACGTGCTTCCAATGCTTTATTACACTATGACTGCAGTATGTGTGTAATGTTTTGTACAGAAACTCTTTATATGAACAGCAGTCTTTTTTATGTTGAAAGTTCCTTTAAATAAATGTACCACGTCTTACTCAGCATTTTTATTCTAAACACGTGGATTTGTGTTGCATGGTGAGCTGTTTATTTTTAGATTATGTCACTATCTTCTACCAAACAGTCGCTTTCAGAGTGACAGAGGCACGGAGAGAGAGAGAAAAATAGAACAGTGGGCAAACTTTGCTCTGGGGGCGGTATTCCAGACAAGACAATATTAGAATACTCGCTTAGCAACCGCTGCCGTAAACCCTACAGCGGGTGTCGTAAAGGGTAAAGAGGCTGGTGTTGAAAAGACTCGAAACAGAACCCATTGTGGTTGTTGGAGAGGAGTGAGCCGCTGCACGAGAGAGGAGGCAATTCCGCGTAACACAAAGGGACTCGCGATAAGCGGACAGTTACGGACGTGCACGCACAACACTGGCGCTGGGGGTCTTTTGTGAAGAGGACCGCGTCGTCCAGTCGGAAAGATCCGGTTTACGAAGAGTTAAGACTCGACATCCCAAACTGTTTATTTCTGCAGCTAGCAGGGCTAGCTGGCTCGATACCCAGGAGCTAGAAATGGGAAGCCCGTTGTGAGTTTGCCTGATAGCGATCTTCGTCGAGCTTTTTTTTTTTTTTCTTTTTGAAGAAGAAGAAGCAGTTTCCGCTCCGCATGCTGTCGGCGGTGATTTGAAGTATCAGCCGCAACTTTAAAGAATGATATCGACGGAGCGCTAAGCGTTACACTACTGCCGACCCGGAGAGGAGGAAAGTCACACAGGTTTGTTTCTCACTGTTTCTTCATCTCACTGCAAAACCGTGTGCACGTTGAACTAACACTGTTTATAATGTGAACTGTGCACGGGGGTGATTTGGTGCAACCTCGACTTGAATAATTGACGACAAAAAAAAGCATGAACTCTTCTGTATTTCTTTTCTTGTTTTTCAGTATACGAGAGCATGCTTGACACTTGAAGCGTCACTGTTGCTAACGTTACCCCAGAGCTGATGAAATGATAATCAGTGTTTTTGGTGGAAACAAACTCTTATCAGATGCCCACATGCTGGGGATGTTGTTTTGTTACAACATAAACCTCAGCGTTACGTTACAATTCATCTTGTTGGCAGAACATTAGTCACTGGTACTTAAACACCACTTAACATAATGTACCAAACTACAATAGAGTGTCTCTTATACTTATAGATATTATATTCCTTTGGTCATGTGTGTGCAGAATATATATTATAGCAACAAGAAGATATGAAATAAGAAGATATTTATTTGCTTGAGGCACCATTAAAAAGTGCTTCTCCAACAAAACATGTTTTTGCATTGCTTCCTATTTACTTGGGTCATTTTTGGATACTCCAATCAATGTACCTCCACTAGTCTTGGATTGATTTGATATATATTTGTATTCTTGTCGACATGAGCAAACCGCAGGTTGAGACGTTTGCTTGTCAGGTAGAACAGCTTGAAAATAATAGAGTAAATTGCAATCATGGCTAAATGGACTTGGCCATGAGATTTCTGCGATTGCACGCTCTTTGCAGACTTCTGCCCTGGATTGCTTCCAAGAAAAATATATTGTCCCCCCAGTCCTACCGTTTGGTTCAGACAAATTCTCTTTTACTGTCCAATGAATAGAGCAGGCTGCTTTCATAATGGGCGACTAATTGTGGCGCCTTTCTGCAAGGTTGGTCGAGGGAACTATGAGAATAGACCGATTTGCTACACTTCAGACTTCCTGCTGGTGGTTGAATTTGAATGTTTCTCAGAGCGGTATATGAGAGTTTTAGACCTTTTTTAAACTCACCAAATCAAACTCCGATAAAAGCAACTTCTACAACAGATGGAGTGACTTTAAATGGAATAATGAATGTCTGTCGGGTAATCAATTTTACCCCCCCCTCGCCAAACATATCTCTCATTTGTTTAAACCGAAGCTTGCTTTGACAGCTTGTTTTAATCAGTCCAGGTGTAGCTTCCATTAGATGACACTTTTGTTTAGCAATGGAATTAACATGATATTTAAATGTATGACAACTTTTCAAACTCCTGCAGAACGATGCTGGCTTGTTTTTTAAACTGTGCATCTGTTTTAAATTAAACCAAACAAACATGTTCATCGGTGGAAGAATCCAGAGCAAGTCTCCCCGCTTCGAGTGTGTCCTTTCCGAACGCCTGCGTCAGTTTGGCGCAAAAGCAGATGCCATTGATATTCTCATTAAAGCCTCTGCCGTTTGGTTTTGGCCAGAGATGAATGGACTAATGCTCATGTGGGGTTTCTGCTAATTGATGCTTCTATTCCGAGGACTCAATTTTCCATTAGGCGGGCCCGAATGTTGCTGTTGTTTGTATCTACCCGTCACCGTCTACGCGTTTGCTGTACTGAGGAAATCCGATGGTGGAGTCTGAATGTTTTTTTTTTTTTTTTTTTTTTTTTATCAAACATTATTGACTCCACCGGTCGATAACCTTGGCAACAGTAGTTCCTCTCTCCAGCTAGAGTCGCACATTGCAATGGAAGGGGGGGGGGGGGGGCTTTTTTTCCCCGAGCTTGGTGGCAATACCGACGTTCTCGTGGGTAGACGCGTTAATGTGTGTGTTTGTGTGCATCCATTCAGAGATGGAGACCTGCTACTCTGTATTCGTGTGCGCTCTCTTTGCATTCATCTCCATCACAAGAGCAATAGCTCAAAGTTCACCTTGCTGTCCATTAGCTATGCATTAGTGGTATCTTTCCTCTGTATTTCTCTCTTTTCCTCTCTCCCCCAAACCCATCCACTGTGTCCTTTTTTTTTTTAAACACTTCGTCTTTGCACTCTCTTTTTTTCTTTTTTTTGCACATCCAGTTGGAATTAATCAAGCATGTTCATGTGTGGCTTGACTTCATTATATCCTAATGAAGTTTAGCCTCAGGTGCAGTGAAGGAAATGGGTTAGCCCGAGAGTAGCCTGGCCCTCGTACGCCATTATCTGACGTACGCCATTATCTGAAACCGGCTCCACACAATGAGCTGTGGAAAAGATTATTCATGACGGAAACTTTCCCTTTTCAAGCCCTTCTTTCTTATCTGGGTTATTCTGTCAAAATCAAAGTTTAAATAAAAGTTAAAATATTAGGATATTACGATTTTATCTTCCTCTGTCTCGACCTTTGTCATTCTGTTTTAAGCCAACATGGGGCCTATTGCTTCATCTTGTGCCTTCTCTGTCTCAGTAATGAGCCATTTTGCGGCTCTTAACATCTGCCAAACTTGGAACATTTTTGAATGCGAGACTCATCTCCCATGCATGAGGAGTCAGGCTTCCTTTGATTTGGCCTCTTTTCTTTGCCTCTCTTTCGAAGTGCTCGCCGCAGTACTTTGTAGACTAGAGTACGCTGAAAAACTTTCTTACCCGAGTTTTGGCGGTGGCTGTGTGTGTATGTGTGATGAGAGGTAATTTTGGTGCTTACTCTAAACAAGGTTTTTCCTCTTGGTATTGTGCATCCCTCCTTCTGGCGGAGTGCAGAAGGAGCAGAGGCACCGTGGGGGAGGAATGGAGGAGGGTGGGGTAATTTAAAACACACGTTTTCTGTGGTCACAATGAGGTTTGTCCAAAAGAAAACACTGCTTTAAGTTTCACTGCCCGTCTATTCCGGTGGGTAACATCTGTGTTGGAATACAAAGCATCTGGCTTCAATTTCGAGCTTTAAGTGAACTTTACCCACGTCAAATACCTGTATAGGCAACCTTGAGCTCTATGCAGTCTGCCTGTCCTGTTGGATGACTGTCAGCCTTGGGGTGGCATGCAGCAACAGACGGCGAGGGAGTGAAATAGTGATGGTTTTGCAGGTTTCAAAATGAATAAAAATAAAAGCCATCTAGTCGGGTAATCGCCAAGAAAAATCCCCGTCCTAAATGATCATGCATCCTTCCAATGAAGCTGAATGTTTTGATCTTATTCACACTATTACTCTGTGTAGCAGCAGCACCAAGCTATAAAAAACAACTCTAATCTAGTAGCATTTCAATTCCTATACTCTCCTGCTTCATGCCAAACAAAAGCACAGGATCAGGGGTAAGCCATCATTGGCACATTCGTGCAATTCATTGTCAATATTTTAAGCATTTTAAACACCGTGGCTGTCAATTCACCAGCAAAATGCAGTGTGTGGCTTATTCTTACACCTCAGCAATTAGTACGATCATTGACATAATCCAGGTAACGCTCCGGAGGTAATTGAGGCCTAACTGGTTTCTCTCTGGAGAGAAGAAGAAGCCACGCCCCCTCCGCACGTCAGGTGCATCTCATTCCTCCGCCGTGTCCAGGTCATGTTCGTGGGGCTTGTTCCAGCTCGCCCTGGCTCTCTGCTGCTCTCGCTAAAGGATGAAGGGGCTGATCGTCTTCTGCGCCTGGCTGAGGTTATGTTTTGTCCTCTTTGAGCCGCCTGCTGATCCTAGTTAAATCTCATATCTGCACTCGAGATCTCGCAGGCCCGTCTGGGCTGCGACTGCCTCTGTTAGATGCTAAATGGCACTTGAATCGAGATCTTATAGCAACGGGATATTCAGTTTTCCCCTCAAGCGATGAGCTTCCTCTCGCTCCCTGTAGTACAAGGCACAAGGCACACATCCTTTTGGCTTCTATTGAAGTTGTTGTTTTTTGGGGAGGTTTCTTCATACAGACTTTGTTTCTTTATTTCCTATCTCCCAATCCATCTTCCTTTCCCAACTTTAATATGAATATCTGGCAGAAATTGAATTAATCTTTCACACTAATAAATTATTGTGTTGGCCTTCTTCTTAGCTCTTTCTGAATGGATGCGACTGAGAGGGTTTTTGTTAATTTATCACACTGGAGGCATTTAGTTGAAGTCGGCTTGATGTGGATTTTGAGTTTCTTTATTTAGTTTGCCCAATGAAATGCTGTTTCAGGCTCAATAAGTAACCATTGCTTCTGAGATGAATCAGATCAATGCAGGCATGAAGTAGAATATTCAAGAAAGTGTTTAACTTCCAAACTGTAAAATGACCATTATCATCGTGCTCTTCATTATAATGCTAAAATAAATAAATGCTGACCCATGTCTTGGGGGAAATTGTGACACATTACCATTAAGATTTAAAGCACATATTTAGTTTAAAAATAGATTTTTAAGAGCTTCTATTTAATAGATGTAAAGTAACTCATTATCTCTGCCGTACTTTTGGTACAAGAGAAGGAAAGCATATGCTCATTGTTGAGTCACATTGCTTGACTTTTAGATTTCTGGTGAGAAAAGAAATGCATGAATCATATTTCTTTTTTCTTAAAAAAAAATGTATGTAGTGCAGCTGTCTGTAGTTCCCCTTTTCTTTTTTTTTTGATACGGTCTATTTTTACATGAGTGATGTTAGCCTGATCTGCTCAGTGTATTTTCAGACAGGGCTGTGAGGTATAGGAACTAGTGCGTTCGGCTTCTTATCTGACACTCCGCAGCCGCACATCTCTCACAACCGCTGCTCTCTTGGCCGCCTCGAGCCCCCCGTGCCTCCCCCCCGATCTCAGCCACTTCGATCTGAAAGCGAAACGCGAGGAACCCATCGACACGCCACGCTAATCACACTAGCGTGCCGTGCCCTCTCAAGTCGGCTGTCCTAATAGGCACGTCCTAATGAGCTCTAATTGAGGATTGCTAATTTGCATGGCCCGAGTCATTGTCTTTCGTAAAGCGACTTATAAGACTTACAAGGCTCATTGCTAAAAAGCTGATTGAGGGGCCTAACATGGCTTCACTGTGGGCAGGCTGCAGAGGGGGAGGGGGGGGGGGGGGGGGGGGCTTGAGAGGCTTCTTAGATTCTTCTTGTACTGTGAATCCAGATTGTTGTCTCTTTCTTCCATGCGTTAGTTCCCACCATTCCCTCTTCTGCTGACGTCGATGTGCCTAATAGAGGTGTTCACAGAGTCTCTCCTTCACCCCCTCAACCACGTACGTTATTTTAGTGACACCAGCCGTTTTCAAAGAAACCACTTCAAAGCCTGATTGAAACGAGGCAGGGCAACTCTGATCAAAGGTTAAACTACGCACAGCGTGAATCTCCACAATGCAGAGTGAGACTTCTCTATTTGAAGCGAGGAGAAGGAACATTAGGTTTTTCTGAGCTCGGAGTAACTATTGAGGTATGCAGGCGGATTGTTATTTTGCTGTGCATCGGGAAAAAAGTGATGGATACTTCTGTAGCGGCGGAGGAAGGTCCTCTGAGGAATCATCCTCGCAGTGCAGCACATTTTTATTTATACGAGGGGAGGATGTTGTACATTTCCTCTTAATTTGATCATTGACACTGTTTTTCCCTTTCCCATACTGTTATTTATCTTTTTTTTATTCGGGGGGAGTATACAAGCGATCATTTCTCAAAGAGAAAGTGCTCAAACAGGCACAGGCAGGTTTATTGCATTGGCTGAGGTCCATCTTATTTCTGCTCAAAAAGTGATGAAATCTCTTAAATGACCCTCTCAATTAGAAAATGTGTATTTCAAGTGTGTTTTTGTGAGTTTTTGTAGGGGGTATCACATCCTAGGACTTTGGTGTTCAAGTTACAGGTCCAGCAGAAACAAATGAGATAAACCTTTTTCATTCCGTGTTTTTCCGTTTTGTGAAACGTTTTTTCATCTCCCCTGATGTAATGACTTCCCCCCTCTCCCTCTCTTTGCTTGATTTCAGGCCTGCTGGCTCGAGGTTGCACACAAAACACCAAGAAGGGAGAACATGACTCACTGGCCCCTACCAGAGACTGGCACGGGGCAGCTGTGCCAACCTCGCCCCTGCCTGCCGCTTTAGAAGCATCCCCGGTACACCATGACGGAGAGGCATTGAGGTTTGCTCCCTGACGACCGTCTCAATACCTCTCCTCCTCCCTATCCCCTCAACAACCCCCCTCCCGCCCCGCCCCGTCCCCATCATGCTGCGCTTCCTGCCTCTCAAACTTGGCCGCCTGTACCGCTGTCTGAAGCTCTTGTTGGTCGTGGGGCTGTTTGTCATCTTGTTGATGAACACCCACAACCTGTTCGCCTCCTTCCAGAAGAATGAGCTCACCGACAGACGCTTCATCAACCTCAACAAGTGTCCCGCCTGCTTTGGCACCAGCTGGTGCCGCAAGTTCATGAACGGCCAGGTTTCCTTCGAGACCTGGGGTCGCCTGCGATTCCTAGACGTCTTCAACGTCAAGAACGTTTACTTCGCTCAGTACGGGGAGCCCAGGGAGGGCACCCGCCGCGTGGTGCTCAAAAGGCTCGGCTCCAACCAGGAGCTGGCGGAGATAGACCAGAAGATCTGCAAGCGGGCCACGGGCAGGCCCCGCTGTGACCTCATCCAGGCGATGTACAAGACCGAATTTGCCCGGATCAACGGCGACGTCCGTCTGCTCACTCCGGAGGTGGTGGAGGGCTGGTCGGACCTGGTGCACTGCCCCTCTCAGAGGCTGCTGGACCGCGTGGTCCGCAGGTATGCTGAGACCAAAGACTCGGGCAGCTTCCTGCTGAAGAACCTCAAAGACACGGAGAGAATGCAGCTGCTCATGACTTTGGCATTCAACCCGGAACCACTCGTACTACAGGTCTGTTGAAACTTGTTTTCAATTGTGTGTGTGTGTGTGTGCGAGATGCCATTTGATGCTTTTCATGCTATTTTTTGATGTGTTGTTGACTATTACGGTCTTTATCAAGATGCAATATTTTCTTCAAAGAGGTTTCCGTCAGCTGATATGTGGCCCCAGGTGTTTTCGGAGTTGTTGATAAGGATTACCTTTTGCTACGAAGAGGATAAGAGCTTCAGTAAGCAAGCCAGGGTGTTGGCCCACTGAGCCCCCAGTAAATTACAGGCTGGGAATCCTCCTCTTCCATAGATCTGAGACGAGCCATTACACCCCTCCCTAAACTCTAGGCTACATCGAGACTATGCGTCCGCTATTTGGAGCAGGAATATTCCTCTGCTGAGAATAGAGAAGGGTTTAAGAGCTGTGGCCTCCCGAAAGATGAGGTTTTTTTTTTCGCTGGCGGCAATACTGCATATTTAACACTATGTAGGGCAGTTTTGAATTATTCAAGTGTGCATCTTTAAATGGTCCGCGTTGTTTTTAATTTGAATATACGTCTGTGTCCACTGGACTCTCTTCTTTTGTGCGTGTGGAGGAATCTTGTACGGGGCTGCTGACTGGTATTAATACCAATATCCTTGATCCTTCGCTAATCTTCCAAAATAAAAGCTTTTAAGCTAGATTTAGTTGAACATTTTCAACTTGAACGAATGGACTTGAACCCAAGACATTGTTGCCTCGGAGTGTTTAGTTCTGATGAGGCTGTGACAGATTGGAGCGTTTCATGTTTGAAACGTTATAAATCTTTAATTTGACAGAGTAAAGGATACATGCTGCCTGAAACAAACGGAATTGTCTTGCTTTGACACAGGGTCGGCAGTAAAAATACCACACATCTCTATTCTTTCGTCCTGCATGTCAGAGCAGCCATACTGTTTGTCATAGGTCTGCATCCTTTTTCGCTTATTGATTTACAATCAGCCAATCAATTTCAATCTGGAGTTGGCCGTGTCCGAACAACAATGGTCACAGTCCGTGTAGACGTTCAATAACTTATGCCGGCCTCCAACACCCTCCCTGCATTAGGGCCGGACGCCTCCAGGCATTTCAGAGGACAAAGGGCGCGATCTCCCTTTTTATTCCGGTTGATCTATAAAATCTGATTAGCCTTTGGGGGTCACTTTCCCTCACCCGGTCTACTCTTTTCTTTCTCATTTTGCCTGTTCTCTTTCTGTGTCATTCTCTGCTATAGTTCCTCTTTCCGTTGGTGTGCGCTCCACAAACTGCGGCCGGATAATTCCATCTGTGATTTTAATAGTATTATGCCCCAGTTCAGAGGCTCGATGAATCCCCCCCCCCTCCCCCTCTCCCCCCATCCTTATCTCGCACACAGCTGCAGACATCGCACAACAACACATAATGCACACACGTCGTCCACGGCTCTCTTCGCTCCCTGCACCGCGTTGCCTCTGCATGTTTACAGGGACTCATGAATTGTTGATCTCATGCTGAACTTGTGACCTGCGGGCATGAGGGTGCCGTGTACGCACTAACAGGTGTAACGGACTGCGGGCGCGGATTATGTGGATGGGTAACATACACAGAAAATACATCTCAGAGGGTGCCTTGACTGCTCGTCAGCATCGCTGAACTCAAAAAAGGTGAGGAGAAAATTTTGCCCGAAAGGAGACTGAGAGACCTATACACAAGGTTGGGCAGCGGTAAACCATAAAGAATTAACGGCGTCTATAGAGATTGAATAAGAGACGTGATCTGCTACAACACCTCGGCCTCCTATTTGGCCAGCGGTGAGCGCTACTGTGTGGGGACTGGTTTCAGCAAAAGGTAGAGGAATGTGAGTTTTATGACCGGTAATTTAATGAAGCCTGATCCGATTTTTTGCCTTCTTGTCAGGCGATGTTTCATTTTGCTTGGTTGTAGCCGAACGCATCTTCAGTAAGCCGGAGAGGTCGCTGCCACTTGGCGTAGAATAAGTTTGCTATATTTAGTGTAAATGATTTCCTACCGTCATCGGTTACCCGTGTTGTGGTTTTGGATTTATTTTTCCAACTCTCTCTCTCTCTCTCTCTCCTCCGGCTTTATACAATTGAATAATGTCAATAACGTTTCGGCTGTCTGCTCGGTGAGCTGCACTCTCTTCTGTTTCCAGTCTCGAAGCCACAGGCAGTAAATCGGCCCCGTTTCACCACGAGAAACCAGACCTTTCTTTGTCAGCGGGAAACAATCTGCGGTGTTGTTTAGGGTCCAACAATGCGTTTTCTGTGTGATCGGCGGTACACAAGCGTACACACACACACACACACACACACACACACACACACACACACACCCACCCCCACTCCTGTGTCACGTGGAATACAATTTGGCTTTGGGGGGAGAAAATTTTTATGTCAACCAAACAAGAAAAACCTTGTGCAATGAGGGGCACCGTGTGTGTGCATCTTCATCTTTTTTCTCTCTCTCTCTCTCTCTCTTATGTCCTCTTGGCCCATGCTGTTGTCTTTAAGGGTTCACAGATAAGTTTGTCCGGAAAGGTTCTGTTGCTGTAATAAATCTTATTTGTGTCAAGGGGCTGTCTCTTTGCCAACCAGAGGAAATACACGACGCCGTTTAATTCTTTACCTCTCATTGGACAGTAACTTGGTTTGCATGAAAATTGAGTAATTAATTCTTCTCCATTTCCCCGACTGGAACCTCATTTGCCCTCCTTGGCTTCTCTCCTTCGGCTATACGACTCACTGATTCATCAGGTGATGGTTGTGTTTGATGGAGTACATCCGGAGCCCGATCTTAAATTAGTTTGATTCAGCCTAGTCCTCTCTTCCAAATCATTAAGCTCGGTGAGTTAGCCAGGAGCATGTGACTGCGCTCCCACTCTTTTTGGTCCTCAGCCCTGCGTTGCTCAGTGAAGCTGAGAATGGGATGTGACAGGCCTGTGGGGTTAACTCAGTCATCTCCTGCAGACTCAAATCTGTGCTCTACCAGGCAGCCTCCTTCCTCTTCTTCCTCTTGTAACCCCTCTCTCCCCACCGTCCACAAATCCCCCACCTCGTTCTACACACCTGACACAAAGACGTACTCGTCAGACGGCACGAACCTCTCGCGCAACACCGTCTTTTTTTTTTTTTTTTTCTTCACAGAACACAGCCGTGTTGACACGGATACTATTTCGGAGGAGAGGCGGAAGGGAGAGATTAGATGGATGACCTTATCTCTGTTTCCGCCTAACATCTTTGACAGCTGCATTTTAACGCAAATGTGAAGTAAACATTCACAGCGCTTTGAGCAACACACTAGCAGCTTGTTTGAATTTTCTAAAATGGGGGTGGTGGGTGTGGGTGGGGGGGGGGGGGGCTGCCTCTTTGGTATGCTATTGATTTAATGAGGCTCTGCATAATCTATTAAGATGCTCATCCACTTTGAGAAACGAAGCCAAAGTAAATAGTATAAATTCAGGGCCTTTCTTGGCACAAAGTGAGGCAAGTAAGCTCTACTGTGACCTACTGAACCTTTTTGGTTTTTCTATAAGAAAATAAATGTAATCAGGTCATATGCAGAGGCTCAACTTACCTCCGCCAGCCAGTCAAATAATCGTATAACTGTATAATTTGTAGAGAATGATTGTTATTGCATTGCAATAAAAGAGCTCATTTATTCTGTCATTTGAGGCCATGCGTATAGCTTTTGGAAGTGTTGTGTTGGAAAATACAATTGTGAAGTGAGACATGTGCAAGGTAACGAGATGGATCACAAAATAAAAAAAAATCTCCTTATTGCCCACCTGGTCATGTTCTGACAAATGATGCACAGAAGTTCAGCCTTTATATCGTCTAAAAGCTCTTTTAATTGTATGGTCTGGCTTTCTGGGTCATGCCTCTTTACAAAGAGGATCAAAGCCCGTTTTGTTTTTAGGTTGATTTATTTCTTTTCATTTAATCACAGGCACTGCATGCTATCCCGGCTTAAGTGAGCGGCTTCTGTCTCTAAGGTCGGCTCAGTGGCTGAGGTCCACCGGTAAATAGTATTTAAGTTGCTAGTCTGTGATTAGAACCTTTTGTTTTTGGGTCTGGGGGGGATTGTGACGCTCTTAGCACATAAGAGAGGAGGTTGTGTACGCCGCTTAACCCTGCTTCAAGTGCTCCCAAACCCCCTTTCATTATTCGTATAGGCCTTTGTGTACAGACTGAATCCTGTTAGGATAAGACAGGGAGTTATCTGGGCCCGACTCCCCTCTCTTGGCTGCCCTCGCTGGATGGAGGCCCTGGTGGAAAGGGGAGAAGAGAAGGAGGACGAGGAGAGGAGAGGAGAGGAGAGGAGGGTGTGTGTGTTGTACAAACCAGAGCCTTGTGGTGTTTTCCCCCATTTGAATGAGCCAGACTGCTTGTGTTACCATAATCCTTTCTCTCTCTTTCCCCAGCTCTCAAAACACACACACACACACATATATATATAGATAGATACACATGCATGACAGCTGTGTTTGGTTAGTTAAATGCCTGTGGCTGAGACCCCCCCCCCCCCACACACACACACCTCCCCTCCACTAACACCACCCACCAGCTCCTTTTTTAGATTTACCCCCCCCCCCCCCCCAGCTTCCTACTGTTACAGCATGCACCCTAACCTACCTCGTGCCCAGATCCCGAAGACGCAGTTCTGCAACGCTGAAGAGTCTAACCCCCGTTCACAACTCTCCCGGGGCCCCTTAAGATGGCCAATATGGATCGGGAACAAGTGGTTATTTACTGTGCGCTGTCCCCCGCAGAGCCCAGGGCCTAATGTAAAGCAAGATTATGCTTTTTAGCACATCAGCTTGTCTGCAGTAATAAAATCGTCCACTGTATTAAAGCGTCAGGCAGCTAGTTCCCGTCAGAGAAAATATGAGGGTTCTGGGATACACTGAAGTATCTTCGAGTCTCGAGCTTTTTCAAACTTTATTTAAACTGGGAGTGTAGATATTTTGGAACGGGCTGTAGGCTGTCGCTTCCTATTATAGATGTTGAAGTCTTCTCTAGCATTTGAGACTTAATTGCACTTTGTTGGGGGCTAGCCCTGTTTTGCAGAGAGGTTAGAGTGCGGGGGTCAGTGACAGCAGGCTCCCTGCTTCCCCCCCCGGCTGCCCCCCCGAGATAATTGGCGCCCGATCTGAAATACACAACCCTTGATGTAGGCCTCAAACCCACAGCCCTCAGGTCCGAGGCCAAGCTTCACTCGGGTTCCTCCCCAGCCGTGCGGGCGGCAATACCACCTAGACTGAGTCAACACCGCTGCCCGTGACTTAATGCATTCCTCGTTTTCCAGCGGTGGGGGATTTATGAGTCTGCTCTGTGCGCAGTGGCTCGGGTTCAGATTCGGGTTTCGGCTAGCAGTGGAGTGTGTGTGTGTGTGCTAGCAAACCCCGGAGCAGCACTGCCCTGTGCTCTCATTCCTCTTCCTGCTCTCATTCCCTCTCTACGAGGCAAAGGCTTGCAGAAATCAAAGACCTAGCTAACCCATTTCCATCAGCTCACTGAATCATGTGCATGTTCCTTCTGCACGAGCCGTCTGCACATGGTCTTATTTGGCCTATCTACCCGACCTCTTGGTTTTGATTGCTCATCTGAGCTCGGTGTTCATGCACGCTCACGCGCACCCAGCAGTCTTTTTCTTGTTTCAGTCCTCTTCACTTAACGATTTTTCCTGTTTCCCAAGACGGCTGCCAGCTCTACAGACTGTGACTTTGCACTCTTTGAACGGCACGTCTGGTAAAAGGGGGCAGGGCCTGTTCTAAATGCAGATACAGTGTCTATCCCTACGCTTCCGTCTCCTTCTACAGACACACACACGCATTCTCTCCTCTCTGACCGGGCATTTCCCAGGCTTCCATATCTAGAACAGACGGCATCACTGCCCCGCGTTGCAGGTTCTGGGGTTGGAACAAAGAGAGCGGTGGAAGAAGCAGGGTGAGCGGGAGAAGCAGCAGGAGACGAGAGCAGAAGAGAAGAAAGGGAGAGCGCCATGTGTGTGCCAGGATGAGGAGTTAGTGCCGGCTCCCCCTCTGGGGCCTGAGCTCTCGCTGCGAACTAACCAACTGGATTTTAAACTTAAAACGGCCAGCAAAAAGCCAGACGGGGTTCGCCACACATCCTCCAGACATACGAGGTTAACAGGAAGAGCTGCACAGAGAAGCAGCGTTTCAAGTCCAGCTTGGCAGCCTTAGCCTTGCATAACAGACGTGACCCCTTCTTAACGCTAAGACCCCCTTTTGATAAACAGGCTGAATAATGTTCATTTTGCAGCATCAAAATGCCGCCAATGCTTTCTCCACTTCACCGTTTCATCCCCAGACTCTTGGCGAGTCCTGTCCCAACTCGTTTACAATGAAGCAGTGCGATTTTTTTGCTGAGGACGGAAAATGTTGAGAATTTACACCGCACCCTGCTCAGGGCTTTTCACAAGCTGCACACATGAAACACCTCTGTGGCAAACTACTAATTTAATTTTAGCTGTTAGTAGTTGTGGTGGCAGGATGAAGGCAACTGGTTCCCTTTTTAAATCTTGCATTTTATAAACACCGCTCTGTGTCCATCGTGTGTGTATGTATATGTGTGTTTGATGGACCAGTGTTCTTTGCAGAGCAGCCAAGGCAATATCTTGGGAGCCGTTTGTGTTTACTCGGCCCCCGAATAGAGGTTGTTATCAGCCCTGGTCACGTTGCATGTTCTCATTCACATGCACTTCGATACAGTTTCACATAGACACACACACGCGCGCACAAAGAGCCTCTTTCCAACTCTCTCTCACACGCACACACGCCCTCTCCCCCCCCCGAGTGGCGCAGTAGAAGGGCATGCCTTTGTCAGCAGATGTCAGGACGCAGGTGTGTGTTCCTGTGCCTCTCGCTCCATTCGTTTCATCCTCTTCTCCGGAGGCTGCCCATTTGTCTGTGGCCCTGTTTCATTTCAGCCCACTCCAATCCTCTCCCCCCCCCCCCCCCCCCCCAAGAGGATGCCAGTGTGTCTGTTGTATTACAGGGAGGGGAGTAAAAGCACAACCCGCCGCCCCCCCCCCCCCCCCAAGTCCATGCTACTGTAGTGCACCGGTACAACCTTTAAGATCAGATTAGTCAGACTAAGGCCCAGAAGTCACTGGGAGGTCGCCTGTAATGAGTCGATTCTGTTCTCCATTGTCTCCAGGGCCCGGCTCATTATTTCTGTAACGCTGCAAGAAATTCGCGTAAAAATATATGTGTATGTACACGTATGTATATGTACGGAAAAGAAGAGAGCGTTTGGCTCCAGGTTTTCGAGTTAAAGGTTTCACTAAGCAGGAGATAAAAGGTTTTTATCCAATGACAGGAACAAGAAGTGATAAGACCTTTTTAAAGCAGTAAAAGTCGCTGAGACGTGACATTGGCAGTTCTGCACCCTCAGCATTTTTCAATAGCCCCAATATCCTCGCAGGCGACTGCTGAAATTCACCACCTGTGCAGTCCTCGCACATACAAGTGCGCACACTCATACAGTACCAACCCAATTCTGCTCGTAGGCTGCAGCGGGTGTAGCATTAGGCCGGGCTTTCCAATTTATTTCGCCCCCCCACCCCCTACCCCTCAACGCCTCATCGCAGACGTTAATGACTTCTGCAGAGTAACCGTTTAAAGAGCGCTAAGGGAGAATGATTGGTAGGACGCGTAGAGTATTTATCAAGCTTTGCAATAGGACTTTGAATCCAAAAGCTCAGGTGCCCACTTCCATGTGCCAGCCTACACCGTTCGGTACTTTCCACCTTTTTTTTTTTTAAGACTTATTGCATATGAAACTTTGGGAAGCTCATGAAAATGGGTATGGGTTTGTCGAGACCCCGGTAATTGACGCTGCGCAATGAGCCTGTCGGAGCAGTGGATGAGCGACATCTACGTTAAGACCCGCGGACGAGGACTGGACAGACATGAAGGCGTTCTCGTAACAGCCGTTGACAGTAGCTGAAAGTAGCCTGAGGGCATTCATCCTTTCCCCCCCCCCCCCGCCCATCTGCCGCCACTCTACTTTTGCTCCCATTCAGGCTGCAACCTGACAACAAAGAGAGAGATGTGTTTAGCAGGCAGGTCTTTGCTGGTTTATTCCTCCTGTCCACTGGAGCGGAGGAGTGAAAGACACTCTTGTTTGTCTCTCCTGTTTGCCGTCTCCATCGCGTTCTCTCCCTCCGCCTCTCTTTCTCTCCGTCTCCCCCACCACCGCCTCCCCTTCCCCACATTTATCCGTCCGCCCTGCAGGGGTGAGAGAGAGAGAGGGAGAGGGAGAGGGAGGGAGGATGGTGTTTTACAAAGCAGGTTTAGCCGTAACATTGGACAGGCTAAGTTTTGTCAACAAGAACGAGAGCCGCTTAGATTTTGCATCAACATAAAGCGATCTGAGGTTTGAATCTGGGTCAAAGGGAAGCGGGACTAATAGGGATGTACTACCAACTGATCCAGCTTCAACCTAATCTTTATATACCAACCTCAGAAATTAGAAAGCCATTTTAGATATTTAGCCTGTTAATTCTCTAATCCTAAAATCTGTCATGTAGGAATGCCCATTGCCTCGCAACATGTCGGTAGTTTGGGATTGTCTCCTTTCCAGCCAGTACTCGGTGTTTGGGGGGGGGGGGTGCAGTCACTATTATACTTTTTTTCTTCGTATCTGCTGGATTTTTCTCACTTTGTGAGACATGTCTTCTTCCTCAGATTCTCCTTCCTGTCAAGTTTGCTATATCAGAAAATGAGGTATGCTATTAAGTGAAGAGTTTTTTTTTGGGGGGGAAGTTGGAACGAGTCATTGCCAAGTCTAAGGATGACTGGCGCAGACAGACGGACGGACAGGCTGCTGAAAGCCAGTACCGCTTCCTCAACAGACTTTTTGTCTGTTCCACAATTGATTGGGTCACCTCAGGGAAATGGGCTCAACCAAGACCGCATTGCTTGCAACTTATCATTGTCCTCCCCTCGTGGTGGTGGATCTTTCTTAAGACTGATGGGAACAGCAGATACGCCTGTGGTATAGATCTACATTTATGCCCCTCTGCTTTTGGTGTAAACAAGGGTTGTGAGTCATTTTTGCGTCAAGAGCTTGAATCTTCATCTTCAAGATTATTCCAAGGTTGTTTCCAGTCAAAGGCTCCCCCCGCCCCCCCCCCCCGCCCTCACAAGGCATCCTTTAACCTTCATTGCATTCAGCTTGTTCGATAGCACAGGTGGGCTCCGTAGCGTCGGCCTTCAATACGCCCAGCAAATTACAGCCTAGTCGAGGGATGTAATGAAAGAGGTGAAGAGCAGCGCGCACACACAATGCCTTCAACACAAGCCAATGCTGCACGAGTGAACCTTCCAATCGCTGCATAGCTGCATTCGCTCAACGAGCCACGTTCTGTGCCACACTCTCTGTGGCAGAGGTCCAGCTGTTTGTCTTTGAGATGCAGCAGCTGCGGGGCCGGCAGGGGGATTAAAGTGTATGTTTTTAAATAATTTGTATTTCATTAAAATTTAAAGGGAGTTAGGGCAGCCATGCATATTTTAACCCCTCCCCCGCCCCCCTCCATCTCGACATAAATTGAAAGCTGGTGAAGTATTGAATTACCACCAGCGCAAAGTGAGACGCAGCAGTCGTAGTAGTTCACACCTTACCTACAGTGCCGCGGTGTGTTGCCTGCCATATCTGCGATGCGATCGGGTTTCAGAGAGGGAGGGTTTACTGAGGCTCCTGTGAAATGTGAGCACTCGTGATGCCGTCTGTGTCTGTGTTGCGGCTGCCTGCAAGAAACGGCAGCCTAGGAGAGATTTGTTACATAGGCATTGTGGGCTATCATTAAGCTAGCGTATGGCTGGGGCTTTATTGTAAAAGATGGGAGCTTCTCGCTTGTAGCATAACTAGTGTGGCCTGCAAAAACAGGGGGATTTCATTCACCCCCCCCGCCCCCCCCGTCTGGCAATAAAATGGACCAGGAGAAAAGAAAGTGATGTATGGAAAGTGTGAGACACCTGAGCTCATAAAGAGAGGTGGAAGCAGTAAACCTACAGAATCTAGTCCCTTAGCAGCCGAGCACGTCTCCCAGATGCAGCTGCTTCACACCGAGGTGTGTGTGTGTGTGTGTGTGTGTGTGTGTGTGTGTGTGTGTGTGTGTGTGTGTGTGGTACCGCTCAACTTTGAGTGATTTGCAGATGATGGTGCCTGTTTTTGTTTGGCCTTTTTATAAAGTCGAGTAAATCTGTGAGCGATTAGGGTTTTGTGCAGCAGCAGCCACTTCCTGCTAGCGTTATTATTATTATTATGAGTAAACTATTTAATAATAACAAGGTAATACCGCAAGAAGGAATACCACTTCCTGCCAGCAGTATTACCTTTTATTATGAATCAGTTTTAACCTTGTAATACACAGCACTCTCTTGTCAGTATGCCCAAACTGCATCAACGCGGTTAGCCAACATCATGCAGCAGTTTAAATCGCCCCGCTGCTGCATCACAACACATAAGGCTTTCCTGCTAACTGCTGCTACCACAAATCACCTCCTATCAGTTCTGTGGAAGCACTGCAGCGTGCGTCAGCTCATAGCTGTGGGGCTTCAACACAAACTGGCTCCTTTTTTTTTTTTTCTTTTATTAAATTGAATCCGTTATACCCAGCGCGGGCTCCGTTTCACGTGATCCTTTGGCAGATTTTCAACTATTGTTCTTAGAATTGTGTATCAAAAAATTACCCAAGGCAGCACACAGGAACTTTGTGTTTGATGTCTGGGGATTTTTTTCTTCTTCTTTTGTCTCTCTTTATTTCGAGGCTGGTTTCTGTGCAAGTTAAACAAATATTTTTTGACAGTGTGAAGGTTCTCGCAATTTACGTGTTAGCCTTTTGCTTTTAAAAGCCAATGGGGTATTTATTTTTCTTTCCAGCCAACTGTACATTACACAGCCTGACATCTTATATCTATTTTTTTTTTTAAATCATTTGTTTGTTGACATTTGTTGTGTTTTTTTTTTTTTTTTTTTCTTCCCCCTCCCAGAGCTTTCCGTCAGATGAAGGGTGGCCGTTCGCCAAGTACCTGGGAGCGTGTGGGCGCATGGTAGCTGTCAACTACGTGGGCGAGGAGCTGTGGAGCTTCTACAACGCGCCCTGGGAGAAGAGGGTAGACTTGGCACGCCAGCTCATGGACATCGCCGAGCAGCTCACCAACAACGACTTTGAGTTCGCCCTCTACCTGCTCGATGTCAGCTTCGATAACTTCGCGGTCGGCCCGCGCGACGGGAAAGTCATCGTCGTGGACGCCGAGAATGTCCTCGTGGCAGACAAACGGCTGATCAAGCAGAGTAAGTGTCGTTACACCTTTTTAAACTATTGCTATTCCTGGAGCTACATAATTAGATAAATGCACCCAATTTCACAGTATTTACATTAACACTTAAGACTATGCCATCCTTAAATTATGGCGCTGTAATTTGGTGTTTGTTTACTTGTAATGATCGGTGCTTCTCTAAAACTGGAAGTGATAATTAACCATTAAGTGTATTCATGACATGTCTAGTCTTGCAGCGGTTGTTCCTCCCATCTTCAACCGTTTATCACAGAGCTCCTCAAAAGCCAAAGTGTGGCTCAAACACGGATCACAGCTCGGAGTCTCTCGAAAAACACTGTGAAAACTACCAGGTGGAGCTCATGAGTCGGTGACGATGGTTCGAGAAAAGAAAGGTCTCGAGGGACAGTTGGCTGAGGGCAACTTAGCAAACGCTGGAAGCTTCCTCTCTTCTTAGAATCCACTTCTTCAGCACCGCTTGTTCCTCCGACACGCTCGTCCCCATCAAAGCAAAGATAGTTCAGATAACAAGCCATCTCCGCTGCCCTAGTTTTTCTTTTTTTTTTTTTTTGCCTCTCAGAATAAACCTCATAACAAGGATGGAGAGAGCTATACATCACACACTTTTCTAGCCCTCAGTCCTCCATCCTGGGGCTACTTCAAAGAGAGGGACGACCACCCAGTCAGGCTCTTAGATTTATCCCTTCCCGCAGAAATCCTATTAAAGTGATAAACTGTTGTGTCGCAAGGTGTTGAGGTTCCCCCATTGTGCCCTGTGACAGATATGAACTATTGTCTGGATCTGTCTGTGTGTGTGCGTGTGTGTCTGTGTGCGTTTGTCTAGGTTTCAGTTGGAGGGGATGTTGTGTGATGAATTTATCCTGAGATTAAATGCCGCTTTGCCAAATTGCAAGATCTGACACCAGAAAACCGCATATCGACGTGTAACATGTCAAAGTACCACAACGTGCCCTGTGGTTTTTATCCCCCTTTTGAGTTTGTTGTGGATTTCCTGAGCAATTATTTTGGTGCGTGTATGCGCCGTACTCTAAAGTGTGCATTTTCACCTTATTGCCAGTAGCTGCAATTTTCCGCCCTGTCCCAGTAGCCCTTTGCAAGTCCCGAAGCACGATCCAGGTTGAGACTCTCTTTTGTCTAGGCGACACATTTAGAGCTTGACAACTCAAGCCGCTTACCCTGGCCATTCAAGAGTGTAAGCCTCAAGAATGTTTACGCGCTTCAAGCGTGTTTGTGTGTCTGATCTGTGTGTGTGTGTGTGTGTGTGTGTGTGTGTGTGTGTGTGTGTGTGTGCTGGGCCGCGGCATGAAGAAGAGGGATGGCGGTCGGTAATGAGCATTACGAGGTCAGGGCCGTGTGTCGGAAAGAAGCCGGAAATAGGCTCGGTAACCTCCCGAGGCTCCACACACACAGACACACACCGAAAAGCCGATCCCCACAATTAGAGCCCGAGATTGAAAGCGAGCTAAAGAGTGTGTTGCGGATCTCATCGGCCTAAACTGGGGCCAATTGATTTGCAAGTCAAACGCGCAAGAAAGTCGCCGCGCAGTCCCGCCCTCTCGTTAGGGGCATCCATATTGATGCGGCGAGATTTCGGGCGAGATAAAACGCACGCCGTGTTCGGTGTCGCGCGCGGCGCCGTGTGTTTGCCCAGTCCAGCGGTGCGGAAGGAGCCATTCCCCATCATTGAGTTTATAGTGTTTGAGGATGGTTTCACCCCTAGTGTTTTTTTCGGGAACACATGCTGTATAATGTAACGCACACTTCACTCACTCTCAGTCTATTCTCTCCCCGACTGGATCGCTCCCTGGCATACACAAATGCAACCGCATCTGAAAAACACACACACACGCATTCTCTTTCCCTCACATTCAATCATGCAACTCTAACACAGGCATGCATTGTTAAAACTGGCTCGTACTCTTGAATGCCACTAGTAAGGCCATGCTAACAAGCATTTCAGGCCCCATGTCCCTTCTCTGTAGACCTGGGAAGGCGGAGGAGTGAGGTGAATGTAAGTCTGACCGGAGCTCCTTAACAGGGAAGGTGCAGGAGACGAGAGAGGCTACGCGGCCCCCGCCTCACCCACGGCTCTCCCACCTATTTGAATTGGAAATAATGTCGTTTGCTTTGGAAATGTTGCGGCTTTGTTAGGCTCAGGCTCGCTGTAAGAGTAGAACAGAAGAGATTGGGATGCAAATAAACCAACCTTCTTTTTAGCCTTCAGCTGAGTCTCAAAGTTCTTTTTTATTTATTTTTTCGCTGTGCTCATCGGTGTCCTTGAGTACGAACCTTCTCCTCCCTGCTTGTTCTTTTTTAGCCGTTCTTTCTGTGCGCGCGTGTCCGTCCGTCAGTGCAAGCGAACACGAATGGGACACTCTCCCGATGCCATCTGTCAATCAGTGCTGAGGAGTGATGCATGGCCAGCTCTGAAACATTAATTGCTTTCAGCTCACCTTGCCGCTTGTGCGCACACATCTTTATATGCACGCGCGTGTGTGTGTGTGGCGTTCACAAACAGGCAGATCCATCTCCATCACCCTCACTGATTGAGGTTGATGTGCCCCTCCTCTTCAGGGGGCCACAGGGGCCCCTTGCTAACAGGGCAGCGCTGGATGTTTGATTGAGTTGTTCTGATGAGCCAGAGGAGAAGTGCATTACAACGCTGATACACTGATTATGTGTTTGCATCCTCTGGGTCCACTGCCCCCCCCCCCCCCCCCCCCCCCCCCCCCCCTCCCTCCCAACAATGTTATTGATCTGCTTTTTAATGCACAAACGAATAGCTCTCTCATCATTCCAGGTTATTTCCTCGGCTCCCTCTGTTCCCAGCGCAATCCTCTGAAGGGAGAAAGCAATGTGAAATGAGCTGGAGAAAGAGTTTTATTTGCTCGATAAATCTGGAAAGTGTTTCATTTCTGTCAAATGAAACTTTAGATTGTAGAGTTGTTTGGCTCTGTGCTTTTTTTTTTGAGAAAGAATTTCATGTTTGCGCCCGTGGGTTGTCAAATGTGGCACCTCGGCGCGGTCGGATTCTGGTCAGGTTGATTTCCTGGCGAATAATTTGCACAAAGTTTTCTTTGTGACCGAATGGAGTCAAACTGTTCATCAGTTGTCCTTTCAAATGTCCCATGTATAGCTGTTCCACATTCTAATAACGGTTAAAGAAAAGAAAAATCTGTAAACTTCAGGCTGGTTGGAACTCCTAAGCTATATGCAAAGAAATATATATAAATGCATATTGCTCTCTGATAAAACATTTGATTTTCATCAGACAAAGTTTGCAGGACCCCATACATCCCGACCTCATTACATGAAGGCTGTAAGAAACAAAGCTTATGACCCAATAAATGCGTTTATACATTTGAAATGAATGTTGTGCACCTCTGGTCTATGTTAATATTATTGACTACTTTATGACCAGTGTGTTCGTATTGCGGCGTGTTCATTTAACGGACTCTCTCTCTCTCCCCTGCAGACAAGCCGGAGAGCTACGACGTGTGGTATGAGAGCCGGTTCGAGGAGTGCGACCGGGAGGCCTGTCTGTCTTTCTCCAAGGACTCCCTGTGCTCCAGGGTCACAGTGGACCACAACTACTACGCCGTGTGCCAGAACCTGCTGTCGCGGTACGCTACATGGCGGGGCACCACCGGAGGCCTCCTCCACGATCCCCCTGCCCATATAGCCAAAGACGGACAACTCATGATCCTGTTGGACGAGTGCACCAGACCCCAAAAGCGCTACGGCCGCTTCCAGGCGGCCAAGGAACTGCGTGAATACCTCACACAGCTAGCCGCCGCTTCCTCCTCTGCCACGGCCAGGTAATGAATGGAGTCGGCGTTAGCCGGACGCACTGAGAGACTGGATCCTGTACTCTTTATCTGCCGGAACTCACGAGACCCCCGGTTCTTGTACATGATGTCACTCGCTCCTCTTTGCCCGCCGGAGCAGGAAGGTGTTCGAGGTCTTGCATCAGGAAGTGTGCGAATCCAAACTTCAAAGCAGATTTGTTAAAGCTCCAGCTTTAAACTGTCTTTGCTGCTGTGAGAAAGAGGAGCGTGGCGCTAAGACATTCTGGTTAGAACCGGGATAGAGAGGGGATAGAGGTAACCTCTCCTCTCCCAGGGTGGGCTGCCATCCTTGGGGGGGGGGGGTGGACCAGTGGACTGCACTGGACTCGGGCTACCGCAAACCAGAGCATCCAAGCAGCAACATCGCACGGCCCTGACCCCATCCATCCTCCTCAATCCATCAGAACTGTTTTTGTTTTAGAACATTAAATCTTAACACCCGTTTCATTTTGCCCCCAGGATTTCTTGTTTTATTCCATTCAGGGCTGAATTCAAGTACATTGGTGCGTTTACATTTTTTGCTGTGCCACGGGCTTTTCTTTTTTTTTTTTTTCCTTCCCTGTAGCATGGCTGCAGTGAAGGCGGAGGTTGCATGAATCTCCTACTGTCAGGTGGCAGGGAAGGCGGAGCTACAGCAGGTAGAGAGGAGAGGCGGGGGGGGTTGGTTTACATGCAGGAGGAAAAGAGAACCCTTGACAGCTATATAAGTCTAATTTCCTGCTACTCCAGTCAATCACTTGATTTCCAGGTTCCAGGATTGTGGCAATCATCTCTTTTGTGTGTGTGTGCGTGTGTGTGTGCGTGTGTTTTTTTTGTTTTCCTCTTTTCAATTGGAGTGAGACAGCTGCACATAGGAAAAGGAAAGGAATAATTGGACACTGGTGGTCCCTTGATGCAGATGTGCCTATACCAAAGAGGCTATATGTAATATTAAGTACCATGAGCAGTACAGAGTGACGGCACCTTTCCCTCCAGTTGTTCCCCAGTAGAGATGTCCAAAGGAACCGTAATGTGTACACAATCCTATACGAGCCAGCAGGCCTGCATTCTGATTTATCGTTTTCAATAAGAGCTTAATCCAGAGGTATACGAGTCTACGATTGGGCATACGTAATGTCACATAACCCCCCCCCCCCCCCCCCCTGTGCTTTAACCTTCCATACCATTTGATAAATGATGGTCAGATTGACCGAGGGATTCTTTTCTTCGACAACGTAACGAAATGGAAGGAGGAAAAGAAGTGATTCTTTAGAGGACTAGAAAACACAATAAAGCAGCGTAGTAGTGGCCTCCAGTGCCAAATTCTCTTTAAATGTCTGTAATTGATAAATGAATCCTTTCCTCAAACTTCTCCCACTAGTGCTGAGCGCAGTAAGCTCCATCAAGTAAATGTTAAAAAAAGGGAATGAAGATATCCTAAATTACTTCCTCGCTCCCAGAAAAACGGCTTTTGACCTGGACTTTTGAATTTTGCAGCCCAGATATTTCTGCCCAGTGGAGTGTTGTGTAGCACGGTCAACAGACAGCCCAGAATATTAAGTAAACATGAGCTACTCCGTGTACAGGGAGACTAGGAAGCATAGCAGTTGCTGTTTGGCCTCCTGCAAAGACCCGGGGAGCTGACGAGATCCCCGTCGGTGAGGAAAAGCAATAAAGAGAAGTTTGGCTAATGGATTTCTGGTTTTCATCCCCGCTTCCTTTGTTGTGTCCGATATGTATATTTCTGTTTCCCCCGTACGGAGGACGTTGAACCTGGAGGGATTTGTACGTGCGTAACTAACTGTCCACTTTTGTACTGTAATTTTCTTTTGAGTATATCAGCATTGTCTGATTTTTTTCCTGTGCCTTTCATTCAAAAGTTGTATTTACAACTTTTAGTGGGTTTAAATATTAAAATAAATGAAGATATATATATAGATATATACACATACGCTCTGTGTGGACTCTTCTTGATTCTCTCTGTCTTTTTATTATTTCCGATTTAAGTTCGGGGCCATTTGGCTCTAGTTCATGTTTCCTTTAAAATTTGATTCAGTGTGGCACAGCTGGAAGTCAGTGTTTGCCAATTCTCATTCCTCTTTTCTCATTCCTCCTCGGTTTTGATCTTTTCATATCTTCATCTTTCCTCTAATTTGGATCCTAGCCCGAGTTCCCTTTGTTGTGCTCTCCACTCAACTAGCATGAGAGTCCTTCTCTTTTATCCATATTTGGGAAGATCATTTTTCCATCGGAATACTGTGGCCGTGTTGAATTCTTGTGAACGTTCAGAGGAGCTGTAATTGTTAAAAAAAATAAATAAGAAAACACACACACGACAAACAGCATTTGTAAGCAATGCAAAAATACTTGTAACCACTTTTATTTTTTGACTCCGCTGCTCTAAACTCTTTTCCTACTCATTATTTGGTGTGTGTGTGTGTGGTATCTTTTTGGTGTGTGTGTGTGTGTGTGTGTGTGGGTGGGTGGAGTGTGGTCTTTGCTAATTCAATAGCTCTTCTGTCCCTCTCTGTGTGTCTTGAGCCAGCTCATGCTCGTAGCATAAAAGCCTGCGGTGGAACAAAGTAGTACTCGAGCCACAACCAAAATTAGAAGCTACATGACTGACACTCTGTCTCTTTCTCTCTCTCTCTCTTTTTTTGTCCTCCTGTTTCTCTCCCTGGTCATTTATCCACCTCTTCCCTTCTCGTTCTCCTCTGTAATTGTGCTTCTCTTTGACACACCCGCTGGTTTGTGTGGATAGTTGATGTCGCACTCATTGTGGTGAAGTGCTGTTTAGCCCTCTGTGCTGTAGCTACACTTAGCCCAGCTGATGAATGGCCCCGGGGTTGGCCGGCTGTAAGAAAAACACCACAGAAAACGAATGGGGCACCAGGCGCTCCGCTGCCGCCCTCCGAGTTTAAATAAACATGAGGCCATTTCAAGGGACAACCACCAGGGAGTTTCTGCGTTGGAGATGTAGGAGGTGGGAAATTAAAAAAAAAAAAAACTAAAATGAGACAATATGCTTGTGGAGGAAGAGCATCTGGAGGTGTGTAAACTCCTAACTACAGCAAATAGAACCCCAGAAATGTCCTCCCCTGCATTTTTCCAATTTGCTGCAAGTGAGTATATGCCCCCGTAAATTGCAGTCTAAGTTGTCAAAGCTACAATGGTGGCGAGAGCAGCTTATTTCTGGGTATTGTGTGCGGCTTTGCAGCCACTACCCAAAGGAAGAGGGGATATTGTAATTTGTCTGCACCTGGTTGAGGGGACAGGTAGCATTGCAAACAGGTGGGGATATAATTGCGCTGTCTGTCACGTGACTACCTTTGCACATCGGGGGCACTTCGCAAATCCGAAGCGTTTTGAAAATCCGCCGCTGAATTCCCGCTTATCAGCAGTGGAGGAAGTCTTGAAAGGCAGAGGTGGAACGCATTGTAAAGATGTTTCGCAAACCCGCATTATCTAAATCTCTACATGACTTTATAGCCTCCGCCTGTCGTATTCCAAAACCTGGAAAACTGCTGATATCTTATTCAGGTCATAAAGTGAAAGAGGGGAGGGGAGATAGAGAACCGCCATATGTTAGATTACAGCAACAAAAGGGGGATGAAAAATGAACGATGGGGAAAAAGGGAAAAAAAAGAAGGAAAGTTTCTTGGTTGCTGTTGCTTGGCTAACGTGATGTAAAGTCTATTTCATGCTCTGGCAAGCCCCAGGGAGAGACAGCCATTTTTAGAACCGGAATGACCTATATATATATATATATATATATATATTTTTTTTAGAAGTGGGGGGATATAGATTTGGCCAGTGTTGAGGGTGGGTTATGAATAACAACGTGTGAAGCTGTGTCAGGGAGAGCTAGTCTGTGTGCACATGGCCTGTTGTTTGGGGGCTTTTCCGGGTTTGGCTGGAGCTCAGGAGAGCGCTCTGAAGACTCTTTGTGAGCTCCTCCTGGAAAATCATCACTAATGCAACACAGGAGTTGCTAGAAGCGATGTTCCTGTCAGGCTGCTTACATCCCTTCAACATGGTTATGTCACTCTCACATCTATTATGCCTCATTTAGATAGCGCTCAGTTTCTGAAGCTTTTTTTTTTCTTTTCTTTTTTAAAAGCTGTCGCACACTTCAGCCCGACACACAAATCTTTGGCTGAAGTGTGTTCGTTGGTTTGAAAATACAGTATGCTTGACAAGGACCAAAAGGAAGCATCGTGAGTTTGTAGTTAATCTGCTTTCATTTTGATCTTCTCGTCATTTCACATCAGAATGCGCTGAAAGGGAGTCGAAGACGCAATTCATTGAGAAACAGCGGCGTGTGCGACCAAGCTCGTCACTGAAGGCCAAGGGTATTCAGGACGGGCCACGCCTCTTTAACACTTCCCCTTCAAAGCGCAGCTCAGGAACGTCTCTTATTATCTCTACTGAACCGAGTCAGCCAGGTGTCATCAAAGCTCTGTGCTGAATTTGATGATACCGATATGAATAAAGCTTCACATGCATATACACTGTGTGCCGCGTCGGCAGTATTCACTTCACTACGTGACCTTTTTAAGTTCAAGAAAAATGACTAACTTTGAATGAATCACATTTGCAAAGGTGCGTCGTATCAACTTGGAATGGTTGTTAACGGCATATGTCAGCTATTACAGAGGTCTGGCAATCAGCAGTTTGATATGCAGGTTTTTCAAAGGAGCACGAGGCAGCAAACAGCTCCAAAGAGGACAAATCGTCTGTGTCCAAATCAGGGGGGGAAAAAAACTGCAAGATTGCTCAATATGTCTGTCGAACCATTGCAAAATTGGCCATCTGACACAAACTGCTTTCACAAAGAGGAACGACGGTCTCAAGTTAAAACTAACCGACGGAGAAATGAAACACTTATTCGGGAGGGCACGCAGCTTAATGTGACTCCACTTTATAACAGTATGTACATGGCGATTTATTTTTTTCCATCTTCAAAAATTCTAATCCTTATAATTGAATCTGCTTCCTGCAGTCGCCCGAACGAGAATCCTCTTTGAACTTTGATTACTGGTGACTCAGTGAGACCTGAACAGGAATCTCACAAGTTTAATCACAATAAATATGACCCCCCCCCCCCCCCCCCCCGCTCCTGAGCCTTCATTCCTGACCTGTCCTCCCTTATTATTTATTTGTTCTTGCCCTATACTTTTCTGGCTGGGGATATGTGCACACCTTGTACCTCTTCACCTCCCCGCCAGCACACCTACGGTTGCCCTTTTCTCTCATATATGACACCTGCAACCTAAACACACACACACACACACACACACGTGCACCAAATAGAGCTGCACTGTGACTCCCTATCAGGGAAGGGGTCAATGGCGCTATCAGGGGAGCTTATCCAGCAGGAGACCGGCGTGCACACAATCCCATTACCCACACGTGCAGCTGTTTAGACCGCGCATTATCATCTGCCTTGGAGGGACCTGCTTGGACAGATGATTGCAACTTCTCATCTCCCACCCCCTCCCCCCCCCAGTCTCCCCAGGCGCATTAGCTGGCACCCAGGGCTATGATTATAAACATAATTTTTTTTTTTTTTCAGCAGACTCACTTATCCAGGCTTGCATTCATCCCCGCTAAAGACAACATATTATCCACCGTGCACGCAGATCAGCACGAGCACCACCAGCCGTCGAGATAGCAGAGAATGCCAATCGTGCGTTCCTCGCTCAATGAATCACATTCTGATGGGCACATCTGTTCAAAAATCCAGGCTTTATTTCAATGTATCTTTCAGAGCGAAAAAGCCGAAATAATTTTTTCTTTTTTCTCAACTCTTGGCACTCGCCATATGGTCTCAGACGAGATGTAATAAGCGTTTAGCAAGTCGGAGATGATACGAGGTGACATTTGCACTGATTGCGGTAACTATTCACACTTCCACTTCAGAGGCAGGCTACAGAATGTTGGAAGGGCGGGTCGCCGCCACTACCACAGCACTCCACTGTAGATAAGACAAAATCATATATGTCTGTACGAACAAAATGAACTGCATGCATGGACAATCCTATAACTCACTAGAGCATTAGGCCAGAAGCTTGTTCCTCTCTTGTCTTGTCCTTTGGTGGTGCATATGCTTAGTTTTCCTGCCATTCAGAGCATGGACCTGCCATTCAGAGCTGACATGACTCCGGACCAAGACTGAGGTCTTTAACGCTCTCATCGCTATATTTACCCCTCTGTGAACTCACACGGCATCTCCACTATGCCTGTGAAAAGGAGTGTTAAAATCCTCGGTGCTTTTCACATTTGCTCGGCAGGCAGCTGCTGCAGAACTGCATCCCCGGCTCACTCTGGAGGCGTCCATCACTTAGTGACACTTGAGTGGACAACATGGAACATTCTCTCTGATGGCTGTCGCCCTCATTGAGTGACACGCGGCCAAAGCTGTTAACGCGGCGGCGGGTTCTGCCCAGGATTTTGTTTCCCTCTTGCTCAATTTTTCCACGTGAGCTTGCGTTAAAGAATTGCCGTTGCACATCAGAGAGGATAACCCCGGACACCAAGTTCACCGCACACGCTCTTTCACCATGCATCCCCTCTGCAAGCAGCATGATAAAGTTACTGGCTGTCAAATGTATTTATTTCTGCAAGAGAAAGGGGAACAGGAACAATGGGGAAACATTCATACTCCCTTGTTCCTCTACTAATGTGTCATGAAACAGTAGTTCCCCTCTGACAAGTGTAACATTTATGAAAAGTTGATTACAGCTATTCAAAGATTCCCAGCTCTCTACTTCTTTCATTTGAAGCGAAACAGGAGTAAACATTTCAGAAACAATGCTTGAATAAACACTCGACACTCGCATCCATTGTTAGGGTCGATTTTAGACCCTAGAGTCATTTATTTTACTTTTTGATTAATGCTTCAGATATGTTAACTCAAATAAAAAGAAATGCAGGCAAATACAAGTGTCGAAAACATCATTACAGCCACACAAACGGAGCCTTTTGCACATTCGCAATTGATCAAAATAGAGCAATTCATCACAATGCTCACCAAGTCCAACATCAAGCAGCAGGTTTCACACTCTAAATGGTAACAAATGCTTGGGTGGACACAACAGCTTGCCATTGTATGGGTGTTTGGCCTGTCTTGGAATGTAGACAAGATGATATTTGAAAAAAAGAAGAAAAAAAATCTCCATTCAGAAGCTGTCTTGTCCATCTGCCGGGGTCAAACCTGCAGCTATTATGCTCAGCCTGCTCTCCTCTCCAAAACCCTCATCTGCCCACCAGCCCCTCCGACACTGTGTGCATCGTGGAATGAACCACAGATGTGAACTTGCATGTGGCGCGCGCTCTCGCCATGCGACTTCCTACCACACGAACGGAGACTTTCGAACAACTCTGTTAGTGCACCACAAAGGGATTCGCCAGACGTCAAAGCAGCCAACGAGGAACGACAGACAATTATTTCCACAGTTTCCCTCGTCAGCTGCTGCTGCACAGAGATCGCTGCTTGCATGTGCAAGCAGATCACTCCGGAGAAGCTGCATAATAAGCAATTCAGAGCTGTCGTTCGAATGCTGAGACATGATGCACACAGGCCAACAGCAGCCCGGACAGCAATTTGTTGAGTAGTTATGGTGTCTGACTGCCAAGTTTCTCTCTTTTGCGTAAGGGGTGTCTGTGTGTGTGTGTGTGTGTGTGTGTGTGTGTGTGTGTGTGAGAGAGGGAGAATGAGAGGGAGAAAAAGAGACCGGGTATGTGAGTGCATCCACATGTTGAGACAAAACATGATCTTCCTCCAGAAACAGCCCACCTGTACAATCATCTCAGGCTCCTTTTTGCCTTTGAAAAAAAATCCTCTGCAGTTGAAGAACTGTTTTTATCGAAAAAACAGTTCTTCTTCAATTTGAGAATAGACACTTTTAATGGAGCTGCATCCTCATCAATACTCACAATTGTTGGTTGTTAATCATATGTCTCCAGATGATCAAATTGGTGTTTCATTCTCCATGTTTTGCAAGTTGGTGTCAAAAACAGCAGGACAGTTAGAGGCGAGAGAAAATGAGATTTGAGCACCGCGGAGCAACGTGCGAAAGTCTGACCTTGAAAGTGAGATACTGCATGAATTGGATCTTGAATGGCCAATCGGAGAGTTTGCAGCAAGGAAAAAGAGAAGAGAAAGGTGTGGAGAGTGTCTGCAGACGTTGCTGAGGTGAATACAGGACCATGCAGGATGATACTGCATGTGCTATTTACACCCTATTATGAAGTAAATCTGTTCAGCGTTTTTACATTGTTTCATTTTGAATGTTACTGACTCCTCGTGACCTTGTGAGACTACTGGGTTCAGTTATGCAGTTTCAAGGAAATACTATGCGTTGATTTTGCCTTCACGTGACACTTTACCGATCTTTCTCCTCACAAGAAGCAAATGTTCCAACTTGTTGGGAAATATGGAAACCAGAAAAGTCTTGCAAAACAAATTTTGCAATTGACTGTAAGCGTAACCCTTCCCCCCAAACAACAGTTGTCCAATCATAACTTAGCAACTTTAGCACGGCATGGCAGGCCAATCAAGCTGTGGAGAACTGGGATGTTGGAGTCTTTTATCTCTCCTTTCCAAAACCACAAAGACAAGTGCCAACTGCACTGTCTGTCTGCTTTAACCCTAGCCAAGCCTAACTTTGAGCCAAGAAGCATTTGATAGTTCATTACTTTTTATTTATTTTTTCATTACAGGATATGTAAAATGCTACTAAATCTTCTTTTTAGTCAAGGATGATCACATGGCCTTGTGTCTTACATGGACAATCTGGCTCCTGTTCTCATATGCTGTGACGGTGACACATGAAATTGCTAGACCATTAACAGTTGAAAGCTTGTAAGCTTTATACACTATATTTTAATCAAGTCCGCGGAAGTACCTTCACTTCCACTGGTCATGAAAAGGTCATAAAAGACAGAAAAGGAGCTGATAAAAGGAGGTGAAGGGCTATTTTTACTGACAGATATAGCAGAGCAAATAGAGGAGGACATACCACAGGCTGATCATTTCAGAGGTTATGAAAGATATGGTTGGCATAGGGTGTACTTTAGTTATAAGTTAACAAATATCAACTATTTCCAGTCAAGGAGAATTGTGTATTCGTGCAGCATAGTGCACCTAATTACTGGTCTTTAAACATTTACTTTCTGGTTTTGCTGTTGCATCATTGTTTTTATGGTCAACTCAAGTCTGTGAAGTCTGCAACTGATTCTTCACTTCAGTACAGCATTGGTTTAATACTTGATACCCCTCCATATGTAGTATATTTCCATGTATAATAGATGCTGAAAGCTTTATTAATTTATTAAGGCAGATACTGGGTTAGCTGTTGAGGGACTCCAAATAGCTGGGGGGCTCCGGCCAGTTAAACTCTTGGTTGTGTGTGTACGGTTGGGAGTGTGTTTGTGTATGCATGCAAAAATGTGTGTGTGTGTGTGTGTGTGTGTGTGTGTGTGTGTGTGTGTGTGTGTGTTAACTTGTGAGAATGAGATGAGAATAAATATGGCGTATTCTCTTTTGTAGTGTCATTAAAAAAACATTAAACCTGAAAGCCACCATGATTCCAATCACCATCAGAGATGTGCAATCAAGTCAGGTCACTGTACCCCAAACAAGAAGCCAGAAGTCTTTTTCCATATTTCATCCCCCAACTTGCCCTTTCACGAGGAGGAATAAAAATGTCAGCATTGATGTTTCACAGTGTATTAGCTGTTGTATTGAACCGATCAATCAATTGTTGGTGGTTATTGCAGCAGCGCATATTCGTTCTGACGCGCTGTCTTGGAGTTTTGTAGGAATCAAATTTTATAAAACAAGTTGTTGTGAAACTCATGAATATGTGAACTAATGATGTAATGAATGCCGCAAAGAGTTTTAAGGGGAAGATATATGAAGTCACTGTCTGAGACTGGTCTTCAGGGTCATTGTCCACTAATCTGATGCGCTGTGGGTGATGAGGTACGATGAGATCACCAACATAACACTTCAAATGACCAGAACTCCTTTTCTTTCACTCGAGCCGACGGCAAATTGAGATCCAATGCACATCCAAAACCAATTGATAAGGGGAATGAAAGGCATCGTCAGGAAGATGCATGGATGAGATGAAATCTAATGCTGGAATAAAGCAGCACAAAGGATTAGATGGGGCTAGGTATTCAGAGATCGCAAGAACAAAAGGATTAGCCAGAGAGAGGGATGTGGGTCACACCCGGCTGATATTGAAACCAGCCAGTCACAATGGGTTGTGCAGGCCGCGTGCCGGCAAGAGTGAAGGGGAGGGTCGGGTCGGGTTTTACAGGGAAACATAGGTCAGTAGAAGCCTTGCTGATGGCGCTCAGATTGTCATGGAGTTGTCTGGATGGGTGGGGTTTTACCTGGATCGTGCACTTTGACCCGTGGCTCAGGGGATAAGTCCTGAAGAGCACAGTCTACCAGACTGCCGTCCAATGAGGATTACACCATTAAGCTCCTTGTTAACCCTGTGGCACGACACGGACCTACGTGTCACGAGAGATGCGTAGAGGGATTAATGTTGAGGATTCCCTGGTACCGTCTGAGAAAAGCTAATAATAATAAGCTAATAATTACAGGCAGTTTGAGCGGTGCTTCTCATCTCTTGTTTATTTCGGATGTATTCATAAAGATCATACCAATTTCTAAAATTAAATCCTGTCACATTCAGAGAGAGCAAATAAAAGGAGGCCAAACTACTGGGATTTAGCTTCTATTACCATTAGGGGATGAGTGGGGGGTAGATGATATCATGGTGCAGTAATTACTCTGACATGGCCTCTCCAGCAGTCTCAAAAGACATGGATTTTCCTCAAACACAGGAAGTAAGATGGGGCTACAGATCTGATAGGATGTCGTGCCGGGAAGCAGCCTTAAAAACCAACCTCCTCTTTATCTGATGGGATCAGTGGGAGCGCAGGAAACTCAGTGACCTACATCTCCTTCGAACAGACATCTGTTACCTTCCATTCCTCACCCTGGGCCAAAGTGAATAGCACCAATTACTTTGATAAACCACTTCCACGTCTGCCAACTCGCAGCTACTGTACCATTGAATGTTCGGGCGATGTGTAACATTCTGTTGTCCGGAGAAGGGGGCACAAAGCGTGCCTTTTGGAGAGGATTTTAATCAAATTTTGCCATCTGCGGCGGAGAGATAATTACAAAGATCCACGGTGGCATGTGTTGCAGGCACGGGTACGAGACAGAAGGAGGAGAGACGATTATTATTATTGTATCATCTGAATAAGATTGGTGTGCTCGGTCTTGTGTTCTAAACCCTGGAGGTCAGGGTATAAAAAAAGAGGATTACAACCTAGGAGCCAAATGGATTAAACATCGACTGACTCTACTCTGCTCAAACTCATTCCTTCAACCACACTCACGGCAACACGCACAGCGGTTACTTAACGGTTACACTAATTGACACGGGTCACATTTTGAAAGAGTACGAAGAGTACGTGTGTGTGTGTGTGTGTGTGTGTGTGTGTGTGTGTGTGACTGCGCTCTCCCTGTAGCGATCACCAGCAGTAATCAAAGGGAACTAGTAGCTCAAAGAGAACAATCACCCAAAGCAATTCTGCTACGTCGACAAGGGCCTGATTGTGCCCTAGTGGTCATGCAATCGATGGTTATAAATAGACTTTGGTCATTGCTGGAATGTATTTCTAAAAATATGCACAATACATCAGAAGATGGGACTGACGCTACGTTTTTTTCGTTCGAAAAAGGCATTACAAGAAGAGTGGATGAGCATTATGTGTAGAAAACAAATGAGATTTAGTGTTCTTTCTATCATTTCTCTAATCTAATCACTCACACTGAGAGAGATATATAGAGCGGATATTCTGTTACACTCCTGAGCTTATATGAGTGACATTGTGTCTCAAAATGACCAAGTACAGGCATGTTTGCAAACCTTTCCCTGCGCACTTTAAAATCATTTCGCTAATGAATAACTAACAGGCTACATTTGCCTTTTTAGAAACAAACCAAATGGCATCTATTGCACAGGGAGTTATGTGCTCGCGTGGGAGTCGTCGAGCAGGAGAAGTTGATGCCTCTGAAATAGTAGGTGGATGTGGCCTCTCAGAGGACGCGAAAATCACACCGCGGATGACATTTTCTGCTTTGCATCATGCACAAAAGTGATTCCCAGCGGTCTAGCTGATGCGGTGGGCAATCTTTCAACTCTGCAATTTAACAAGCGATGATGAAATGGCAGCATGGCCTATGGGCACTCGATAATAGAAGGAATGCATACACAGAGTGGAACTGTATGCCTTGAGGCTGATAACAAGGTTAATAAGACGATGCAAAGCCCAAGAACACCAATTCAACAACCTCTTTATCTTCTCCCTCTTCATCGTCGGCCGATCTTCCCTTGGGTCGTCCCTCAAGTGTTACTGTAGCAGCCCTGCAGTTCCCATGAAAGACCAACCTAAATACTAGCATTGCCTGGAATTAAACATTATCCATTATGTAAAAGATGAGGACTGTTACTAAGGGAATACTTTATTTAGTGAAAAGCACTGAAGCCATGAATTTCTAATGCCGTTTTGTTGAAAATTAGTTCGAGAATCACTTGTAAGGAAATTAAAGGGTTAAGACATCTATTGCCTGTTGTGAATGAAGGCAAGTCTGAGCCATGGTAAACACTCCAACACACTCAAGCGACTCCTTATCTAAGCATGGCAAGTGTGAGGGTTCATCTTATTAGACTTTCAGAAATAGACTGGAGTGAATCTCTCCCCTCATATGGAGAGATTGGCAGTGCAGTCAGGGAAGTGAATTCAGCACTGCATTGAATTGAATTGCTGGGGGGGAGGTTGGTTAAGCAAGGGGTTTAATTTGCTCTGGAGTATGTATTCTCATACCGATATGCCAAAATGTAATTGGAGTCGGTACAAGAGCTGGTCGTTTTCATTTGAGATTTGAGGGTGTTCGGTTTGGAATTTATTTCCTAGTGACTTGCATCGTCTAAACAGCATGTTTTACCCGGCCTGTATTATCATTGTGCGTGGGGCGAAACCGGCAAAATGTAGACTTATCTGATAAGGAATGTAAATGAACCCCTGTCTGTGGAGATACAATCTTATCTGGTGTGTAAATAAATGTATAACACGCAGCTGTCACAGGCAACTGCATGTGTTCATTTCCCCCAAAACCAAAGCCAAATCCACACGTCCACGGTTCCTGATTGGCTGGGGTCGTGACATATGGAGATGAATGTCAGTAAAAAAACGTGCGCACACGTTGAATCACAGCCACTTCCTCTCACACACCTCCCAGTATGATTCCCGTGTAATGATCTGGGGAGTCTGGACAGCCGTCTGCTTAGCTCTGCCGCGCCGTGGGGAGCTGAGCTGTACGTGAGGAGGAGAACGGAGGACAAGACAGGAGGAGATGGCTTCCTTTTTCATCTCGGCAACGCTCTCCGTCCTGTGCAGAGATGTGAGAAATTAACAAACACAACCGCCTGCGGAGACGGAAAAAAAAAAAGGTTGAAGTAAAAATCCTAATAAATGACGGCGGTTCATTGAACTCGCTGAGATAAGAAAGCACAAAGAATCATCTCACTTTGACTTATGAGTGTGATTTCATTCGTAACATCATTACAAACAAAAATAAAGCTGATGGTGATTGCAGTTTGAACCAGTTACACGATGATACAAATCCCATTATTCTTGATGAAAAACAAAGAGGAAATTCCTCGGGTCTACTGATGCAGAAACATGAATGCCCTCTGTAGCTCTCAGTCCCTTTATGAATATTTCAAATGCATTGTTACAGTGAAACCAAAGATATTTAGGATAAAAAAGACATCAAGTTGATCTTTTTGTGAGGTCTGGGCCCTTAAGACCATTCAGTGGGGTTTAAAAGCCAAATCTTTCTGGAGCTTGCTGTTGTGAAATCAGTCAGACGGAAGCACGTCAAACTGCCTGCTTAAGTAGGCCACTCCTGCTGAGTTGTTGCTTTATTTTTGTGCTCTGGCCTCACATGTACTGGTGAAGCTGTTGATGTAGCAGAAGAACAGATTGTGATATAGATGTGCATCCGCTTGGAACGGCTGAACACTGAATGCCAAGTGTAACTACTGATAAATGTGCACGGCAGTTGCAGGAAACCCTGCCCAACATGGCCACGGCGTGACGGACTCCTTCTCCTGGCCTGGATATCGTGAACTTCTTGCTTCATGAGGACACGTAGAAAGATGGAGGTTTGAGGGGCTTGGAGTAAGCGGCTTATTGGAAATACTATCTAAGGAGGAGAAAGAAAAAGGGGAGGATAAAGAGGAGGAAAGTTGAAAAAGGAAAAAAGAGCGGAGGCGAGAAAATACAACAACAAACCCTCGAGTGCTCTATAATCCAAAATTGAGAGAGCTGTGACTCGGAGACAGTCATTCTGACAAGATGCATTTGAGCAATGGAAGAAAGGGAAGAGGCAAAGCCAGTTAAGAGGGCTATACTTCCAGGGAAAAAAAGAAGAGATGGATGATGAGCTGCAGATGTGACAAAGGAGATTGTGCTGGAAACCAGCCATCAATAGATCCATGAAACAATGGCACCACCCTGGGAAGAGCACACAATCACTGGGATTATGCTGCATGACACACTTTCAGTCCATCTCTACAAGGAACCTTAAAAGAACACGTTATGTCTCTGTTACAACTCAAATCTATAGTTGTCTATAAACAACATAGATTGTTAAGTTGTTGCTGGTAATAAAAAAAAAAACTTTACAGTCTTGGCTTTAAAACAATGAATACAAGCAAAAATGCTTTGTACAAAATAGTAATAATAAACCTTCAATTTAGGATAATAAAGGGTGTTTTATTGTAAACAACCAATATTATATGAATGGAGCAATAATATACTCAATATTGACAGGAAATGCTATCAATTATGCATGTGTATAATAATGCACCTCTTTCAAGGATTAGTTTGACATTTTGGGAAATATACTTATTTGCTTCTTGTAGAGGATAAGATGAGAAGAACAATGCCACTTTCATGTTTGTACGGTAAATGTGGAACTACAACCAGCAGATGGTTAGCTTAGCTTAGCTTAGCAGACAGACTGGCTACAGGGGGAAACAGCTCGCCTGTCCAAAGGTAAAATAAGACCATGAATCTTCAGTCAAGCAAGCGCCTTTGGCTGATGTTTACAAGGTCATATTCACCAGGTTTAGCATCTTTGTTTAGCCTGTAGCATGCTAACGTGCCATTTTGCACTAAAGACAAAGTACAGCAAAGGCTGAGTGTCATTGATTTAGTATTTTCCACATGCATGGCAACCTGATGTGACTCCAAGAATGCTGTGCACACGGGCAATAATTTGTTCTGCGTACAACCAAAGTATACGCTAAATGGTGAACTTCAGAGATGCTTGAAGGAGCCAGGCTAACTGTTTCCCCCATGCACTGACTATAGTCTTTATGCTAAGCTAAGCTTACCGGCAGCTGGCTGTAGCTTCATATTTAATCGACAGACGTGTGTGTGGTATCGATTTTCTCATCTGACATTCAGCAAGAAAGCAAATAAGCATGTTTCTGAAAAAAATATTCCTAAAGCTCTGTGTAATAATAGCGTGGTTCTGTGGCGTTACAAAATACACTCCACTTTTTGTATGTTTTTTAAATAATTAGACCCTCCATCGTGGGCTTTGCTTTAGGTCACAAATTAAAACTTTTAGGATTTTGTCCTTGGAAGGCAGACAAACATTTCTCCACAAATCTTTTCACAGTAATATGGCACAGAGAAATTCTCAGAGGAGTAAGGAGTTGTCTTTTGCTCAGGGGCACTTCAGCAGGGTGGAGCATGAAGCACCTGAGCCCCTCAGTGCCTCAGTGAGCATGAGCACCAGAGGATTCAAACCCTAATATGAATGGAACCACAGTTCTGATGTAATTATTGTGTCATTCCAAAAATTAGGAGTTTTTTTCTTTTTTTTTTGGATGTCTCTCAAAAGACAGCCTGTGGACTGCTTAACAGGATATCATAAAAACAAATTTGTTTGCTTTGGTTTGATGTTAATTTTGGGAAAAACAAACAAACAACTCACACATGCAACAGGAAGCCGACAACCCAAACCTACGCAAAAGTTCGCAGGAAAGGAAAACAAGCATGCTGGGGTTGAGGGTCAGGCTGGAAAAGCTGTATCATTCTGTCAAACCGTTTTATTTACCCTGCCCACGTGGTTAACGCTGTTGATGTTTTAAGTGGGAGCAGAAGGATTTCTGGTCCCTGTGTAAAGATGACAGTAGAGACTCATTGCCCAAAGAGCAGTGTCTGTTTATTCCAGATAAATCTTGCCCACCCTCCGGCATCCTTCCATATTAATTTGAAGTGGTGGATTTGTCATAAAAACTGATTGAATTGCTGAACATTTAATATCACTCTTGTGTCGGTTATTCACATTTATTGTGCAATTATTTGGACACAATATTTCATTTCAGTATTGTCACACATCTTATTACGCAAAAAGAAAAATACAAATTACGTTTTCTAGGAGAGCTTTAAAGGTGGATGGACGGTCTCCATGCTTTAAATGACAGGTAATGGAAATAAATAGAGGGTTTAATAAGCTTCATGGGATGTCTCACCTGAAGTGTTTCACTCATATATTTATTACAGACACATATTTTTCCCAAATCTTGTAATCAGACAGATGGAATGGGAACGTCAGAAATGAGGCCAGACAACTCGCTGCTTTACATCAAGAAAAAAGAAAAAAGAGTAACAAACTGTTCGGATGACTGCGCTCGCTGAACGCACGCATCGGCAGTGTAATCTTTTCCCCAGCACAATGTTGTTGATGCAGATCTGCCTGTCGGTGACATGCAGAGAATGTTTTGCATTCATTCCTGCGTGAATTGGTGTCAAAAAGCCTCGGAGGCTTCTTAATCCTTCTACATCAAAATAGGACACGTTTCCCATAAATTACAACGGTGTACTCGCATAATTACTGTGGGCCCAGTGTTACATAAACAACTGGATGAGCTGATGAGTTAGCATCCTCCGCTACTTCAGTTTAAAAGTATAAAGTTATCCTTCATGGTGGATTTTGAAGGGTGTTGTACAAGTCTCTCTGGTGACAACATGCTTGCTGTGTGCTTATTACATCCACACATGGGAATTCTGTGTAATGACAACATCTTATTAAACTCACATTACTTTACCTGGCCAGCACCAAAAGGCAGACAAACAAGAGTTAGCATCTAGCTGGTGAACATATGCGTTTAGCAGCTAAAGAGAAAGATAGTTCACTCAAAACACACAAAAGGATGTAAAAACAACAAATTGTGTTTTTTACGGGGAGTTATGTGCTCCAACAATGTCTTGGTGAAACACCTAAGACCGCCATTATATTCCACCTTTTATCACAAGACTACATGATAATAACTAAACCAGCTCCATCAGCTGAGGCAGGCCACAGTTTGAGGTTGGAACGATTCTGAAACACAAAGTATGCAGACCTTGTTTTTTTTTTTAAAGCATTCCTTTAACCCTTTGTTTTTTACATTCACAAGGCTTGTGTTATGTCACATAGTGTCATATTGCAGCCGGTATTTGCAGAATTCATGTCGGCAACATCCGTCGTCTGTGCCTGTTTCTGAGCCTTTTATCCAAATGTAAGGAGTTTGTAGCTGCACGGTGTCAATGTCAGAGCACAGCTGGAGCTTTTTGAGATGAAGTCGTGCTCAAAGGCGGTTACTGGTTTTGGAAGATCTTGTGCAGTGACATCAGCAGTCAGTCACAGTCTAGCACTTCTTATTAAAGTAATAACCCAAAGGTGAAATAATTTGCAGGTCGGTTTATGTCTCGAGAAATTAGTCCGCTGCAGATGAGCATTATGCTGCTTTGGTTTATCTTTCCACAAGAAGATATTCTCCTTTAGAGGTGTCAGGCTACAGGGATTGATCTGTTTTATTTCTGATATATTCCTCTCACCTCACGGCAGCTGGTATTATATGTTACTGTCATTCTTAAATTACTAATTTATGCAGTGTTGCGTCTAACCTAGCAATGTAAATCCTCAGGCTTTACAGGGGACAGGGGGGGGAGTTAATTTTATGAAAATCAGCCAAAGTAAAAAAGATGAAAAACAGAGAAGCATGACAGATTTTTTGTATAATTACTTGTATACAAGGAGGAATCCAGAAAAATTCTGGCATGCGTCATTAACTGCAGATACACGGATAACATCTCTGATTCATATTTTGCAGTATTAATGCTCATCAGGGTGACGTATTAATCAATTTGAACATTTTATTATATTTGAATCATCATATGTTTGAATGTGGGACATGAAACACATTTTGGAATGTCTTCTATTCATGTATCAACATATGCAGCCTGCTCAGGATGTTCTGTTTTCACCTGTCTTCATAATATTAAAGTTCAGTTCTATGTCAATTAACGTATCTTGTGATGACGAATTTGTACAGTGTCTGTATCTTAGGCAGTTTTAAACGTCTGCTGGGAAAGATGGAAAGTATTTTGGTGATTTTCTGGCACCGCTGAGAGAGCACCTCATGGTACCATGTTGTATCGTGGGATAATGGACACTGAGAGTTGGCTCTTAGAAACAGATACGGGCTCACTCACACTGATGCAAAACACTCATCTGCGAGCCGAGTCCATACATTATGTCTGCACACTGGCACACACACAGACACTGACACCGTTTTTTGCAACGTGCTAAATTTTAAGCACTTTATTTATATCCATCAAGCTAATTAGTGCGCACCGGTTCCAAATACTGAGAGGTTCTTACAATGTTTGGACAATTATAAATACATAAAGCGCCATCTGCTCGCCACTGCTAGGCTAGCAGTGGCAGCTGAGATGGAGCAAAAATTTTGCCAACTACCTACTTAGATCTGAGTTATCATCCTACAGTATGAATTTATAGGCTTTTGCAAATTACAGTGATTTATGTCAACTCAACCTGTGAAGTTACAGCCTCCGGAAATAAATGTGCGTTGTTTCTTACTTTGTGCATTAAGACTTTTATAATATTTGTATCCCCCAATGTTAACTTGTTTATTAGAGTAGGGGGAAAGTATGGTAAGTACACAATAGACCTCCCTTTGTGCTTGATAATCGTTTCTCTCATAAATAATAGATCAACTTGTGTGGGAGCCGCAACACAGGGTTTAAGCATTATGTATTGTGAAAACAGCAACAGTTGTTGAGTACAGATAATATCGTGTGCTCTGTCTCATTTAGCTTTCAGGTTACAATGTATGTGGTTATCGAAGTTGAATTGCATGTTAAAGCTTTTTTTTGTATTAGGCTACATTGTAGTGTTACAGCATCATGCTGCCTCAACTACACTGGACCTACTTTGAAATAATTATTATTTTGCAATTATTTTAAATTCTATGCTATGTACAGTGTGCTGTTCGATTGTTGTTATGTTTCCAAACAGGCTCTGCTTTTGCTTGGTCATGTGTACCATCTGCATTGCAACAATACCGTACAAGGTTTTGAGTACAGACTGTTGTGATTTAGCTTTAAGTCAGCAAGAGGCAGCACAAAGCACAAAGCAGCGGCTCCACACTCTGTAGAAGAAGAAGAAGACAACTCGTGCCATTTTTTGATTCAATTTGGCAAGTGTTTAGGTCTTAATTGGGTTTTCCTGCACTGTCTTGGAATAAGTCTCCCTTTTTGTTTCCTAACTGACCTCCGACGTCGACGTGTATTCTGCTGAATTGTCGCTCCGGACTCCTATTTTCAACTTTAATCTGATAAATACCTTTGCAGGACGAAGCTATAGCTCTCCAGGACGCATGGTAAGTAACGCTTTAAACATTTTTCAACAGTAAAAAAAATAAATAGAAAAAGTCCACCCCACCTAGCTGAGAGAAGCATATCATACAGGCGACCTTGAAAACGTCTGGCTTAAAAAGGACGTTATTGGAAAGGAAGATTGGCAAGAATTAGAAGACCTTCGAATAGTAAGTCACTTTTGGAATTACGCTCATGTGTTCGTGTTCTATGGGCCGCCGTGTCATATTTACGAGGCTTTACTGTGTGTGTGTGTGTGTGTGGCTGTAACATGGATACATAAGTTGCTATCACACCACTCGTACTGCCTCGTTACTTTGTATCTGTTTTATTGAGCTGTGGAGAAATGGCCTCCGTGCCTGCGCCATAACAGTAGCTCACCTGTACCTGTGGGAGTTAAAACCTGCAGGCCTGCTCTCGCACTGTTCGTATTGTGATGTTGTGTTTTTATTGAACCGGTGGGATGGCCACTGCGCCTGCGCCATAACTTCCCCTCACAGTGTTGAGCTCACCTGTGTCTGTGGAGCCTGTCGTGATTACACAGCAGGTCACTCTCACAGTGTTGTTCTGTGTTTCATTGTCAAGAGAGTGTGTGTGTGTGTGGATGAATACGTGATAGAAATTATAGTGGGTTTATTTTGTAAGCCTAAATGCTTGTGGCTTAAGAATTAATCACACTATGTTTAACACACTAAAGCGTATTGATTGTTTGGGGGATTGCAAATGAAAGTTTGTTGTGTAATATTTTCTAGTCATCTCACTTAAGTGGGCTTGTGTGCATTTAGTGTTATAGGGTCATTCCATGTGCACTCTTGGATGGATTGTTGGGTGCTTCTCTTTGAAGTAAATAGTAGAGTATTAAGGAAATTCAAAGGAATAAAGGAAATTCTGAGCACCATAATGGAGCAATAGGGCTGTATAAAAATAATGGTCTGGGGGAATATTTCTGGCAAGAGAGGATCTTAGTGGCTTTTAAACTGATGAAAACGTCTACAATGCCATAATGGACTTTTCTCTAAAGAAGGATTGGTGCATAATGGACGACGCTCTCAATCAGACCCCCAAAACAGTAAGTCAAAATCATTTTCCTTTTGTTTCGCATTAAATGCAAGTTGCTCTGCATTATGCTTCTGTTGTGCTGTGCTGTGTGTGTCGTATTGGCCGCCGTGCCATCACTGCGCTTATGTTATGACCTCGCTTGTGGCTTTGGATGTATGCCTCTTGACATTTTCGAGGCTCGAATGCTTTTTGACTTTGTCTCAGTGAAATGTATTTTGGGATTTGGCTTGTTGCACAGAAAACCATATGTGTTGCATAATTTCACATCCGTTGGCATACACCTCCAAACAGTGAGAGAGTCACTGTTTGTGTTGCGTCTCTGTCATGTGGTTCTGTTTGTTTGGAATTGGCTGCCGTGCCATAGCTCGGCCTATGTTGTGATCTCTCTCTTTCGTCTGTGGAGCTGTAAACGGCAACATCCTGTTGTCACTAAACCTATGATAGTTCACATCGTTGTACTGTGGGACAGATTAATATAATTAAGTTTGTTAAACACATTGCTGTTAAGATTATTGACAAGAGTCCTTGTATTGAACAGCGTGTTCCAGTGGCGGCTGGTGGAAAATGTTCTCGGTAGGGCCATCCAATCAATTTCAGCAAACATCCCAGTATGATTGAATGCAAACAAATGAAGGTATCAAACACGCATTACTACTTTGCAGTTAAATATTTAACATTTATTCCAACACGAAAAAAAGCAGTAAATAACATCTTATTTATGTCACCCTCACAGGTAATTCAGTATAATATATATATATATAGATATAAGCTATGATGAGTTTTCACTGTTAATTTACCATCTCAATTAAATGTTGATGCCTCCATGACCACGTTTAGAAGAAAAGATGTTCACGTTGCCTAATAAGTATCTTGACAGAGTTCTCCATGTGTGCCCTGGTGTTCTCATGTTTCCTTACCTCCTCATCCCTCACTCCCTAACTGTCCCCGTTGGATCTGTCCCCGTTGTTTTAAGTTATTAGCATGACTGCATTCAGCTAGCTAAACCTGTCTGGTACAGCTAGTAGAGAAGCTTCATGTACTGCTTCCCTTTCCCGCTAGTCTGCTGTCTGATTGTGAGGTCAGGTTGATCTGGGATCAGCTTTTTGGTCTGTAGTTTCTCCTCAAAGTTCTCCTCTCAAACGGGTCTTGGAGGAGTAGTGCTCGCCTGCAGAGACTTCTCCTGACGAGAACGCGCAGCTTGGGGCCAAATCGTTTTGGCCCCACTCGGAATCTATTTGAGGACGCTGATCGGCTAAATTGTATGTCACTCGTTTCTATCTTTAATCAGCAATTGGCTAAACTGCTTCATAGACCCCCCTCGGTGGGGCCAAATGCCCCGCTAGCTGCGCGTTCTGAGACGTGCACACAAGCGGAGATGACGAGCAGACAGGCTGCATACAAAATCTGCTTCAAAATAAAAGCACAGAATTTGTTTTGGGTTTTTGGGTGTGGAGCTCAAGGTGGGGCCAGGCCCCATGGCCCTCTATTGACCAGCCGCCACTGGTGTGTTCCTTGGTTGGATGTGAACATTGAAAGTTATAATCAAGGGTTATTATGTGTAAATCTGGCTTTGTGCCTACCAGCTGCTGTCTTGACCTCATCTCACTTCAGCTGTGCGTTGTCTCACTCTCATTCGTAGCAGTTACCAGTTGGCAGTTGGTGTAAAGACTGGCTGGTCTCTGCCAGAGGCGTCTTTGTATCGCGCACCAATATAAAGCTCCTTTCATGATTTCCAGATACAAACCTACAGCATCCTTTAGTTTATGTTGCAAATTTCCCTTTTACATCGCTCTCTCGAATACTCAATTGTGCTTAAAATTACTCTGTGGGGGGGGGGGGGGGGGGGGGGGGGGGGGAATGGAATCCTGCAAAAGGCAGAGTGCCTCCTGATATTTTGAAATAACGCTGATGGTGCCAAAATATCCAGGCTTGGCCAAACAAAGAGGAACGAGAAGCGTTTGCTGATTCCAAAGGGATTATTATTTTGTCTTGTTGAAGAGGTGCAAAAAGCAGAATTTTTTTTTCCGATAGCACCACTACTGGGGTTTACAGGCACACATATGCACTCAGAGGTGTCAGATTGCCAAAGTGCACATAAGGCAAGACTGCAGCTCGCACCATATGGTCGGTACGAGCCGAATCTCGTTCCACTTACGACACTCCCAACACTTGACAAGGCTTCACTCAAAAGCTAAGATGTGATGTAAGATCCAGTGGCATGTGAAGGGTGCATGTCTAATTTGATCATAAGGCACTGTTTCTAAATAAAGTACTGCTACATCCTCTCCAACCTTCAGCAACTCTCACAATTTCACAGATTTTCTTCCATGCTGTTGCGTGTCATAATTTGTCCCTGTGCTTAAAAAGGCCTCTATCGTAAAGCCCTCAGGAAGAACAAGTGTGGTTCGAAACCAGCTGTTCATCACCGCTGGGCCGGGGCACACTAGTGGGCCTCAGAGCCTCATCTGGTGGGTCTTCGGGGTATTGCTAAATGATTTAGATTAGAAAAAAAAATGTGGGTGATTTACAAGGCGTACATATCTAAATGTGCTCAAGATAAAAATATAGTAATACAAACAAAGCATAATATCAATGAACAGTTTGAGTATCACCACAATCAAACGTGTTTAGCCACTGTTAGCTAGCTAGCGTTCCCCTCGGATTGAGCGATGCAAGATAGATGTTTTCTTTTTTTTTTTTTAACGACAAGTGATGTTCAAGACAACCCTGCACCAGTAAAAGCACCAAAGCGTGTGTTGCGGAAATAAGACCCGTAATACACTAAATCTGGATTCCTAATGGCAGCAGTGATGGATGAGGGTAAGCAGCATCTTTATTCCAGTGGACAAAGGCATAACACAAATGTACAGCCCAGTTTATTTTTTCACTGTTTATTTTTTTCTTGTTGGTTTTGGAAGGTGGTCTTCTGTTGATGTTGTTTTATTTAAATACAATCAAAGTGGGCCTTTTAGTTACAGAAAGTTTAAAACCCTAAACTAATATAGGCATTTTAACATACTTGGCTAAAGTAAGCCAATGGGCTTCAATTTTTCTTTGTATTGTAATTATTGGAAACTGGAAACTGACGGAGGCAAGATTAATTTTGTCTTTTGGGACTGTGGTCGAAGCAGGTAGATGTGGGACTGCAGATGTCGATCAAAAAGACACCTGGCAGTTCATTAGTCAACGGTTCTTTCAGACTGCTTACATTTGCATAGACAACTTGAGCTCTCCTTTCAACGCGTTCCTCTCGCCGCTTTGCTTGCAAATGTACAACGCTCACCTCACACGTGTCCTTGTCAAAATGAATAGAGGTTGTAACTTTGCATATGAATATTTTGTTGCAAGTGGACTTTCACCACTTGGTTTCCTTGGATTTAACCTCTTAACTCTTGCTGCACCCACCAGGAGGGTTATCATTAAAATGCATGGAGCTGGGACAAGCACTGTTTAAACCCACAGAAGTTTCTTTTAGATTCTAGTCACGACACAAACATTTCCAAAAACACCAAATATGTCAGGCTGAATACAGAGAAATGGGTAAAAAGGGATGCACAAGAGACAACAAGAATTTGTCAATTGTCAATTAATGTTCGCATCATGTAGGCTAGCTTCAGGACATGGAACAGGTTCAGAATATGCAGCATCATACTGTAAATAACGGTTTTTACTTTACTAAATGGGACATTTTAAAGCAAAATAAGAATTCAGAAAGAGAGAAGAACAAAGGCATTAGCCCAAAGAACCAAAAAGCCAAGGGGAAATCTGAATCAGACCTTGGATTTGGTAGATTAATTAGGACATTAAGTGGAGGTAGGTACATTAACCACAGCCCTTTTCCTGAAGAACTAAGTTAATTGAACAACCATAAAGGTGGCATGATACGAATGCCCTGCAGTACATATGATTATTTTTTTTGGAGCACAAAACCACAAATATGTTCCTTTTATTTTTTTAAATTACAATAAATAAGCAAAGCTAATACAGGATAAACATCACATCAGATACGGAAAAAATGTGGCCTACAATGAAAAACACATTCCGCATTAAAATGAACTAAAACTGTAATGTCATCTAGAAGTGTTGATCATGTTTGGGAATGCACTTTAAAACCAGAATCATGTTTTTGTTTAGTATTTTATAGTGTTTGACTCGACTCATCAGAACTGATGACCAGGATCTTTAACTCTAGTACTGTTTGATCAGTCAAATTTAGATTTTTCCCTTGTTTTTAGTAAAAAAACAAAACCTTAAATGAAAAAACATCACAGAACACATTAGACAACAGTGTGTGTACCTTAACGCAACAAGTAAGACTGTTGTAGTATTATACAGGGATTGTTTTATCAGAGAAAATATCATCCTTAAGGTGTTTCCCTGCTGATTATTTTGTTATGATTCCATCTATTTTAATTAGAGCGCAGTGAGGTCAGTGTTTTTCTAGTTTAATATTGGAAACCTCGTATCACAGACATTGATACACAATATTTTTTCCCCAATGCCGTGTATATTTGCCATATCACGAACATAAGTCGATGCTAAGTAATAGAGGGGAAAGTCATGGTGTCTTTTCAATATCGTCAAAACAAAATGAGAAGCAAAATTTATATTTGGGGCTCCTCCTAGAATTCCTTTCCGATGGCGCAATCAAGAAAGTGTGTCAACAAGTGTTGCCAATGTGCTTAAGTTTGATCAAATAAGCATACGATTATGGAGCGAAAGCCCTGAGGATTATGGTATTAATGTGAAAAATTGCAGCTAAAATAAGCTTAGATGTGAAGATTTATAAGTTCAAATATGTTTGCGATGACAATATGACCTTTGCTACTTTTTCATTAATTGCATAATCCTATAAAAAACGGACCAGATTGTGTGCTATTTAACACCATCCATCGGAAACGTCTCCTCTGGACAAGCTGACCTTTGATAAATCCTGGTGATGGCGGGAGTGTGGCCGTAATTGATTTGTTTCGGAACTGTTTTCAAACATAAAAGTGTGAAAAGCTTTGACTGTAAGAGGATTTTAGTAAAAAAAGGAAAGTGTTGGAGATTGTTTCTTCACAGATAACTTTCACTGAAGGCAGAGATTTAAAATGCACAGTCCACACTGGTGACTTACACAATATTCCTCTTCGTTCATAAAACCATTTTGAGTGTTTATTCTTTTCTTCGGCTTATACTCACGCGATGTTTCCAAACTTTCACAGCACAGGCCCACGCACTCTCATATTACCTGAGAAAGTCAGGTTAGTCAGACTTTTGTCCGGGAACTTTAAACCTTTTTCCCCGTGCGTTTTGGTTGCGTAGTGAGTTACTTGGCCAAGACTGACGGATGCCTTGTTGACGAGACAGCTGCCAGCTCTCACTCCAGCAACTAGGTCAAGTCCTCCTGACGTCCATGACGAGTCTCTGCCGTGAGGGCTGTGCCACTCTCCCCTCGGGCTCTGTGACTTCCCCATGTGTCACCTGCGCTCCTCAGAGGCCTTTTGAGAGGACCTAAGGGACCTTATAGATTTTCCTGTGGTTCAGATTCGGCACTCGCGTGCCCATGGACGGAAGATGAGGCCCTGTCTTATAATTAGGCTCTGTGGCATATACCGGGGCATGCAAACTACGTCTGCCGTTTAGGGATGAAGATGACTGCTCCTTCCCGATCCGTGCTGCATTATTAAGGGTGACAGGACTCGTTGCAGAGTGTCTCTACCATTCTCTTTGTACTGCTTCCCCCTTACCCCCTCCCCGACACCCCACCTCCACATGTGTCCTCTGTGAAATGGAAATGCCGCCCCATTAAAAACCGTCAACCTGAAGCAGATCAGTGCTGCACTTATGCTAATGTAGACACAGGAAAATATCACACAAGGAGAGGAGGAGGAAGAAGAGGAAAAAAAGAGGAAAGCAAATCGGATAAAAAATTACCAGTTTCACTTGGGAGATGTAGTGCGTAGTGTATAGTGTCTCTAATTGGAGATGAATACTGTTGTAGTGTGTAGATGGGAAATATTCACAATTGTGCGGGAGTTGTGGTGGGTTTAAAGTGAGAGTTGAGGATGCACTAGAGAGGGGAGAAAAACAGATAACAGCAAACTTGGCTGGGAGATAATTAGTCCCACGGTTTGCCCCTGAATTAGTTATCCGCATACATCAACAGTTTCCCTCGGCCGCAATGCTGTGGACTGCGACAACGCAGGTTGGATTTACATTCTTATGATTGTCATTTATGTTAAGTTTTAAGGCTAATGTTTAAAGTGGTTTCTGAATAATTGCCCACTGATTAAGCACAAATACAAAGTTGTAAAAATGTAGCCGTGGCTGCCGGGAATTGGGCCTTACAATCACTTAACAATTAAAATCTAACTAGACTTTGGTGTACAAGTGATGCATAAAATTACAGCAGAAAATAAAGGTCCTCTTACTAATCTGTTTGGTTGCGTCTTGGCGGCCTGGGATCAGCCCCCCTGACACCATGGAGAGTGACAGTAATGATAAACCGTAATCAAATCTGCTCCCGCGAGGGCCTGCCTCATTCCTCACTGCACATAATGGGGAGAGGGGAGGAAAATTAAGTGTCCCTTTGATCCATGCGGCTGAATACTGAGACTGTAGCAAATTAAAAAGAGACGCCTGCTGCACCTGCCTAGAGAATTCCTGCAAAATAATGCTCTGACATGCTTGATTGTCAGTCTCAGACCTTAATTTTCTCTAACCGCAGCGATTTTTGTCTCTTATTAGTCCTGAGTAGGATTTGTGTGCATTGTCCTTCTTTATCTAAGGACACAACCGGCAAACTTTTCACTTAAAAAGTCTGGACCAGTGAATACAGTTATTATGTCGTGTTTTCCATTTACTTTCGCTGTTTGACTCTTTACCTCACTGTTTAGCTGTAAACTAGTACTGATGATGTTCATCACAAAGGCACTCAGATATGCAAACCCCCGTGCTGAAATTTACATAATATGCTGTGGAGGGAAAAAAAAAAGAAGCAATATGTGTGCTGAATTTAACTCACGAGTGCAAACATCTGTGCACCTCTGTTGCCAAAGAAGGACATCTTGATCAAATGGGCGCTTCATTGTTACGGTTACCACGACAACGATACGGTTCTAATAGGATTATGTGATTTTAATTCGCCATGTGAGTAGCATCATGTCACACTGGGTGTTGCTAAAGGGTGCTTTTCCTCAGGTGATGGTATGTTGGTATTGATTCTCTTCCTTGTTATGCACACGACGACGACGATGACGTGTTGACTGTGGAAAAGATGATTATTACTCGAACAGCTGTCTGTTTCCAGATGCACAATTCTGTGTACTATAATCAAATCTGTGCCATGGCTGGAAAGAGAATTCATTTCAGATCTGATTGTTGTTTGTTCCTTGTTTCTTTAGATACCTCCTAAAGGTTAATCACGATTTCCAATTAAATTAGCGAAGCAGTGCTGAAGTTCCTAGATAATTCAAGATACAATGTAGAATGTATAATTCAGCTTCAGTAATCAACTCTGCAACCAAACTATATAGTGTTGTTTTCAACGGAGGTGAACTAGTGAGGATTAGTTGGAAAAAAATAATGTTGTAATTTGGTGAAAACAACAAATGAAAGACATACGACTCCCCCAAAGCTGCCAAAGTTTTAAAATTGTGTCGCCATGAATAATGAAGTTTGTCTGACACCAACTCCATGAACTGAGCGTACATTCTGCTGACTTTTAAAGCTCTCCAGCTCAGATACTTAACTAGACTTGTGAGTGATATCATGGATAAGTATCATGGCCCAGCGTTGTCAGGCGGTCAGACCCTTCAGGGGGAACAAATTACTCCGAGAAATGTGTGTGTGGGGGGGTGGGGGGGTGGTAAGGCCCAGCCATATTACACACTACAAGGGTGAAAACAAATGTATCGCTGCACATGAGAGTCATTGAGGCAGAGTTTTAATTATTGTCAGTGTCAGACTTGAGGATAGCCTCCACTCAGGATGGCCAAAATAGAAAGGGAATTAGCCCCTTTCCACTGCCCCTGACAGCTAATTACATATAAAATGGCCAACACCGCAAAACAAAAGCAGACAATTATACTTGGCCGGAGCTCGAGCTGAGCTTTAAGGGCTCTAACGCGGATCCTTAGACTTTGATTTTTTTTTTAAGCAGACTTAACGATCTTGTGACGCTTCAGAATGCAAGATGCATCATCTGAATGTTTGCATTTTCTTTTCTTTTGAGCGATCAATATGAACCTGTTCAGTCTTGCAGCAAATGTGGAATACGCAGTTCATATTTGGCCTCGCTTCGCGATGCAGCCTTGAGCAGATATCAAAGCGCTCGTGAAAAGTCGACCGCAATGAATGCTAAATATGAGTTCAGCCAGGAGGACTGTTTTATTGGCCCTTATCCAGATGAACATTGACTTCTTCATCTATTTGATACATTTCTAACTCCACCCAGGGAAAGATTAAGAGGTAGCATGACTCCAGGGCATCATGAATGGATGATTCCGTCTTGTGTCTTATTCTAGTATTTTCAATTAATCATATTCAATCTGGTCTAATCAATCTAATTGGGGGTCAATTACTTCCCCCCTCTGCTCCTGTCCTGGATCTTGGCAGGCTGCTGTCTGAATGGGAGTTGGTTTGAAAGGAAATGAAGGTCTCTGTGGTTGTCGGGGCTGCTGCTTTGTGTCCTTTCCCAGCCTGGCAGAGGCTCCCTGCTCTCTGTCCTCCAAGTCAAAAGCCACCTGACCAGCCAGAGATGGACGTACAAAGGGCAGAGACCGAGAGAAAGAGAGTGAGCCTGGCCTAGTTTGGTCTCTGGAATACTGCTGACACTCCTGGGCCTGGGACTGTCATACACATTTGGTGTGTGTGTGTGTAAAGATCTATGTCCCTATCCTTGTTGTAGGCCAAGTTAGCAATATGATACTGCAGGTGTGCTATCTCTCCATATGAGTTATGTGTGCGTGTGTGTGTGTGTGTTTTTAAGAGTTACAAGCCCAGGAAGCAGCTGTATTTATGTATGCGTGTGCGTTTTGTGTCAGCGATCCCAGACCAGCTGTATCGCCACAGTGTTCATCCGGGCTCTCATTGCTTGATGCTGGCATAAACAAGCAGGCGCTGATCTGCAACATCCTCACATGACAGCACAACAAAAGGCGAGACAAAGCGCATGTGGGCCTCGGCGACAGCCAGTTGCACACCCTCCCGACGCGCTGGCTGAATTAAATTTGCCCGTGAGGCAGCAAGACAAGCCTATAGAGCTCCATGACTGCTTTAATTATTTCAAAAAATGTGTTTGGTCTGCCCAAAGTCGAGTCTGCATGTATCTGGAAAGTGAAAGCAGTGGTACCTCCGCATAATGTTTGATGAGCCAGCTGGACTCAAAAAGCTTTTGTTCTGCCTGAGTCTTTGTTCTCAGCCAGCTGTTTACCGAGGTAATTGCTGAGGTGGGAAAGGTAGAGATGGTGGCACAGTTAAGACAAATGAGCAAAAATCACATGGACTAAAAGAGTTAGACTGTGACACCAGCTGAACTTTTGAGATTTGTTTAGAAAACGGTGAGTTATTGTATGCTGTGATGCATTTTAATTTGTCGTTAATGAGACTGTGCCTCTAGCTGGTCCACTTGGTCCAAAGAACCTCGGTCATGGCTTTTAATAAACGGTATTATTCAGTAGCAGAGAACTCTTTATACTGTGAAGTTACACATTTACAGTAACAGTGATGCTGCATGGAGTTGTAATGGTTGACATCAATTCCTCGCTTCTAATCAAAGCTTCCTATGTCAGAGCGTGGAATTGGATGACGACATAATCATAAGGTTTGTGTAAGTGCCTTTGTGCTGAGCCAATTCTCCTTTTTTTTCTCCCCTGCGAGTCTTCTGGGCTCGGGGTAAAATTGTAATGTAGTTAATGCACACAACGAATGTTTCTAACTGATGCAAAGCAGCTAAATTATAATGCTTGAAAGCATTGGCAGTGATTGAGGCACAGTAAAGCACGGCTAAATGTGTTCAGCTGATAGACGTTTAGGGGCCCATTAATTTGAGATGAAATAGTTGTGGAGGTGGGAAAACGAATTAGACTAAAAGCCCTTTTAAAGCACAGCTTTAGGTGACGTCCAGGAAAAGCAGAATAGTCTTTCTATTCATGTCTCTGGAGAGAACTCGCGCCACACGAGCAACAATACGAAAGAAATGCAATCATAATGTTTTATCCATGTGGTTTTGAGCTGAGGAGATGCCGTGTCACATTAGCATCTGGATGAACAGGCACGACTAGTAATGAGGCTCATTTCAAATATCAATCAATGTCAATGCATTCCTGGCAGTGCTAGTCTTGGTTCACTCATTTGAAATGTTTCTTCTGGAGCATACAGTGCTATTTCACTTCAAGATGTATCAAGAGAACGGTTGTCACTGTATCCAAAAATGTAAACAGTCCACAGTCTGACCTTTTCAACTTCCCCAAAGTATGTTTGATGAATAGCTCACTGCATGACCCACAAGTGACCCAAAAACAGCACACCTTTTTAAAACAACACTCAGAGGCGACATCAACTATGAGTCGGGAGAAATGGACACAATATGTAAAGAGATTTAATAAATCACGACAGAGTTTGTGGAGCAACATATGCTGATAGTTACCAGTAATGTTTAAAATTCAGCTGAATTTAAAATCTTATGAAGTGGAGGGAGGAAATATTAATGTTTTTCTATAATAACCGGAACTGACTCTGTTTGGAAGACGTACATAAATTGAACCCGTTATGTAAACTTGTAGGTCACTAAGATTATCGCAGCATCTTTAGTTTCATCTTCTGAACGTCTACTGTCTAATGGGAAGAGATCCTCAGTTCATAGGAACAGATTATTATCCCAGCGAGATGATGCTCAGTAGGTGAGACGCAGTTGTGTGTGTGTGTGTGTAGCCAGGTACTGTAAGACTGATGAGGTTCAATACAATTCTTCACTCCTGCTGAGTTCACAGGGCACTGCTCTAGTTTCAGTATTGCAGACTCTGGATCGCACCACAACAGCCGTACATCCTTCCTTCTCCTATAAATCTGTGGGTGTAAGCTTAACAGGGGAGCATAAGCAGCACATCTTAAATAGAGGTAACTAATTCCTCTGTCGCACTCGACCTACAATTCTGCTGAGATATTTATAACAGGGTGCAGCTGCCAATAGCCGAAGAAACAAATGTATTGCTGGTACTTTGGTCACCATTTAGCAGGAATTAAAGCCCAAAGCCATTATTGGTTTAGAGTGTAATTCATCAGTCTGTACACTCTTTGGTGTAGAGACTGTTGAGTAGAAAAGCAAATACAGCTATTTCATACTGTGGCCTTGAAGGGTGAGTCTGGTGAATTCATATTCTCTATTTTTCCTATTGACAACAAATCCATGAAAACTCCACAACCAACAACAAATTGATCCTACTGCTACAAGTACAGCCTGTGTATCCAAAGCTTGATGCTGCTTAATCCTTCATGGCGTAGAAGACCTCCATTGTCAAAGTAAGCCCCACCATTGCACTGGATAACCTGTTTCTCCATTACGTTGAACTTAGTTTTGATAGTTTTGATAAAGTTGATCCCATTAATTACACAGTTTAACGTTTACCATCACAGTGTGAAATAATGTTTTGCTGACATCGTTGTCCGCCAATACTCAGTAAAATGTGTGATCAGGACATCATTTATGTTACATTTCAAAAAAACAAAACGTGTTTAAATTAACAGGACAATGAAGGTTCTGTTTGTTTACATTATGATGCCTTCAGGCTCTGTTCAGTGAAAATGAGTATTGGGTGAAGGTAAATTATAATGTTATCATGATGCGTTCACATGTAATCTCGTAAACGGTAGTTTTGTTAAGAAACTTGAATAAATCCAGTTGTTTTAAGGAGATGTTTTCACATAAATATAAAATAGATATTAGAGATGAATTATGAGCCTGTTTGACTTCCTAACATTAGCTCTAAGCTGATTATAATACATCATTAAAACTACTAATGACAAGATTTGTTTTTTAAAGATAAATAATACAACGTTTATTTGAATTGTGTGTTTTTATGAGGGGAAAAAAACACTAAAGTAAAACGATAACATTTAGAATTGTTTATGGTTTACAGAAATACAATAGTCTGGAGCCGTGTAGACCAGCTGTATAATCCAACAACAGAGGGATCTGTATCTGTCAATATGGATCTCCAATGATCATCATTTATCGGCGGCATAGCTCATATATACGGGCTGATAGTGATCTTTATTCCCTATGATCTTCACGGCTGTTTGAGTACGATGTGCGAGCTCAGACTTTAACTGTACTGACAGGTTACCATACCCTACTTGTATACCATACCATATCGAATTACACTCTACATTTGCAAACTACATTGTACTGACAGTCAAACAGTTTTTCTTCATTTTTGTGGTCAGGATTTTTGTGGTCGAGCCTGAAACCATGGCACGATAACCGCACTGGAACCATAGTAACAACTGTGTAACCCCCCAATCTGATTTTACCGAGGTACTCTTCATCAAAGCAGCTAGTAACAGTCAGCAAGTCGCTGAAGCTAACGGCAACGTGTGAGAGCAGCCGGTGCGATGTGAGATTACAAGAATGTCTGTGGTAATCACCTACATATGCGTGAGTTTAGGTACATTATATGAACTAAATAACATATGGTAATTGTCTACCGCCGCCACCGTTGCCAGGCAGCTGCGTACAGAACTTCAGAGAGCCGGGGATGAGAGAGGCGGAAGGGTGAGCAGTGGGCAAGATCTGTGCAAAGCACTGACGCATCTCCAACAGACAGTATAATAATTATGTCCAAAATGCAACATTCACTCTCAGTGGATTCTGTGACATGAGATTTATCGCCTTCAGCTTCAAATGTTTTTACGGTTGTTCCTCCGTGGCTTATTTTGGACTTGCAGATATGGCTGACAGACTAACACAACTTTTCAAAATGTACACAGGTTTATAATTTGCTCTTAAATGTATTTTGTTGTGTGGTCCATTGCTACAGGTCACAGTAATCCCAGAAGCTTATACGCTTTTGGAAAGAGGAGACAAAAAGGGATAAACTAATTGGGCAAAGTTTACTTGACTACGGAAAGCTCCAGTGAAGTTTGTATTCATCAGCTATAGCTGTTGGATGAAAATGTTGATCCAACAATACCCATATGGAAGATACATTATTCTATTCTTTAGCCTCTTTCTTTCATTCAGAAGATCCCCTCATGAGTTTTCAAGTCCACATTCCTTGGCAGGCAGAAAACCATTCCTCCTAGCTAGGGAATTATAAGTGCCTAAGTCTATGTATTATATATGTATATGAAGTGTTGCCCAAGGCAGGAGCGTGCCAGCTCGCCATGACTCTCTCCGGTGCCCTTCATACATCTGTGGCATCTCTAAACATAGCATTCTTCACAATATCTTTTGTTCCGGTAAGATCAAGCCTGATCTAAAGAAGTGCATGTTTTCGGTTAATTCCAAACACCGTGATATATTATTTTGTGGTTGTTTGGAAATGGAAGATTGTGACGAGGGTTTTGACACTGCTGGCAGTTACGCTTGCTGTCAGCAAAGAAGTAGCCCTAACTGATACAGGGTTATATTTTACATACAATGTAGTATGTAATGTAGCATTCATTACATTTGTTGTCCTGTTACATTGTCATGCTGCTATTTTATGTAATCTGAAGGACTATTTATTCCCTTCAACCCAGTTGATGAAAATGTACCTAATTTACATTTTTCTTTCCCTCCCTGACATTTCAAAAGTGCAATTCAGATTCTTTTGACAGTTGGATTGAAACCGTAATAGAGTCGCCAACTGAGGGCAGCACGCAACTTTCTGACAGTTCAAAAGAACAATAAAACCAGTAACGAGTTGGAAAAGAAAATAGGCATAGAAATTAGGAAATAGGTACATTTTATGCTAATTTGTTAAGCTTATAGTCAGCCTTAGAGAGACGAATATATCTCTGTGAGGAAGATGGAAAAATGGAACATCAAAGCCCTGTAGGTCTTTACCATATGTCATTACTAAAGACTCAATATTTGTGGAAGCAAAATGTGGTGTGAACTCAGAGGCACTCTGAGAGTGTCCGGAGGAAATGAAGTTCCATGACAACGCCGAGGAGTCAATTAATCGTAGGGCCGTAGTTCAGGCAGAATGATGAGTTGGGGTTAAGTCTGCTGGGCCACTAATTAAAGCGCAGCAAAGCTCATCTCTGTCTCTGCAACACAATGGTATTTCAGATGGCGCTTGTGCTCGCTAACGCACACACGTGCGTACGTACATGCATGTGCGCACATAAACAAAACGCACGCACAAAAGTTAATTGTCACTAGACCACACTGCTGAAAGGCTGCTGTTCCACTGCTGTGTAAGTGCTCTGTGTGGGATGTGAACAGCATAACTCTAGTCTACTAAAATCCACATGATTATCCTCATCAAAGAGGTGATGGAGAGCCACGCTCATGTTGCCTAATAAACTCCGTAAATGACCAACATTAATTCAATGGCAGTGCAAAACACAGTTACATGACATTGAGAAAGCAATTATCAGCGAGGCAATAATTTGGTTAATAAAGATCCCATTAACAATCATTATGCTACTTTGCTGATTCTTTTATCTCAAGGCGGGCAGGAGGGAAAGAAGACAGATGCCCTAACTGCTGACAAAGACCTTATTTCATTCCCTTTGTTTGAGGGAAGAGACTGTATTAGAGATAGCCACGCTTTTTCAGCCCTTATAATGTATTAGTTGTGTTCATTTTCTTCCTGCCTAATAAGGTTTAGAGGACGACGGTGGAAGAATGGCTCACCTCCTCCTCTTCACCTTAATTTACCTTGTCCTCCATGAGCCCTGCCTCAGAGCGCCGGTGCTTTGATTTGCATTTATGCAGCTAAATAATGAAACTGTGTGGTGTACTACATCAGCGGAGAACCCAGATTGCGTTTTAGGCAGGAGGGCCGAAATGCAATCACAATATGCTTGGTTACACAGAATCCAAGCAAAATTCTGCCAGTCATGTAATGGACTAAATGAACGCCTAAAGGTACCTTGTGCCTGACCACTAGCATGCCCTGTAGCAATGGTATGATGAGCAACGACCATGTTTTGTTTGTATCTCATGCTCTGCTAGCATATGGACGAGAATGCATGTGTAAACATGCCTGTGACACCGAATTATCACTGTATTGTTGTTTTCAATAATAATTAATATCTACTGTGACATGGTACACATTCTGCTTGTCCATTTCAAACTATTCCACCCAACAGTTGGTGGCGGTAACATGCCAAGAAACGTAGCAATGCACCAGCGAAAAGCGAAGAAGAAGAAGAAGAAGACTGCTAGCTAGTGATCATGGAAGTTACCAGTACAGGTGTCGAAAATTCTGAAAAAATTGGCTTTGTAAATGTTTAATGAGGAAGGAAAGGGTTTCGGTGAGAAGTGCTAAATATAAACATAACTGAGTTTATGAGAAAACTCTACAGGGTGGCTTCTGTTGTGGAATATTTCTATGTAGATGCGGGATAAGAGTTGATTAAATAAACAGAGTCTGATGAATGCTCAAAGTAGTAAGAGTCAATTTAATGCTTGCAAGCAGGAGAGCGGACACACAGACACGTATCTCAGTGAACTGTGCAGACCACTGTCAACGAAGTACAAGGCACATCATATTTTATGCATACTAGAAATCACGCCTTTAGTTACATGAAAGGAAAGGAAAAGGGAGTATAGGTTTTTGGACACGGGTTGATTTGTTCTGCTCATTGTTTTGAGTCTTCCAGGTGCGTTCAACAGGGAGGCAGTTTCATACAGAGGTCAGAAACAATGTTTCCTTTCATCTTCTTCTCGTGTGTGCATATGAACAACCTTGGAAGATAGGACATTGGTTTCATGAACTAATTAAATACCTCTGTAGGACTGCAGTGATCTTTTCCTGTATCTCTGTACTTTCCCATCAGTAGAACAACATCTTTCAAAACATCCCAAGATACTAAAATATATTTTACCATTATTATACTTAATACATATTTTACCATTACACTTCTTAAAATACCCAGAATGCATTTGTCCTTTAATGTTCGAAAATATAATATATAACAAGCAAACAAGCCGAAAGTATTCGTTTTTGGAAGGTTTTTCTTTCTCTCCTCTCTGCTCTGCACAAGGCAATGCAAGAAAGAATTTCCCGCATGATCCTACTCAGTCAAACAGCCAAGGACGCCCTCCATCAGTGGTAACTCTTGAGATTTATGTGTTTGAATGGATGTGTGCAAATGAAACGGTGTCGGAAGTGCGAGTGCAATATTATATTTCAAAAGGTCCACCGTAGCCCAGATCTGTTATTGAGTATTTTTCCCCTAGTTTTAATATGTTTATCTTTATCGCTCTCCTCTTTAGAACTGTTTGTAATACACGTTTCTAAACAACTTTACAAACCGCTTTACGTCAGAATCACACAGCGCCATGCAGAAGTAAAAGGCACCGCAGAGTTCAATGACACATCAGGTAATAGTTAAGCTATAGAACAAGAAAGACACGAAAAACAACAGAAAGGTCGACCAAGTCACAATGAACTAAGAGTATATAAAGTAAAACAATAGAACATGTTATTGAAATGATAAAAGGGACAAGAGTTTTTTTTTTTTTTTCACTCTAAGGACAAAATGATGTATTATGAATATACTTTAACATTTTTACCTAAAAATAACCCCAACCTGCTCCTCCGCCAACCAGCACCACCATGTGCACACAGACCGTGGATAATCTCATTTCCCGTGTCTTCATGGATGAAGGAGTAGAATTTGAGGTACAGTGGCCGCTGGCTCTGTCACACCGAAATACAGAGACTGATAGCGGAAGAATAGTAGAGTGGAGATGGTACGAGGGGAGTTATTATTCCCAGAGTTCCGGGAAAGAGACTTCATCTGAGTATTATCTGTGGTTTTCTCCTGGGGGGCCGTATAACTGGTTGGCTAACAACAATAACAACACATCTCTCTGGAAGGGAAAGCCACTGCCTGGAAAAAAACCCACATTCTTATTACACACTCATGTAGCTAAAAGTCATTGTGTATTGTGTTACACAGCGAAACAGGGAAGTGTTATATCCTTTGAGTTGTTGCGTGATAGGGGAGGAAAGCCAGCATGTTATGTAATATATATATATTTATATCAAACAAAAATGTCAATCGTTTCCTGCTTGCATCTTCTCAAAATTGTGAATTTTCTGCTTTTTTTGTTTTATATAATCGTAAATATAATTGGGTTTTGGAGTGTTCGTGATTAATAATCAGTTTGAGGATGTCACCTTTTGTTATGGACATTTTATACTGTTTGCTGCCATGTTACTGATGTTAACTGACTGACTTCACAATAGGGCTGGTACTCAAATGATTATGAAGTAATTGGAAAAAATGTAAGTCATTCAAGTCTTTGTATGTAGTAGTATATTACAGGTTGATAACCTGTGTAGCTAATCTATTCATCTGTCTTCATTAAGCGTCCACGATTAGATTTGTAGCGTCGATGGTCTTCACAGCCGCCCTCCTGACTCTGCATCCCTGCTGGGGACAGTTTCAATGATGTGGCTCCCTGCCACCTCGGAGCCGCTGACCTGGGTTAGCTTAACATCTTGATGGTGTCCAACCTCCCGGGGGCCACGTTCCTGGCTAGTAACTGATGCCTCTCTCACATGGCAGCGCCGCTTCCTCTCAGCAAGGAGGACCCACGATCAATAATTTAATGGCATCTTGCTGCGTTGGCATACGTACTCTACTCGACATGCAACTCTGGTAGATTGGAAAGTTTTTGCAGAGTAGAAGTCCTTTAATGCACCATATGACTGAGACTATATATATGGAATATTTCCTGTGGTGTATCCTTCCTGGAAAGTCAGGAACTAAATATTGACTATGTGATGCTCAGACAGAGAGAGATCAGCTAATCACCACTAATACAACTTTATTGTTCCTTTCACGGGTACCTCCATGTTGCTTCACACTTTCTGTGTTGTGTCTGAAATTGGCTAAATTTCACCATGTCTGGGAGGGGATCTGTGTGAAGCGATCGATTTCAAATTGCCACTGAGCGGGAGAGTGCAATTGATGTCAAGGCAGCTCAGAAATGGGTTTTCTTGGCTTTCCGATTGAAATGACGTGGAGCCATTGTGACTGGGAGCAAAGTGGGGCCAGACGAGGACCTATTATCAAGCTCTCCTCAACCCAAAGCCATTCAGATTCAGAATCCGCTCCCTCTCCACTGTCCCACTCGGCCTCCTACATGCATAGTATACATTCTCAATAGAAGGTAAAGCACATGGCTCGAAGCTACCCAGTTTCTCATCTGCCCATTATGGGCCAGAGTGGGTCAGGGCATCTGCTTTCCAGAGGTCTGCTCACGAGAGACGGCCAATTAAAACGCTCCCCCCCCCTCTGCATCCTCAGTGTGGAGCTAGCAGAGGCACCCAGTCACACCTGTCAATATTTACTGTTCTAACAAAATACATCATTCATTGCCATCTGCTCTCCGGCAGCACGCATAGGGGCGCTGCTGCTGCAAAATTAATAGCACTTCTAATGCTCCTTTCCTAATGGGCCTATAATCAATTAATCAGCCCTTCGCAATCTGGAGGCCCCATTAACCAGTGCATAGATCCCTAATGCTGTCAAAAGATATGAGTCGGCCCCACTGCTGTAACCAACTACGAGTGTCTTTTTGGCTGCATTTAAAGTTATATTGCGTGTTTTCTCTGGCGTTATACGGCTTAGGCACAAATGTTTTGGGGCCTCGTGTATAAGCCATACGAACGTAAAACAATGTCCATAGCATCTGGACGAGGCACAGCACGCTGCTGTGATTTGTCAATACAGTGTTCACGTCCTGCAAAAGCGGCACATAATATCGCCGATGAGAGCCAATGGTCTGGTAATGTGCAAAGATAAGCGCTGATAAAACAATGTTCATCACAGAGTGCCAAATAGCTTGGTAGCTACAGGTAGGTGGGGTGTCATAAGCTGCTATTGTAAAAGCAATACCTAGCTGTTTTCATTTGTAAATGAATATAATAGAAGAGAGCATTTAAAAAAAACAAATCAGCAAAATGACGAACAATAACAAAGGCTTTGATATATATATAATTATTATTACTATTATTATTATTCACCTATAGAAAGTTTTGTCTTTACACCTTTTTGGAGTTTAGTAATAATAGTATATATAAAGTATAGTAATCATAATTAAGAATGCCCTGATCAGTCATTTGATATTGATTGTCTGCTGATACTCTGCCCCAATCCAATACTTCTATTTTCCTAGATAATACAGCAGCCCAGTGCACACTTCTAATACATTGAAGTTATTAATCCAACTTATATGCTTGACAATTGAATAGCTCTACATCGAGGAAATTACTTGTATCCAATCTGCTCCTTATCGTTTGTTTTTTTACAAATAGCAAACACACTGTAGCCTCATATTTTTAGCCTTGTGGCTGTCTCGATGGATTTTCTCTCTCCTTTTATAAATGTTCTTCGGTGTTTGTTGCTTTAGTGTAGCCTTTGCCAGAGATACCTGAATGAATTGTACTCTGTAGAGTATTTTCGGCGTCTGTATATATTTTGCGTGGATTACATTAATAAGTTGCTCTTATTGGCTTTTTGCTCACGTGGCTCCGTCAAACACTGAGCGAAAATGAAACTAGTGCACATAAATTAGATAAATAACCCAAATACACCGTCTCATACTGTGCTTTGCTGTCGTTTATGGTTTGAGAGTTGATGGCTGCTGAACCACTCAATAGCTTGATAGCCAATAAAGAAATGCCTTGGTCAGCCCCCATACGGGACATCCCTGATAAAAATTGCTAAGAATTATGTGCAATTACGTAGTTTTAAAGTCAAAACCTGTTTACTATATAAACATGATTTGTTGCTCCTCAAGAAATGTTTAGCACCAGAGCATCTGTAGCTTCACTGCTGCTGCCATTGTTCCCTGGTATGAGACACATACAATGAAAGCGGAGGCATTGTACTCAGAAATATTGCATGGGCAGCCTGAAGCTTAGGCCCATAGGCTGGATGTGATCTTGCATTTTAATGTTCTGTTCTGTCCAGTGTGTCTTGATGTCCGGATGAGTCTTGTTTCGGCACCTCTGGTCCCCCTATTTCTCATGCAAACACACCGAAGCTGGAGAAGACGGAGATGTAAAATGATGTTTGACAAACATTCTTCTCAGGAGGCATCTCATTCTGATTTCACAACCTCGGGCCCCTTGGAGCGACGGAGGTCCATCTCGAAGCCAAACACCGGATTGTATTTTCAGCCCACTTTTTTCTCTAGCATGTAGGCCAAACAGTCTGGGGATTAGTGTGTATATCCGAGTGAGTGTGAGTGTGTGTGTGTGTGTGTGGTGGCGGTGTATATGCGAATACAAAACTGTCATTTTATCCGTGCACTCTCAAGCCATCAACAGTATGATCACGCATCAAAGTGGCTGCTGTGTCTGACTGCATAATCACCAGAGCAAATCTCACTCCCATTCAGCCCAGAGTTATCAGAGAGGATATTGTTTTAACCCTTTGTTGTGTGGCTCTGAGCGAGGATACGGAGGCTTTTGTGCCGAGCAGGTTGATAGAGCTGTACCATAGCTCTGAATGCACTGCGATAACCTTGAGCATGCATACAAACAGCTGTCTTACATGGACGTATTGAAGTATTCCCACTGTATTACTGACTCTTTCTCACACACAGCTTGTTCTTTTGCATCCCTCCACCTCAGTCACACACACACACTTAAGCATTCAGCTATTGCTGTCTCTCTCTAGAACAAACGCACAAGTCTCTCACAGCCACCTTTAATACGCTTGAATTCCCATGGTAATGCTGTGCCTCACGCTTAGATACACTCATACAGATATACACAGCTGGATCTCTCGCATCTCGCCCACAGCCTAATTCACATGCACGACCATTCAAATATTCCCATATCACTTGTGGCTCTCTTTCTTCTGTGCCCACACAGAGACACACACACACACACTTGCCAGATCATCCATCCCAGGAATAGCAGTCAACATCTGGCGGACAGGGTTTTGTCTCCTGCTACATCTCCCGGGTTGCCCTTTACCAGACCCCTGTGCGTCCTGATGGATCACCTGTGGACTGGGATGGATGGTGCCTCATCCCCCCTCTGCACCCTCTATGCCATTTCATCCTATCTGGGCCGCTAATCTGTCATTCTCATAGGCCATTTGTAACTTCGCCGAGGCTGGCGTATGCTTTACATATGCACACGTGTTTTCATATGCCCACACAAGTGAATCCCTGACCCCTGCTCGCAGTTGGGCTGCCACTACACACACACCCAGGGAAGGCGCTCTCTCTTGTAGTGATTTGTCTCATCTTTTAGCATTCTTCATCTCAAATCGCCTCATAACAGAAGGGCTCTGTTAAACACATTTTGCAAGGTTATGCTCGGTGCTGTGTCTTTTGTCTTCCGCTCATCTCCCTCTTCTCTTTATGATGGAAATTAAAAGGTGAAAATTAGATGGAAAGTAAGTACACAAATTAAAGTAGTTGAATGTTTAGTTTCCATCTTTGACAATGTTACACCTGAGGTAACACTTTATTTGCATAGACCACTGATGCTGTATAATGTGAGACAAAATAATGCTGAGCAAAGTGTCACTTGGCTGCAGAATGTGACATGCTGTGTTGTAAACTAGGAATTGCAGCAAAGATGGTTAGTGCCTCTTATTAATAGTTCTGCATTTGAAGAGTAATTATCAGAATGGACGACATGAAAACCTAAAAATACTTCTTTTTTTTAAAAAGACTTCCAACTAAATCAAAGCAAATCCCCTCAGTTTGCAACTGTTCCTGTTGAGGTTTTCTAGACTCTGATGCTGCACAAATGTGTGTTATCCGTCAGAAAGGCAGGATACCAGGATGGCCAGAGGGGAACCCGTCCATCAGTCAAAAGCCTCAACTCGGAACCAAGGGACTTCCAGCATCTCACCGAGCTCTGCAATACAAACACGTGTTTAGCCCTGCAGCTGTGCAGAGAGGAAACTAAACAGAAAATCAAGGAAACTGTAAACAAAGTTGAGCCGATCCGTGTCAAACAAAAACCCTTAGCCTGGGGAAAGAAGGCAAAGACCTGTCTTGCTCCTCGGCCTTGAGTACAAACACATGAAATGGATTGTCTGCCTCGCCCCAGCCACATGTTCCCAGGCTGTTTCCATTCAGTAGCTTATTACCCAGGGTGCCTGGATGTGATTTTAAGCATGGGCCTCTTTATCCACTGGAACCTTGGAGAGATGTGAAGCTAAACCTCCCCCCCTGGAGGTGCCTTTTGAAAAACATTTTGTTGTGTTGACACAAAAGTTTCCCAGCTTTTCTCATTTTATGGTTCATGTCGGTCAGCGGGCCCCGTTTCATCCACTTTTGCTCCGATAGCTCGGGGCAGCGTCTCGGCCGCTTATTGGAAGCAGCACTGGTAGCACCGGTATGGATGGTCAGAGAACCGGGCCGGCTTGCTTGCAGTGTTTCTACCATCTAAATCACTTCTCCATTGCTTCTAAGAGGATGGACGAGGACTGTGGTTCTTCCCGCGATGCTTTTATCAAAGCGGAGAGGGCCATGTGTTCCACTGCCTCTCTCGGTGCTCTCTGTGCTCTCTGTGCTCTCTGGCAGAGTGGTACAAATCAGCAGTACACACGGCATCAATCGATGGCCTGAGGGGTCAGCGAAGCATGCCTGTCCCCTCACGCGTCCTTCTGGTGAGTCCTTCAAACTCTAGGCTGCAGCAATCAATCACAGATAATTCCCGTGTGAAGCTCGGATGATAAGCCACTTATTGTGTCGAGGAAAAGTTTGCAACTGAATCTCAGACGGGTTTATTCTGAGCTGTGTCGGCCTCTGCTTCTGCATCGGTGCTCGTGAAGCGTTTCAGCGCGGGGACCTAACTAAGGTCAAGGCACAGAGGCTGTCAGAGCTCTGTTCCAACTCCCAGCAAGGCTTTTTCAATTGTCTGACAGTGTAATTAAGCTGCTTGGCTGTAAGTATGACAATGAGATGTAAATTATACAGTGGTAAATCTCACTTAGCTTGTTTTATGTATAATGTATGTCTTTTTTCCCTCACTTTCGGGTTATAATAAGGCCTCACAGTTACGATTTAAAACATTCCCCGTTGCCCAGGAAACTCTAAAACGAGCATTGATTGACGTCCTTAAACGCACGACATTACACTTCATGAGAAAAATGGGTACTTTCACCATAAAATAGCTTGATGATAATCGCCAGAGCAGTACGAGTCATTAATTAAATCCACAGGTTATTCCAGAGTTATGTGTTGATAGCAGTGGAGGAGCTTCAATGTACTTTATCTTAAATATTCCGTCTGATTTTATCAGGTTTTCTTTTGTCCCCACCTGACAGGATTTGTCCCTTTTTTGAGTCTTGATCTTGTGGCCAGATGCTATCGCCAGTCTTATCACAGAAATGCACAGCACTGAAGGACGGGACCCCGGGGACACTGGGAACAACATGATGCTAAAAATCTGTGGGAGGGCGAGAAAAGCGGTTTGTGTTTTAGCACCGAACACTATTCTTTTTTTTTTTCAAGAGGGGGGGGATGTGTGTGTTTGCATCTGCGACACAGCTTGGGTGCTTATTACATGATATAGTTTCTTTTGGGGAGAGTATTGCATTTCTTCTCGTCATTAAATAACATCTTATCTTTTTCTTTAAAAAATATATTGAATAATGTAATGCAGCTTTATAGACGGAGACATTTAAAAAAGAAAAAACAATCATCTGTTTTATATTGCGGTCTTTATTCCAGATATTTTTTTTCAGTTACTAAATCTCGAGCTGAAATTACAACCAGTATTTCTTGAGTCTTCATGACCTTTTGTTGTGCCAGATTGCAGGACTTGAAACAGGGAAAATCAGTATTGATTCATGATTCCTGCTCTCCAGAGATAAGACTATGGAGATGTTTCTCTTTTTCCCTCAGTTATTTTCGGTGGCGGTAGATTTATCTAGTGTGTGAGGAAAGCCTAAAACTAAACTGTAAATACTGCTGTAGTTTCCATTTCCCAATGGAAACCAAGCCGGCCCAGCATCCACAACCTGAGCCTGGGCTCCAGTCTTGTATCACGGCACGAGGTCACTCTTTTTAAAAGGCATCCAAATCCAGCCGCAGCTGTGACTGACAGGTGCAAGCTTTCCATCTCTGTGAACAGGGAAGAGGGGGAAGTAAGCTTCTAAAACAAAAGCCGGGTTGACTGATCTGAATCTCCCTGCTTCATCCAACGCAACTGGATGAGGCTCAGGGTTCGGCAACAGTGATGGCTGGATATATATCTCTCCTCGTTCCAAAGGTGATGTAGGCGGAGGAAGTGGAGGCTGTGGTGCTCTGCTGCTTTCAGTCATCAATCAGTGTGATGACCTCCATCCCCTACCTCCCTCCCACCCCCACCCCATCAGCCATCTAATGCAGATTCAACATCACACACCCTTGGGCTCCGACTGACGAGCAGAAATCCGCTGCTTTAACCCAAGGCTGTTGATACGGACATGAAACAGAAAGAGGAGAGGAGAGAGAAAGACGATCTCTAGCTGTGATCGCCCAGAGTGGAGGCCTGATGAGGCCAACACTGCTGCTGCTGCCGAGGTGGTGGTCGTGTCGGTGGACTGATGGGCTAAGCTTAACGCTTGCTTACCGAATGCAAGTTTGATGAAGACCAAATGTAAGGAGCACACATGGGGCCAGAGACCACAGATTAGCTCACCACAGTGGTGCCTGAAAGAGGCTAGGGAATAAGGAGAGAAAAAAACCCTCACCACATGGCATCCCTACAAAAATAGCTCTTTCTCTCGCGTCTTCCTTATTTCCCAGTTCCGTCCCTAGCAGCTGCTTTGATGGATCATTTTGTTTCCCTAATAGCAGCTCCAAATCCCTGGATGCTCTCCATTTATGTTCGGTGGGAGACTATAACAATTTAGCAGAATCCATCTGAAAGATTAGTGCAGGAGTAGAGGAATAAGTAAAGACAGACATCTAAGCTTCGCCCAAGAGGGAATCAACTTGTACTTTATTTAGACTTTCCTCTGCCTTTTAATTTTTTTTGTTTTAAGTCTATGCTTTGTCAATATTAACTATAGCTGCTGCTTGCCTCTTGATTTTTTTTTGAAGGAGCCCGGTATAAATGATGCAGTCCTCCAAGCTTGCAGAGGCCTTTCAATCATGCATGAGTAGTGGATAAGTGATGGAAGCTGCTGTGGCCCACCACTCTTTTCCTCCCTGTCTGCTTTTCCATTTTAACTGGGGGTGGGGGGGATTTTCTATCACACTCACCGCTTCATCACAAATATCAAGAGCGGAAAAGAAAGCGAGTGATGTTGAGCACAGTGGTCTGTGCCAACCACAGTAGATATATTTACAGTCTCGGAGACGTATCAGCCAGAGCGGATCATGTGCAATAACAGTCTGTCAATCAGCCGCGCACGGCTAACGCTTTGTTCAAGGTTTGCGTAGCGCATTAATAAAAGGCTCTGGACATGTTTGATCACACGTTCTCGACATGACAGTTCAACATTCATAACGACCTCATTACACATTTATACAAGTTTTATCGTACATGACTGCGTATCAGATTTCAAATTAACACTCCAAGCATGTGTCATTTTTTTTTTCTTCTCCTGGACTGTCAACTCTGTCTACATGTCGACCCTGAGGTCTTGACCTTTTACATAAACCTAATGAGACAACTAGGAGACACCTTGTCTAAGCTGTAAAAATAGCAGAAACCAATGAAAACAGCGTCCATACCAAATATGCAAAATAATCATTATTGAACACGCATATAGTGACGATGATAGATTTATGAGATATCTTTTCTTTTTTAAAGATAAAAATCACTCCCTGCTGCTGGGAGACTACTTTTCCAGGAGGAGAGCGGGCATCAGAGAAAACATAATGGAAAAGGCAAGATAACGTGAGCTAGCTAACTACTAACTAACTACACACCCATGTCTCAGGCGTAGGACAGCACTTTGCTATCGCCACATAATCAGTCATTAACACTCATTCATCAGATTTCGGAACCTGCTGATAGCTTAATTTCCATTACACAGAAAGGAGAGACAGGCTTATGCTGTGTGGTTGTAGTGCTACTTAGTGGTTACGGAAGAGATTTAATTTCATGACGTAGAATCGTCCCAAACGGTCGGCGTCTCTCTTTCACCAATCTAAGACTAGTTTGATTGCCTTGTGAAATCATTGTAAAACACACTTCATTCAAACTCAACTTAGTCTTTACACTGTCCCAACAAGTACCGACTCTGGTTTGGTTGAAATAAACATAAGATAACATAACGTGTGAAAATATGCTGGCTCTACATAGTCAGACCTGTCTGCACACGATGTACTCAGCCAATATTAGATGTATCTGTCCAATCGCCCAACCCTATTGGATAACAGGGAATTTGTATTTTCAATTAACTTTTTCATTCACATGTGGGTTTTTTGGATGCTGCCCTGTGGAAGGTCTTTGTAGGCAAGTCAACTTGTCTAGATGCAGAATCTCTTTGCACTTAAAATATTTAAATAACACCTGGTGCAGAAGCACCATTTTTACTTCGCACCATAGGTGAAAACAGCTTTGGGTGTTGAAGAACATCACAGCTTTGGCTGTGTGGGTGGGTGGAGACGGGGGACATTGTCGGGCCTCTCAGACGGAGCATGTTGTGTGGGACACCACACCGTCACATTATATTATGGACAAGAAAGGAAATGAAAGGACAGCATCAGTAGGGAAATCACTTATGCAAGGGAACATCTTGTACAACGGCAGGAAAATTGATGGCATTGGTCCCCAATGGACCAAAATTGCAAAGAGAACGAGGAGGCAGAGCCCATCTTCGTCTGTCGAGGGATTAGATTCCAAGTTTACTGCAGGGTTTAATTTACGTTGGATCCAGCCGTAACGGGATCCTGGCCCCCGTGTGTGTGTGTGTGTGTGTGTGTGTGTGTGTGTGTGTGTGTGTGTGTGTGGCAATGGCCACTGAAACAGAGCATCGGTGGACAGCTTGCTTGTTTTTCATGGTTGTAAATAGAAAGTTTGAAGAGCTAGCACCTAAGAGCACTCCAGGCACTGTGGCTTTTTGATATTTTTCTTTCCCACTGACCCGCCGTAACAGCAGCCTGTGTGTGTGTGCGGAGACCTCCTGATTTACGAATGGGGCACTGCTCAACTGTAAACACACCAGCAGATAACACGGGTAATAAAAAACATAAACGGTTCTATCTGCTTGCCTTAAAAATGATCCACAGTCTCAGTGGCAAGTATTAGAATAACCATGCAGCTCTTTAATCGTTATAATTGTCCCATTAGAGGGAGATTTAGAGTACTTTGTGTGCCTTTGAGACAGCAAAGCTGTAAATTAGTTTTTACGCGTGCATTTTTTTCTTTGTCAAACTTCCTCCTCCAGAGAGACCCATAGCAACATTAGGTGTAAATGATTCATTTCAAATCGTCTTTTAATTCTCAGATTTGGGACAAAAACTAAGTATTTGACATATAAATGAGTGAATAATTTGCGTGTTCAATATCAGCCATGTATTGAGTGATGGGCGATATAGGATGTTATCATTATAAGTTGATCGTGGTGAATTTCCTCACATGAGCTGTCTAGGTTGCGATCATACTGAAAAACAGAGCCTCATTTAAAAAATAGAGTAAGAAATAATAATTATTGATCCTTTATTTATGCAGAAGACCTTATGTTTCATGATTACTTTATTGAACTGATTTTACTTTTGATTGTTTTTCACTGAAAAAAGATTTTTCCTCTCTGTGATGCAATAAGATATTTGTGACATATTTTCATATCATCTCATGCCTACAAGTATTACATGTTGGGAAACGATGACTTTTCAGTGAGTAGCTACGTTTTAAGTCTGCTGTAGCTTCCAGATGTGATACACCTTCGTAGACTATTTCTTCTTTAGAAAACGGTTTCCAATAAAAACTAGTCTGCGGATTATCCAGAGAAATCCTGACCTTATTTCTGCAAGAGTTGAGTTTTTCAAATGTCATTTTTGAGGTTTTGAGCCCCACAAAGGCCCCCCCCCCCCCCCTCCCCAATACCGCATTCTTACTGGGGTAAGAGCTTGAATCAATATAGTGTATATCTGTAAACCTCTGCACATACAATACAAACTATCTACATTGCAACATGTGGAAAAAATGCTTTTCAAATCTGGATGAAATGATCCTTTTTGAAATAGCATCAAACAGCAACTCTGGATAAATAGCATCATTTACACAACATCGTCTTCCTGAGTGCTTCCGGGAATACAAACGGCAAACAAAAGCCAAGCCAATTTAGATGTCCTCTCAGTGCAGCGACACAAACAAAGCAGGAAGCGGGGGTCAAGGGGCCAAATCCTTGGTTTGAAGTCCCAGGTCCTTTCCTACAATGAGCGACTGCATTCTTTACTCCCACAATCTCCTCCAAATTAGGCCATCACCGTGGCAACGCATGGAAACGGCCAAAAGTTGAGGGGATTGTGGGACGCAGCAGTACAGAGAGATTGAGGTCAATTAAGAGGTCAGCATGCCATTTTCAGAGCAAAGTTCCTGTTACCTTTTGGCAAACAATTTATTGTCCCTCGGCTACCAATCAAAGTAGTGTGTGAGCCCTTTAGCTTCGGTCAAAAGTAGTCAAGGCTCACTCAGTGTTAAGCCCTTAGAATTTAATTAGAGCTAGGGGCTTGTGATATTGACACATCTGTCACATTTCCCCTTGGAAAACTACTTCCTGTTCTTTGCAAGTCTGTTCTCTCCGAGACCAAGAGTCTCTTGACCGCCTCTTGGAAATAGCAAGGTATAAAGACTAAGCATGTTTTCAGCTGGCTCTCAGTTTGTAAGTGGTCCCGTCGGATAGTGACAATACATCTGTGGTCGCAGTTATTAAAAAGCTGCAGAGTGGCATTTAGAAAATGACATAGGGTCGCGTCGTGGCAATTGTGGAGGCTTCAGCACCTGGCTATAGTTATTTGAGCGTGAAATACACTCTGCTGTCTGACAACGGTGAGTGAGCGGGAGCTCGTGTAATATGGTAGCAGGACAAGCTGCTGTAAATATTTCATGGCAATAGGTCAACAGGATGTTAATGTTGTTTTTCTTTTGTGCCGTGGCCCCCTGGTAAGCGTCGTCAGTGACAGATTAAGTGCGCTTCAGTCACTTCTGCCCTGATGTAAACCAGTAGCTGCCACATATTAAATTCCGACGAGACCTCCGCGTGCTGGTTGGTTTGAGTAATTTAATAGACCTGAAGGAACTCTACAAACACACCCAGCATGTCATAGCTCTTCTCCTGTACATCGCTTTGTTAAACATCCACTAACGTATGCACATGAGTATTCTGAAGCGTCTAGATTTAATATTGGATTAGACCTCTGTGTTCTGGTTGGTTTGAAATATTGTGACGGACCCAAAGGAGCTCTAGAAACACGTAGAGCATGACATTGCTTTATTAAAAATCTACTTATTGTAAGTATGCAAATAAGTATTATCAAGGCCCCATATTTCCAAAAGCTAATTTCAGTCTTTCATTCTACTTAATCATGTTTTGTATTGCCAATTTTGCTTATTTAGGATCTGTGGCTTGTTTGCCTTTGTGGTAATGCGGGGCTCAGCCACTTGACCATACGTCTGTTACATTTGAGGCACTTTGTGGATTAATTTGATTGTGACCTCTGATTTTTTTTTTTTTAATAAGGGTGGCGGGTTGGCGAGAAAAAAGCGAGATGAATAAAAAGCACACCCTTCACAGAAAGAAACAAGCTTTGAATGTCCGACCAAACCTTCTAATTTTCCGCTTCATTAAGGGCTCCGGTGCTGGTGTGGTGAGCCCAAGGCCAGAGGCCGCCTGAGGCAGAGGCAGACCCTTTAATAGCCTGTTTACAAGCAGACCGGTGAAACGTCGGGAGCAAATGGAAGGACTGAGCTTGTTAACATTTTAATAGCTGCACTGACTGATTTAAGGATTTGCATACTCACAAAGGTCATATTTGTTAAGTTCTTCGCTGGGAAAGACTTAAAGCCACATTCACTGAGGTTTATGACCCACGCTGATCATTTTCAGGGATGGCTGATTATAATCACGCATAATTGGAAACTGCTTCCCTCCTTTGTGGCCACTCGACAGGTCAGAAATTTGTGTTCAGTACAGCATACAAAGACGAGAGTGGTGCCAATGTTTTACATTGCTGTCAAAACCAATTAATTTTTGTGTAAAAATGAAAAGGCATACAAACGCACTACAAATGTACCAATTTGTTATGGTCAAGACATTTATCATTGCAGATTTATATAACCAAGCCCACAATGGCAGCTGATGGTTACTGCACTGTCTTTGCAGCATTTCTAGCCATTTGTTACATTGAGTGGTGCTATGAATAATGCAGCTGCAATACTATCTTATTGCTTTTCATCTCACCGGGGGAGCGCTAAGAAGAAAGGAGGTCTTGCTTTCTTTATTAAGATTAAATGGTGTAATCCCTGACACGTGACTCTGAGGGAATGTATTTGCACTCCTGGCATTGCACGGATGGCCGTAGGATTGAGACCGTACTATCTGCCATATGAGTCCTCGCACTCGTATGCTGGTGCTGTTTACATTCCACCATCTGCTGCGGTGGCCAGCGTGAGTGACGTCATTGTGAGAAACGCCCCAGAACCCTCATAGTGATCAGTAAGGAATTTCATTCATGTTTAGCTCTCTCCTGGCTTGAGCAACTTTAAACAATCTGTAGCCTGTGCAACAAAAGAGAATACAATCCTGGACCTCATATATAACCCCTCCACCCTGTAACCACTGTTACCCTTTGTAGCTACCTACAAGTCACTGGTGAAACAACAGGATGTCCCTCCAGGAACATTTCCATGTTACAAACTGGGAAATGTTCCAGGAGGACTACAGGGATTAACAAGATCAAATGCCTTCTGAACAGGAAGAAGAGGGCTTTCATGGCGAAGGATCAGGAGGAACTCCAGCAGTCCAAAAGGAGTCAAAGAGGAAAAAACAACTACAGGGAGAAGATTTAGGCCAAAATGGTACAGAACGGTACAGAACGCCCACCCCCATGTGACGAGACAGTGGTATAGGGATTCTGTTCAGACCTGGCATTAACATGTCTTGGGTGTTGCAACACAAGTAGTCAGCTCTCAGTACTTCAGTTCACACCTTGCATTAGAATGCATCTCCACATGCGTCTCAAGTGAGCACTTATGATCAGACCTCACTTCCCCGCTCCATATGCAAATAGTCAAGTATATTTCCGTTTGCAAAGACCAGATGTCTTTTTCTGATTTTTAACCAGTTTGTTTGGAATTATTTAATGTACTTCTTGTGCCGAGCAAATGAAGCAGTTAGCTAGCGAAAGTCTCCTCTGTCCCTTCAAGGAAGGGGACAGTAGAGACTCTTCTTTCTGAGTTGAGTGCAAAACATGTCTGCCTGTAGTAGCCAGCGCTCTGTTCTTTGCTATGGTGTCATCAAGGCTCGTAAAGCCTCGGAACTTTGGTTTTGTTTCAGCTCAATGTCAGTTTTTCCTGTGTTTTCCTGTCATTTACTGCCGTGATTGTTTCTTTCCTCTCCTTTGCACACACATACACACTCACTCCGTTTGCACAAAGCAGAGAGACGGCATAAAGATATTGTGAAAACCATGCTTAACGGAGTGGAAAACCATCTGCGCCACAATATGCAACCAGGGGCTGAATTGCTAATAAAATGCCAGTAGCTAACTAAAAACATCAGATTTCAGCATGTCAAAGGATTATTTTAGCACCATATGTCTACCAGGGGGTGTAGTTGTAACTAAAATGATAAAGGAACATGTTAGCAAGCTAATGCAGTTAGCTAAGGCACTTGCAAACATATTACTATATAGCTTTCTGTTGTATTCCCATTCCACCATAACACACGTTGCATACTGTCAAATGTTTGAGCTCAACTTACAGAAATATAGTTAGCCTAAAACTGACATTTAGACAAAATGTTTGCTGCTCACGTAGGCATAATGAGTAGCGGTGCAACGGATCATAGAACTCACGGTTCAGATCAGAGTCACGGATCAGATCGCAGATTGGATCTGCACAAAAGAAAAAAGGAAGCAAATATAACTTAAGTACGTGTGTTTGACCGAAGAAAGTCTTAGTCGACTAACACTCGAGTAATCGATTAGTTGATTTAATCGACAGAGCTGTAAAACTTAGAATCGTGTGTTTATCAAAGATGTTCTCTTAAGTTCCTTGGAAATAAGTCTTACAGCCTAAAAAAAAGCATAAAAAACGACTAATCAACCAAAGACATCTTAGTCAAATAAGACCAAAACAACAGACAGTCAAGTAATCAACTAAAAGGCAACAGCCCTAAATTACAATTTAATAAGTGTCTGATTGAGTTTGTTATTCAAAAGTTATCCCAAAGCTTATTTGGGACTTGCAGTTGTGGCAAAAACCAAGCCTTTTGTCTTCTTTGCTAACACTGAAGGACTTCCACACCTATGACATGTAAATATGAACCGGCCCGTTTCAATCGGCAGCCGATTAATTGGGGCATCTCTATTGTGTATATACCTCTTTTTATTTCTTCTTTTTTATTTTAACTTTTATTTCTGTCTGTGTGTTCTCGCTGAAACACCTGAATTTCCCCTTTTTTGATCAATAAAATCTTATCTTACACCATGGCTTATAGTAATAAACATGACGGTTGACCTACAAAATTAATTAGGATCCTGTCAGTTAGTTTTCCTTTGCAGGAAAAGCCTGACCCTTTTAGTTTAGATTGTGGATGAATATTTAAAAAAAAGAAAATTCCGGCAAATTGAGGAAGCGTGGCATACATCAGGTGTATTCTACAAAAAAGCAAAGGAGATGGTGACATTAAGATTTAAGAGAAGCCTGTGTTTTAGCACCTTAGTGACTTCTGACAGCTCTTTCTTTTTCCCTCAGCCTTCTTTTTTTCTCACTTTCCGCTCGGCTCTGTCAGACCATGTAAAACACGCAAGGTTACACGATGTCTGGACAAGGACTAAGGGCATACAAAGTCAATGGACCTTGACTGAAACAAGTGTGAAGTTGCAGCAGAATGGGGAAAACTAGAGCTGCCTAGTGTGGCCAAGGCGGCCGCCGCTGTGATGTGAATTTATGTTCTGGCGAATGTGTGGGCTGAAACTGCAGACTATAAACAAAGGTGGAGGACCCACTGTGCATTAATGCCTTCTGACATCTGATCTGACCCAGGGCACAATTTGACTAGTGGAGGTGTTTGAAAGGCGGGTACACATGCTGCATTACCATACCAGCAACTTCATCCCATTATTCGTGATTTCTGTCCTTTTCTCTTTATGTTACTCTCATCAACCTTTTGTATGATGAATTAAAAAGGCCAGCTATAACTACAGCTCTCAGATGACCTGGAAGGAGGACAGGTCATCTACAAAAGCACGCTTGTGGCCTTTTTGTGATACGCCGTTTCTTTCTCATTTTGTTTGCTTCCGACTGGCTGCATGCCTCCACCAACGTAATTCGGCATTGAAAGTCCTTCCAAGTCACCGGTTGTGACAGGCTTTCCCCGGGCTCTTCCTGCTGCCTGAGGGTGACCTTAATACCCTTTCATACCACCATGTGGAACCGAGGGCACGCGGCTATAGGGCCGCCGTGTTGGGAGCTGGTGGCAATTCTCAACTGTAGAGTGTAGTCGGAGTTTGTGACAGGGATTGAAGGGATGAAGCATGACAACACTAGAAAATGTTATCAATTTAGGGTTAAAGCTTGGAGCAAAAAATTGATATGGGGAACATAGGGGAGAGTTTACCGAGTAGCAATGCAAGAAATGTTCAACAGATGCTGCTTTTGAAAATAGAAATAATGAAATTGTCCGAGAAATAATGATGCAGTGGTGAAGCAGCACTGCTGAGATGTGAAGCAGCTGTACCCTTGGCCTTGGCCCTTGAACCATTCATCAGCCAGACCAGCGCTCTGGCTGTCTGTCTGTCCGCTGGTCTTTTCGGTCTTCTGTCGTCTCCCCCGTTAGGCTGTGGAGCCCTAGAGGAAAGAAATCCTGACCTCCCCAGGCTGGCTCACCTTTCCACAGCCTACTGTCAACATCCCCATGCACAGCAGCATTGCCATCTGGAGCATCCTCCCTCCATCTCTCTGTTTATTATTTTCTCTTTCACACACATACTGGCTCCTTCTTTGTTGCGCAAACGCATAAATATATGCGCGGTGGTAGAAAGGATACGGTGAATACTCGGTCTAAACACCAACGGACAGCAGGTTTTTACTGAAGCACACCCAAACCACTGTAAGGCTGGCTCATTTGGTTTTGTCTAGAGATGAAAGCCCCGCATCATGTGGTGGTAGAAAGTCTGTGCAGAGGGCAGTACATATTAATAATAGATATTTATTCTGTTTGGTATTCGTTTCATGTGCTCAAAGAGATAATCAGGCAGTAGAATACTTTCTGTGGTTGCCTGGGAGGACAACAGCCTTTTACAGGTCAATAGACATTTATTTTGGTTTCTGCTCTTCTAAGGAAATAAAAGTTGATGTAAATAAAGCACAACCCTTCTCCTGTCTCTTAAAGGACATTGCGATACATTTATATTAGCATAGTAAAGGTCAGTGTTGCTGCTTTTCATAATTCCCACATCTCTCCGCCGTGACTCACTTGTGTTAAGTAGATTTGGACATGCATTCATGCTTTTGGGCATTTTTCATTCAGTCCAAGGTGAGTCACTGTCTTTGTCATGTTTTGACATTTAATTTAGTGTTTGGGATTGTTTCATTATGCTTACTTTGTCTAATACAGTGACACTGCCAAAGCTCAGAAAAAGATTCAATGCATAATACCTCACACGCCCGATAGACTTATATCATTTCCATCAGCTAGAAACCCATATTAAAGCCGTGTTTAATCCACTTGTCCTCACATATTGGTTGCTTCATACAGCTTGCTGCATTGTATATTGACTGCACGATTGAAAATCCAATAATTGACAATCCCTCAGTGTCTGATCCAATGTTCAACCAGGAACAATCACTTTAAACCAGCAGTGGCTTGCATGACTAGTATGCTAGCTATTGTTGTGCTGGGATTTCATCAGGATTCAATAGCCTGCATCTCCAGCGTGTGAGCGATGGTGGGACGCGACAGGAGGGACAAGTGGAGGAAAGAATAATTACTGGGCCCGTTTCCTCCCCAAGTCATTCACGCGCCAGCAGGCCCAACAAAAAGGACTCTTCCCCGGCATTGTTATTATGAAATGAAAAATGGGCAGCGGATCAGTACAGTGACGGGCCGCTCGGAGTATTTACCTGTCATTTGTCTCCTTTTGGACAGGAGTGGACACTGTGCAGTTTGAGGCGCTTTACGCCCACTGATGATATCAGTTTCTGAGCTCCCGCATTGTGCTGTAGATGGATGTGCTGCACTGTGCAGTGTTGGCTGTAATCTAGCCACATGCTGGCTGTCGGACACTGAGAGGAACACCGTGTATTTCAGATGTAATATGTTTTGAAAGCAGGGCCTAATTAAAAGGCAAACAGGCAGCACTTGGCACGCATTGATTGTTTGTGTACCTGCACGTTGAGGATAAGGATGAGGCCATTCAACTGCAAGGATACTCTGTAATAATCAGTAGCTTGAAGCAAATACCACATTTGAACATGAAAATGAATTTGCATATATTGTAACTTCTTCTCCTGCACTTATGTCACAAGCCCGGGTGGAACCCTGCACATTTGCGGATATTGGCTGTAAATAGTGATTGAATCTTTAGAGGAAGGTACAGTGAGCACGCACATAAATACACATCAACTACACCCGGGCTCCTTTATTAGCCATAAAAATAGTTAAGTTAAGCCATTTCCAATTTTTGTTTTTACTGGATCAATTTGCAACAGCTGTCAGGCTTATGAGGACTAATGGAGGCGTCATGCGGGGTTTATTCATGAGCTGAGAATTATGTGATTCTATCTGCCTTCAGGACTGGCCTGAGTTATTGAGCTTAAAGGTTTTCAACATTGTGTCAAATGGCTATTACACACACAAAAATGATTGCTTTCGTGAATTCAAACAACACCACAGTGAAATTAATTGGTGGGTCCATTCACTGACTTGGTTGATGTGAATAACTCGGCTTGGACACAAAAGTGAGACAGCAATTTCAAAGTTGGCAGTAAACTTTTATGCAGTGAAATTAACGGTAAGAATAACGCTAGTCATCATCTGATTGCTGTCAATACTCTTCACTGTTAGATAGGCGAGAGAAACTTTTTCATCTTTTGTAAATTTCACAATACTGTCCCCATCGGCCTTAAGAAATATATAAAAATGCATTTGATTTTGTGTATTTATCAGTTTAAAACGTTAACGTTTACTAATCGTCATATTAAAGGCCCCACTGAGAGACCTTTGTAGAGAAGGAAAAATGCAACTTTAAAGAGCTCCTGTAGAACATTTTGCCAGACAGTGATGTTTAAAATACGCCGCAATATAAGTCAGTCGAAAGTACTGACGTTGGAATAATGGACTTCAGTACAAATGAGTATTGTGGGAAATTATAATACAAACAAGATATGTTCAAATTGAATCTCGTAATCTTGTGTATGAGTGTTTGTCGACTCAGGATTTCTTTGGTCAAGGACGGCCCAACTGTAATTCATTCCCATGCATGATTACGAGTTATCGCAACGACCGACAGCACGAACTACACGGCTGATGTTGAAAGAGGTCGCATAGTTTTTATGAACTACTAATGCCACGATGTTTCTTAATCAAAGCAATAATTTGAAAATAAAATACAATAATGTGTATATGTGTGTGTGTGTGTGCAATCTTGTCTTTGACGATCTCCGAAGTAGTGCAAAACTTTATTGATTAGTTTAAACATAGATTTTTTTTCAATCTAAATTGAGCAGAGTTGAAGTGTATTTATTTGTCAGCCTCCGGGGCGGATGATCTCTGCATACACAATAATAACCTGTCTGAAAAAACAGGTTTGCTGTCGGAAGTAAATCCAGAGCGATCACTCTCTGGTTACACTCGGAACGACTCACTGCCGTCATTTTCGAGCAATGATAGTTCTATATGCACTGAGAGGAAAGTCAATTTGCTCCAGCAATTTGCAGAAACGGATCATATCAGTCAAACAACATGGTGTTGACTTTGATGGCACCAATCACAGCAGCACAGCGACACGTGCTGTGAACTCGCTCTTCCGAACTCTGTTTTTTGGGAGCTTTCCGGCTTTCCCTTATTCTCTCTCTCCCCCCTTCGCCTCCTCTGTCAAGACACAGAGCGGGCCGCGTCACCGGCACGCTCTCCTACACTCAGCCCCGAGGAAAACGCCGTCATTAAAAAATAAACGCATAATGCCGATGGCGGTGAAGCAGGTGGGAGTGGTAGCAGCGTGAGCCTTTAGACTGACTCACACTGACTCATACTTCTCTGCCCACTGACTGAATGCATTTACTCAAAGCCGCCGCAGACTTTATGGATTTCAGGCATTGATTTTCTTATTTTGAAACTTAATGAACTGTAAAGAACAGAACGGGAAGAAACAGTTCCTCTCATCTAGTGGACTGCTTTCCCTTTGTTGCTGACATTAATCAGTTAGTTTGCCATGCATAATTGAAAGCTTTATGATTTAATTAATGGACAAGGTGGGTTACAGTAAATGCCCCGACAGCCACGAATACTTCCCAAACTCTCATACAAGCTCAACAAGTGCATTTGCAATATAATTATGCCACTCTCAACTAATGTCTCAGTAAATGGCGAAGTTTTATGTCTTTGTAGAGCGTTTTAAATACAGTACATAGATGTTTTATTATTCTCTTTCTTTGTATAACTTTGAGAAATAATACCCCCCGATTGCCACCGCTTAGTTGGAGAGGAACCTCCCACACTGAGCAACCGTCTCTGACCCGCTGAGGGAATACTTTGGGCGGTCGCAGAGACATTTATGATCATTATGAAACATACCTAGATTGTTGGGAGTGAGGGAGGGACAAACAAAGGGAGGAAGAGATGGACCGACAGACAATGTATAAAAAAAATAATGGATTGTTTTCCATTTAAATGTCTGGAAGATCCCACTAACAACATTTTCAAATCATATTTTAGCGGCTTTTTGTCAGTTGATGTTAAATGTCACTTATTGTGTTGCATAGCAAATTACGTCGTCTAATATCGATCTTATGTCTCGTAGGTGGTATACCCGTCTCCTCACCCTCACCGGTCACACACACACACACACACACACACACACACACACACACACACAGGTTTAGTACAAACACAAGGACTAAGGAGATACAACACCCAAAGAACTCCCACTCTGTTTATACTGCCTTTCTTAAGATTTGGTCCCTGACATTGCCAATAAAGTGCAAATTGGTAGGTTTGGCATAGAGTATCACTTTAAATTTTATAATACAGTGATATAATACGGTCACTGCAAACCGCCTTCCCAAAAATACCGTTATATTAATTCCAGGTCCTATTGGCTACACATGCATAATAATGCTTTAGTCATATTAAAGTATTTATCACATTTCCCTTTTTGTGCATTGTGACGGAAGCAGGCAGGATAATTGTATCTCTACCATTGTCGTCTTATTGAATAAACCAACTGTTTGTATCTCTGAACATTTTATCTAAGCAAATAGTTTTCCCTCTGAAGTTACTCTCTGTGAATATCTTGTCGTGGCCTCAGCTCTTCCTAATTATTGCATTCTGAACTGCGCAGCATAGACAGCCACAGGTTCACTTGTGGTGTTTATGCAGGGCCTTCTAAATGATTTTGTTCTGCTCGGCTGAACACTTTAATGAAAGTGTAAATGCTTTTGGAATGGTGGAATCAGCCGAGTTGGGCGGATTAGCACTTCCTTTTGCCACAGCCTTGATGTTTAATTACCACAAGTTTGTTGTTTTCGTATTCATCTGTTACTTTTTCAACTTTTCGACAGCTCACATTTAGCTCAGGGCCTGTGTATTGCGTTTGGGAGGGGCGAAGGAAAAGCGAGGAGGCAGAGTCTGTCTGGCTTCTGTGCTGCCAGACGGTAGATGTGTAAAGGTAGTTTTATAACCGCAACACATTCCACTCAGCAAACCCGGCTGAACAGATATTTATATTCATTTTTTTAATTTCTCTATCTCCTTGTCTCTGCTCTCTAACCCCACCGTCTTTCCCAGCATGCAGACTCTTTCCACACACACACACAAACACACACACACACAGACTTGTCCTCTACCGCTAAATTATCAGCACACCCAGCCGGTGGAGTGTGTTTAGGTCATTGGTTGGCTCCGACCTTATATTTAGCATTTAGATCAGGCCAGGGTTGACTTTGATCTCATTACCAGGCCACCTGACTGGTTGTGATGTAAAGGCCCGGCATTAATTAGGATCCCTCAAGGGTTGAGGGAGCGAAAGACGAGGCTAGTCCTGCAGGCCAGGTAATTTACTGCAGCGGAACAAGATGGAGAGACTGTGTTATTATAGACTTGATCGCTTGGCAGGCCGGCTTGTAATTGATCTGTGCTCTGCAGAAGTGCTCAGTGGTGATGGAGGGTGCGGTTGTGGAGGAAGAATTCGATGCAGAATGGAATACATACTGTATAACAGTGAGACAGATCCATAGTTTGAAAACCAAGAGGACAGGCAGAAGAGGGTTAGAAAAGTGAATATTGATTAATTTTTTTTTTTTTACAGTGCTGCTCCCTGTGACATATCTAGGCAATTCTATGAGGGAGAAGGTCTTTAAAGTTTGGCATATGCTCATAACTGCTCATCCAAAGGATAACTCTGATGAAAATGATGAAGTTATTTGGAAGAAATAAAGGAAAGCGCTTTTTGTGTTCAATCATCTCTCAACTTTTCCTCAAATCTCAAAGGTCATAAGGAGATGAACATCGTGCATCAATTGGAAATCTTCCCTCACCCTTATCATCGAGAGTGGTGACGCTTTATTTTACCGTTGGATGTTACAAGTCACGATAAAACATAAAATTGTAAAGTATATTTCAAAATAACTACGTTATAGCTAATAAAATGCCATTATGTCCTTTTCATTAAAACCTGAAGCTCTCAGTAGTCGTTTGAAAGCTGGTCATGAATCAGGTTTCATGGTGTTGAGAGCTGTTAGTGCATGTGTTCAGGCCCTCGTCGGTGAAATACAATCCAGGTCACCTCTGTCTGGGTGACGAGTTTCCATTCGTTGGGGAAATGTCTCCCGGTACCACATTGATTAGACATGATGAAGAGACAGATAACCGATAAAAATAAGATGATACACTTTACCACAAATGTTTCCGTTTCCCTTTTTGTTTAACTACCGTGCATGGTACAACACCACAATCAATTTTTGTCATTGTCGTCGGGAAAACGCGAAATGAACTCATTCAAAACACCATTACTCCGTCTCTCAACACACCAGAGTAATACGTCTTGCTCAACAAAAGCATAGATGAATACCAATCCTGAAGGGCTCTCTATGAGATTGCATTTCTTTACCGCAACGCCTCTCATGCGCGATGTAACGTCTTTTGCTTTGTGCGTTTTGAAGCATCTTCACAAGATGAAGGAAGCAAATCAAACCTCCCTCAACACTTGCCAAAACATTGTTGATCGTCGTCCGTGATGAAGGCAGAAATCTCCGCAGTTGACATCAGAGTGGTGGCAAAGCCTGAGAGTGCAAATCTGGCCAGGCTGTCCTTCCTCTGAGCATCTGCAACAAGGAACTATTGATCGTTGTGCTAGAGGGAGTCAAACCTGAGAGAAATAGACAATCTTCTCGAGGCTCATCTGAGCTGGTCTAAATAATTTTGCTCTCTTCATCATGGCTGCTTACAGCAGGGTCCTTCAGGGAGCCCAGAATCAATCAGGCACTGTGGAGGTCTGCTTATTATCTGCCGACAGAGGGTCCAAGAGTTATTTCTGGTGCAGTGGAATACAATGAAGTCATTTAATATCTGGGGTGGGTGGGGGGGGAGATGGGTGTAAAGGAAACATAGTTTGTGATGAAAGCGATGCTCGACTTTGAAGTCTGCAAGCTGTTGGCACCCTGCTGCAATGTGGAACGCTTCCTGCGTGAATCCCAGTATTTGGACAGAATAAGTAACGGCAACAGCATTTAGAGTTAGCCGTGATATGGCAGCGATGTCACTCTGTGTTGAAAATGTTCTTGGAAATAAATAGAGATGTCTTTTCACATCAAGTCCGGCTTTGGCCCTAAATTCAATTTCACCCACCCTCCCACCCCAACACTACCCCCCACCCCCACACCACCATCCACTCTCCCATCTTCTTGGTCCACTGGTCTTGCTGAATGTCTGGCAAGGGTGCAAGAAAGGGTGACATCTAGGTCAGGATGAGTGACTCAGACCTATCGCAGGAACACAGGGAGGTTCGGAGTAGGAGGTGAAAAATACAACCACAGACACGCAGAGCTTCCGCCTGCCATTTTCCGTCCCTTTCTGAACATTCGGCATGGATGTTCTGTGACTAAGGATGCGACGGAGCAAGGACACATGCTGTAATGTAGACGCTCTGCTCTGAATCTATTAGCTTTATACTGTACAAGGATCTGAGGCTCCAATTTATTTAATCTTTATTTTTTATAGCAGAAGGCGATTGCTTTTTACAGATAAAAACCCAAAACCCCACGGCTCTCCATTATTGTCTGCGTTGACTTAATTTGTCAATGAATCTCACAAGTTACCGTGAGAACAATATTTTGTGTGGCAGAAATTCACTAGCGATGCCTTTTTTTCTCTGTTCATCAGCTTTCCCTTTTCAGATTGATTATTCTATGACACTGTCCATTAAAGCCTGATTAGCCACCATTATGCCAGACTGTCTTCACTGCCAACAATAACACTCAACCAGAATGCAGTGGGAAAGAAGCACAGCATACAAGCGCAGTTCGACAGTAACAGGATTGTTCATCATTAGCCGACATTGTCTACGAGACGCGGGGATATGTCATCCGCTAAAGGGCCGCGGTCCGTCGTTCCCAGCCGGATGGCTTTACATGACGGAGGACGTTTCGCTCTCATTCCTACAGGATTCTCTTATCAACACCGTCAATAAGGGGGGGGGGAACAAAGGAGGACCCACTAATGACAAAAGATGCGATTCATTTGGTTTAAGTGCAAAACATCCATCCTAAATATCCTCTCCCGCACTGAGCTTTTGATTAAGAGAAAACCGCTTTAAAAGGAGTGTCGAGAGGAGAAATATAGGCCATTTCCCGAGCGCCTGTAATTCCTCTCTCTCATTCTCCAGCTGTATGATAGGTAAGCAAAAGGTGGATGCATGGTCATTACTTTAGGCAAATAGAAAAGATTGAAAATTGTTTGTTTTTGAAGTTGCCAAAGTCACTAATGATTCGTTACACCTACCTATTAGCTGCGAAAAAGGCTACAACTCATGCACCGTCTCCATGAATAATTTAATCTGAAAATGGCCGTCATATCCAGGAGATTGGCCATTATTTTAGTTAAGTGTGAAAACACTTTATGCCGTTGAGAGCCACTTGTTTTTCTCTCTTGTTTGTGTTTAGGTTTTCCACTTGATGCCCTGCAAACACTAGAATAAGGATTTATGTGTATTTGTCTGAGTAACAATTACGGTCATGGAACCTGTACGCTGGATCTTTCTTTCTCATCGTCTTTCACTATCACAGGCACTGTATGTGTTTTATCTCCAGAAGGCATTGTGATTACTGACAACAATGAGATTAATAGTAGTTACATTTTCACAATGTAGATCAGCTAACATCCGTAGCACTTTTTGCACTGCATCTTAATTCGGGTACTCTAATACGGAGCAGATATACTTTTGCTGTTTATTATCTAACTATAAAGAAAGGTCTGTCTGTATGTATGTGTGTATGTTCTTTGCATATCTTGAACTGTTCATCTGATCTAATTTGCACTTGTGGATGTATTACGTGGGACCCAAGGACATGCAGTGTCGGCGTTGGTGCAATTGGGACTTGCAACATGTTCAATAATACAAAACTTGTGGGCGTGTGGGGGCTTAATGCCTCTGCGGACCTTTACAGGTCGTGGCTTTTTGATTGCCGTTCACTTTTGCTGCTGGATGCTAGAGATACTAACGTTACTTTTCCTCACTTCCCTGGGGTCAAAGAGCACGCCCCTCTCGCCCCCCCTACTGCAAGCATCAATACCAGGAGCCAAGAAATCGGCCCACACAAACGGGCAGTGCTCTAGTATCCATTAAATGCAGTTATGAGACCAACATGTGCTTCTACTGTATATGATGTGTGTTTTCAGGTTTGCAGTCTATCTACTTCATTTAAAATGTTTCAAACAACCATCACAACTAAAATTCTCAATTATTGCTACATGGATCAGATGTTAAAATCAGTTTATGGAAAACAATTTATAGTTGATGGAATAAAGCGACATGAATTAGCTTGCATGAAATGGTGCCGTTGAGTGTTTTTGTTTGTTATGATGTGCATGTCTGCACCAAATTCATAATATCTAAATAACCTGAGCATAAGCCGCGTGGCTGGTGAATAAATCTACTCCTAGGTATCAGGTTGAAGACTTGGGATGTGTCTCTGTGTGTACTCTCGGTTGCTAGGCATTTATGTGCATGTATCTGCAGGTTTTATGGGAGGATTGAGTGCCATTAAGTCGCTCCTGCAGTATGTAATTGTACTGCAAATGTATCGGTGTTTAATATGCATTTAACATATATTTTAGGAGAACAAATAGGGAATAACAATGTGCAAAGTAATTACATGGTGGGTGGCTCCCTCCCAGCGTCTGTCATTTCAATCACCATGTTGAATATCCTCGTGTCTGTTCTGTTTCTCACTCCGAGCAGAGACGGAGAATTTTAATTTGCGTTGTGTCCTGGCCTGGGCACTCGCGCTCATTGACAATAAGCCAATAAAATGAAACATTTTGGAGACTGTCTAATGGTTATTCAGGAGATGTGTATAGTATTTGGCGGCATGAATCCCTTACGATCGAGCATCAATAACTTTTGGAATGAAATATCTTTAGTGTAAATGGCAGGAAGTCACCCGGAGGAATGGGCACCGTATTGTGATCAAAGGAAAATGACGAGGGGAGCAGCTAGAATGGTGGACAGGGGAAATAAAGCGACTCCTTATCACTACTGACATCCTTTGTGGACACGACCATCTGAACTCATAAATATCCAAAGATGATTGCATCTAGGCCACGTGGAGCAAGGGGAGATTCTGTATCCTACAAAATACTGATTTCCATTTGCTTTTACACAGGTTTAAGTGGAGACTATACACCCTATGTTGGTGGTCTGTGATGATGTAAATTATTTTCATGCACCATTAAAACCATGAAGTAGTCCTTTAAAAAAAAAAAAAAAGAAATCTTGTCACGACTGACTCAGTACTTAAACTAATTGTGTTTCCCTGTGGTGACTAATTTAAAGAGCCACATGAAGAGTGTTCATGGTACTGCTTGAGCGTACATGTGTGTTGGGGACTGGAGATGACAAATGATGCAGCGTTGAGAAATTATTGACGTGTGATACTGACTTCAGCACTTCAGCGGTCGTCGCTACATGAATAAACTTTAGTGCAGCACTCATGACTGTGAACAGGCTTTGATTTGCGGGGCATTGCTCTGAATGGTGAAATGACTACAACCTATTTCTCTGTCACACTTTGTGATATCGATGTTTCACATGCGCCGCGCCCCCTTTTGAAAGGAATTGATTACCGCTGGCTACATTGTGCCTGCACATTGTTTAGCAATGCAAGTGTTTTTATTTAGGTCGGGGTTGTGAAATGCTGTTTCATAGTTTTTTCATGGCGAGTAACTCCATACGTCTAAAAACGCACAGTAGTCTGACGTCATCCAGCTAAAATCATAAGCGTCTTGTCAGCAGTATTCTTCCGCAATGGCAGCAAATAAATGCTTATGGAAATTGATGAATAGAAAATCTGCTTTTTCATGAAGCCTTCCTGTTGGGATATATTGCTGTGAAAGATTCATGTTTGAGTTTAAGATGCATCAATCTTTCACACAGCCGGACCGGGCTAAACTGTTCTGAAAGCCTAGGGCTCAAGATGAATATCAATGAGTGAGCCTCATGATTCTCATCTGAGCCATTGACGTTTTCGAACTACAAAGTTTTTCTTCCTAGCATTACCATATTTTATCAGGGCAATTGACAGATTTTGCTTCACACCATTATGTTTGTGATTACGTTCTCAATAGATGCTTTTACTGAGCTGATAGGATTGCATATTATGCAAATCCATACGGGAATGCACAAAATAAGTTGCAACAAACTTTTTTTTATTAGTTCTCAAAGCCAAGATGTGACTGTTCAAAAGTCAGATTTTCAACAAATTTCTCTACAGAGCCTGCTGGCATCTCTATTAGCATCCGCTCAGCAGGCCCAGTGGAGGAGGCCTGGCACTCAGTGCCACTTCTTCTAGTGCAGAGAAAGAGATGCCAAGCTGACTTAATTACAACACAACTGGCTGCTGGCTCCTTAAACTGCTATCCACTTCTTCTCTTTTCATTTTCCACTTGAATGTTTGCCTCATCCTCACTCCAGCCATCGAAGCAGGTTTTTCGGTTTCAAAGCTACTGTACATATCTGATATCGTTGATGTTAACATTAAATCAAATGACTCCCAGAGTGTGGGAAGTATACAGTTTTTGCTGAGTCCACCCAATCAACAGTTAAGTCTGCATCTCTATGCATGTGTATCAGACGTTTCAAGTCAGCTGTGCGTGTGCTGTTGGTTCCGTTAACTTTTAGCTGATAGCCAAACACACCGTCCAAAGCAATAAAAGTGAACAGACTGTTTTCCCATCACGGTGTCTCACTTGCGGCCCCTACCGGCTGGGGGCTGGTTTAGAGTAGTGAGTTAGGAGTCAGCAGTCAATCAATGGCAGTAACAAACGGACTCCTTGAGAATGTAGCTGTAAGTGAGCACCCAAAATATCATGCAGTTTGGTGCGACAGTATGCAAGATTAGCCGTGGACAGACATGGACACTCACTCACTCACTCACTCTCTCAATCACTCACTCACAGCCAATTTCATTATCTCCTGGCTTGAAGAACAGGTACATATGAGGTCTAACTAAAATAATACAACCCAGGTTGTGATGAAATGACCCGTTAAGCAGCTGTAGAGTGCTCATTGGTGGATTATGTAAAAATAGAGCTAGAGATGGCGAGCAGTCACAGGGCAAATAGTGTGTGTGGGTGTGTGTGTGTGTGACTCCATGCACTGCTGTGTGTTGTTATTGGTATGTCGTGTCAATGACTGAGTGAGTTGGCTTGACTAAGAATACAGTTAACACGCTCAGCTGAACCCTAAATGCACTTAGGGCCATGATAAGCAACGTCATGGGCCATTTACTTCACATGCAGAAAATGAAATCTACATTTAAATCCGACAAGTTAAAAGGTAGCAGTAATCCGACTCGCTGTGTCTATGTAATTGAACAACAGACAGTAGCACATCTGCTTGCAGAGATATCACACCATTCCCATATTTACATTTGTTATCCCTCGCCTTGCGCTATAGAATTAATGGGGAAATTAGGATCCTGCCTGAGGCAGTAAACAAAGAATTAGATATCAGAGCAGCACAGGGCTTCTGTAAAATGTTGTCAAACCTCTTTTGAGAACACAAGTGACACAAATTCCCTTTTGCTTCATCTTGACACTCGTTGGAGACTGTGATGCCAAGGTGCCATCAACTCAAATATTATAATTTAGTATTAACATTAATGAAGATATTTATTTTAATGTGCTGGGAAGAGAAATCTCCTCTGGATGCTGTGTATTATGACATGAATCCTTGATGTTGTTTTCCTTCTAAAAAAAAGTGACCCCATTCCAGACAGATCATGTCTTTTTAAAGGAGTCACTTTTAAAAGGCTCAATATTGAGCTCATTTAGCATAAAAATGTCTTCAGCCTGTGCCCATAGATGGTTTGTGAGTGATTAGCTTCCCCACTGGCCTGTGGGTGAATTCCACCTGAGCTCTCTCTCCATCACCATCTCAGAGTAAGATGGAAATGTCACCAGAGGTTCTTTAATTTACTATAGAGCTGAAAAACCAGGGACAATTGACATTGTTGAGCATATTTAATTAAACTGAAAAGTTATCGATGGCCTTCATTTTTTACCGGCCAATCACATTTGTGTGCTTTTCTTTCTCCTGTGTACAGTGAATTCATAAAAGTAGTGTTTGTTTATGATTACCTACTCTATGATCACAAATTAGACTTATTTCCAATTTCCTTATTATCGACTCTAGCCTATGTGTAAATGTCTGCGGATGTGTTTCTCTGGCTCAAAACGTTAAGATTAAAGCGACAGTCATACAGCTTGTTTACCCCCCGGTGCATGTGGCTAATCAAATGTACATTATTTTGTCTGTTGAGAATTGTGTGAAGCTGCGGTCTGATTTCCCAGTGCTTGATTTCAATCCTGTCTGTGAATAGGTTCTTTGGGAAAAAAGGCTGGATTCTGCCACAGCGTTCTGCCATTTACCATAATTAGACTTCAGGCGCTCATTTTATTTAGCTGCAGTATTCAACCTCTATCTGTATTCCAAACTGTTTGAAGTTTTTTTTTGTGTGTTTCTGTTTTTGTTCTGACTTGGAATGAGACAGCGCTTGTGGAGGCGGCTGGAGGGCTTCCTGATTGATTAGAGTTCTTCAGAGGGGAAAAAGAGCTGAGTGGTTCTGAGGCTTTTAGTTTGCAACGCTGGGTGGCAGAGGGCACGTAGGTTGCTCCCAAAAATGCACACCTTGAAGATCCTGTTTACTCAAACGAGCACAAAGTGCGCTGATATGGGTTTGTGTTGATGGAACCATTTCACAGAAATGCACAAGGGATCTTTGCAGGTGTCTGTGCAGGTGCTTTTGGACCGACTAGACCAGTCCGTTCTTGTTCTGAGCCGTGGGACATTCTGACACTGTCCTATATATTCAAAGCTGGATACATTAAATTGCTGACATTTTGTTTTCGTCTCTGTTGGGGAGAACAAAAATGAATGCCTTGTAGGATTCTTGACGTTTCACATGTACCAGAGGACAAATAACTGTAGCACTCTTAAAAAAAAAATCATACATGACTCAAAAAGGCATGGAGGGAATACATCTACATAAACGTTTCAAACAGTAATAGCTCCATCAAAGGCACAAGTGAGCTCTTACACTTATATAAGAAACCTTTCAAGTAAATGCCTCACATTCGGAATGATTACACAGCTTGCCTGATGGCAATGACAAAGTTGCTTCTAAAACTGAAGGCATTCCAGCCGGGCTCAGGTGGACTTCATGTAGTGCTCTTGAGCAAATGCTAGCACGCTAAACTAGGCTGGTGAACACTGCCGTAAGTAGGCCTGCTAAATATCAGCATATTTGAACGCTAATGCTAACGTTTAGCTCAAAGCACCACTGTGCCCAAATATAGCCTGACAGAGCCGCTAGTGTGGCTGAAGACAAATGGCTACAGATCACTTTGTTGTCGTTTTCCTTCGATTGTATCTTAGGACTGACTTAGACCAGTCCTGTGACTTCTGACTCCTCTAAGTAGTGAGGGCATTACGTATGTGACAAGGTTGGGAAAAATGTGTTATAAGGATGGAATAAAAATCCAGTTTCCATTCCCCCAGCCTTCTAGTATCTTTCCAATCTTTCCAAACTGGGGCTCCGTCAGGCAATAATCTGTAACTGGAGGCATTTACCCAAAGTGGACATTGATGTCGGGCCAAAAGGAAAACCCTCGACTCCATAAACTATGACGGCAATTCCGTCTCCGTTTACTGACGCTTCTGTGCACCATATTTTAAAGGTTTACTTAGCGGCGTAGCAGCTGCTCAAACACTTGCTGTTGGACAAATGACATCATGTCAAATAATGAGGAAGAGCCAGTGTACAGGAGAGAATCCATAGCTAATTAGAGCAGCTGGCTTTTAAGCCGGACAGTTTGACGAGGACATTAAGAAAGCATGTAGCCGTGAGTCAATACTGTTTATGTTGCTCCCTCTTGCACTCTCGCACCCTGCTCAGCAATATTGGATGGCTTTCATCTCCTATAAACAGACTGAGTAGACAATGAATGAATCCCACTCTGTGGTTATGGACGCTTCACCTGATCTGTGGCAAAAAAATGGTAAAAGTAAAAGCAACTCATTGCAAAGTATTTCATAGATATAACATGTGCTGTTCACCTGCTCCTGAAGAATCTGATTTATTTCTCTTTTTTTTTCATCCTTATTGAAGTTGACGTGAGGATTTCATGACATGCAGTGGGGGATAACCACTGTTAGTCATGCTAATTAAAGTGTGTTATTTATAAGCATCAACTTGAATGATGGATGTAATTGCTTTGAAGAAACGGGGAGCTTCTCTATTTTAAGGAATTGGCTTATTGAATGTGTCTCTTATAAAGCTTAATATATATCTAATGAGCTGCTAATGCTCTGCCTGTAAAAATCACACTGATACATATTGACATTGTCTGCTCTGCTCAGCCTGAAGGGTTTCATCATGAACATACACTTACATCATCTCCCACAATACTTTATTTTTCATTTGATTGCTGATTTAATGGGTTTCATATATTCTGGTGGGTAGATTGCCTGGAGTAGAATTCAGAAGCCTTGAGTCTATTCAATGAAAAATTGATATTTTCTCACCAGGTCACGTGCGGTCTCTCCTTCAACTACAGCGCTCTCATTAAACACTCATTTTCCTCAGCCGCGTCCTGTGCACTGTGTGACTGCAGTCCTCAAATAGAAGGGAGATGTTAATTATGAGGGATGAATTCTATCTTTAATTAACCATAAATGTTTGTTTTTTTAACATTTCAGTTAAATTGGACTTGGCAGAAGACATATTGAGTGTTCCTATTTTCCAAAATGATATATGCTTAAAGATTGAACTGGAGGAGAGGAATATTTTTCATAATTAGTAATTACTTCAGCCTCATATATATATATATATCTTCTGAATTAACGTAGTAACATTTGGAATCATTATATCACTTTTTTTATATTTTAGAGTTGAGTAGACCATTGCTATGACACAGATGATTGGAAATATTCCCCGAGCTGTTTCTGCAGCCGTATTACTAACATTTCCATTTCTGTTGGTGGATTTTTGGAACTAACATGCAAATATCCTGGTTTTCAACGGGGACACTGCTCACAGAGTTTGTTGATGAGTATCTTTTTTGAGTGCTGCATTAACACAGAGAGAGAGTGCGCTGGTAGAGATTTACAGGGTATGAAATCATCATCTAATCATGTTTGCAAGGTCTTTGGCAGGAGGAGAGCTGTTCTCCTTTCACACAGCACCTTTGTAAAAAAATGATCAGAACCCATGTGAAGGAAATGAAAATGCAGGGGGAAGTGCAAGTGGACCGACCTTGAGCTAATGACGCTTTTATCGGTGAGGGAAAAAAATAACTGGCATAACTGGCCAGCCTTCCACATCATAGCGGTTTATTTGGAGGACACTGCTGAGAACTTGGGCCCCAGTGCAAAGAGCTAAAGTCCATCTGTTTCCTTTTCCCAGTTCCAAACCGAAGTGGATTTCCTCTCCCCACCCATTGGTGTGGGATTCTTAACTATCGATTTCGGCAGCTAGGCAGCTCCCGTAATTAAAAAAACTTCTATGTGGAAGATGGTAAACACTGCTCAAAGCCAACTGTGGCAGGGCTCTTCATCCCTAATGAGCTTTCAGTGGAAAAGCTAAGCAACCAACCCGAAGAATCAATCGATTGTCTCTCTTTCTCTCTCAAAATGCTTTTGATAATCTTCTCTAAGGCTCTGATCTATTTGGGCTGATGCAACTCATTAATAAAACTTGTCCGGGTCGACTTAGATTATGTTGAAGTCTTAGAAAAAGATCAGAAACGGTATCTTAGTTATATTACATTCCGTGGCGCTCTGGGAACTTTATATCTCTCTGCAACCGTGAAAATAATCATTCATTTGAAGTTTCTGTAATTCCTCTAGATGGGGATAGGATCAGTATGTGGGAAGTACAGTTGCATGCATCCCCCAGCAGGTGCTAGGCAGTGTGTAGGTGTCATCTCATTAAAGCTTCAGTCTTTATTAACATCTCGTCTCATGCTATTATGTTCTGTCAGAGGGAGGGGCAAAATCAATAAACCATTTACTTCATTTTGTACTTCGCAACAGCTAATCTGTACACGGCTCCCTCTGCGTTGACCTCAAAACCCGACTGTACTCTTACATTAAAGAGGGTGCTGTGAATTCAGCAAAGCGATGCACTTCTCCACAGTGCGTCTACTTCAGGCCCGTGCATGAATGCCGACGGCATGTCGTACGGCACAAACGTGAGGAGGGGAAGGAACGAGTGCGCCTGCATTGCTCTCCAATGCTTCGTGCCTTCCCATAATGAGCTGATCACACTTTGGCATTTACTTGTGTGACTGTCATTAGCTCTGCAGGGAGCTCCTCGTCATGATAAACAGCCCAGTAAAAGTGGAAAAGCCAGGATAACGATACATTCATCATCTTCCTGGAACTCTCACATCTTACCCTAAAATAATATTGTGACATTGAAATGTCATTATTTTACTCCTCTCCTGCCTGTGAGAGGTGCATTTTTTTGTATCGGGGGTGAAGAACATTTAATGTCTCTAGTGCCTATAATTGAGGAGCATCCTCCCATCCCTTTAACAATGAAAACCAAACGCACTCATTTCCATGTGGGTGAGAAATAATTTCCCTGAGGTTAAAAATGCACCAGACAATGATTGACACAACTCCTGTTCCTTTAATTTACAGCCCTCAAAATCATTTTCAGCATGACAACATGCATCCATCAAGAAGGATAATAAAAGAGTGTGACATTGCATATTTCGGTGTGCTGCAAATATGTAAGCCTAAGCATGTATCATTTGCATAGTATCTGTAAAAGAGCAACTGTGCAATAAATTTAAAAAAAAGGTAACGGAGGAACAACGGTAGGAAGAGTCCCAGAAGACCTTAAAGGCTCCGAGGCAAAGTGTGGAAAAAGTACGGCAGCCCGAGCAGCCCACAGCTGGAGATAATATTGTCGGTAATTACTTCCATCCCTACTGGGCAGAGGACCTCAGTGTTGTCTGTCTCTCTGTCATATCTGGGCCAGCCGCTCATTCCAGACTGCATCAGTTCTGTCAAGCATCAGTGAGGGGGGGGGGGGGGGGGGGGGGGGCATTAGTGGACCCCGGAGAGGGATGAGGTGATAAGAGCGTCACAGGGAATCCGCCTCATTTAATGCTCCACACTGCTGAAAGTTGTGCCCCTCATCTGTACAAACAAAAGGTGTGCGGTGCTTTGTTTTGCGTGCATGTGTTTAAGACATTTATAGTGTGTGTATATGTTTAATCCTATTTAACACAGTTTTGTGCAATTTGTCACCTACATTTAACCTCTACAGTAATAAGGCATGCATGAGTAGTTTATTGTACTGAATCATAATGCAAAACAGGCTATGTTGTTAAAAACAACTGGTAACAGATGGTCAAAACATGCTTAACATCATATCATTCAATACTTTTAGTGTTTCACATCACACACAATCTCTTTCATCATAGTCCCGATGAAGTAATAATCCATGAAAAATGATCATTTACATTTAGGCGTGATGTGAATTAGAATGGTTTAATAAAACCAAACGGCTCTAACACCACACACCACTGTATTCAAATAAAAGGGATAAAGAAAATATTCAGTAAGGCTTTTCTATTATATACCAGCCAACCATCTTAGACGAGCCATCATAATTGTATAAACAAGGGAAATGAGAAATATTTTGAGCAAAATAGGGAAACAGAAAAGAGCAGGAGCTGAAAAATAGAAAGCGCGAGCGATAGATGAATAACAGCCATTGTTTCACTTTCAGTTATGTTTGCACTCAGCACTAGTTTTGACATTTCTCGCTTCGTGGGCTCCATATGTTGCAGTGCCATGGAAGCAAAGTACTTCATTAACATTACCCAGAGTTATTATTTTAACATCTGCTACACAACTTAGTCAAGTTGTATTAATATTTTTTTTACCATGTGCTAGAAACGCACATCAATATGAACACAACATGTGCGGAGTGGAGTGTTTCTTTAGCAGTGGGTGGGCGTATCGAGTCCCTCCGCCTGATATGCAAAGAACTGCTTCACTTGCTCGGTGTAGTTTTGGCTCAAATATTTGCCTTTTTAAAATTGCTAATAAATTAACCACCAAGGTCGCAACATTATTTGAGAGCATTTTGCTTTTGTGCAAGTGTAAAATGTGCAGGGATACCACTGTACGCTGCCTTTATGATACCACCTTCATGAATGTGTCGTTAAGAATCAGAAGTTAGCCTAATTGCCTTTCCCCAAAATTCTAATTGGCACCTGATGACATGCCTCAGTACATGTAATTTCATATCTGCAGCTAATGAAAGCTTGTCGATCTCACACACACACACACACACACACAGTCCACCCTTCATGCTGTAGTTATACTGAGAGTACTGTGCTGGGGTTACTTCATTTGGGATTAGCTCAGTATTATTCAATGTGGCTCGATAAGAATCCGCTTCAATCGCCATCTGCCTCGTGAAAACGGGTGTTTTTTGACAGCTAATCTTAAAATGATTGAATCACGAATTCTTAACATGTAGTAATATTTCTCAAATATATGCTTATCAGTTTGTTAAAATATTTCATAGTCGACCAAACTTTTTAAAGAGCAGATGTATTGGACTTGGCCAAACGAACCGCTACAGATTTAGTTTAAAACCGCCATATTGATGTCTTCAGTGTGAAAACGATTCCTTTTGCAGGATTTTCAGAGCACCCGGACTACAAGAGTAGGAGGATAAAGGAGGAATCTCTGTGGCGTCTTGTAGGGCGGCAGTGCTGCCTACATCCTTGACCTTTTTTCTTCTAAAGTCAAAGAGAGCAATCTATCAGATAATTACTCGAGGCTTTAAGAGAGACCCTAAAGCTCATGCCTTCAACGCAGTAATAGCTAATGGATGAGCAGCTGGATATTACTTTTTTCTGTAGCAAATGTGGCATTCACACATGCACATTAAATCCTTTCGCCATGTGGTGGAAATAATATACTAGAGGAAGGCAATATTTGCAGCTTAGTAATAGATTGTCGAGGGTGTTGGGAGGAGGATGACCTCAGAGCGGTTCGCTTCATTGGCTTGAGTGCACGAGTGAATCGATACATTGACACCGGGGTAGTTCTTGCACCATCAGTCAGCCAGCCCATCTCATCACACTGTTTATTCAACCGCGGTAAACAATAACAACCTTCATGCTAGCCTACGCCTCTTCCTCTAATTGCTCAAGCATATAGGACCGATATATAGGCACCTGTGAGGTGTCGGTCTGCTCCGGCTCTCGCAGAAGAGCAGGTGCTGTAAATGTATCCTCACAGCAGATAATGGGCTCATATGCATAATACTGACAACGGGGTTAGATTGTACTCTTCCTGCTCGCTGACAGCATCTTGTGATCCGTTCAACGGAAGCCTGAATTCAGGTGAAATTAGTCAGCGCTTCTTGCTTAAAAGGCACGGAGCAAGCTGAATATGTTAATCTTTGCCTTTTGCACCTCATTAATGTAACACTTTTTGCAGACCTTAAAAACGACCTATACTGTATTGTTGTTTCTGTTTCAGGTACAATATAACAACCAAGCATGCAGGCTGCTTTAAAACCGGTGGACATTAAAGGGATTTATTTATGCATAAGGCTAAAATATTGCTGCTTTGTGCAATTGTGTCTCTTAAAAAATATGGTATTTGGTCCTTTTATAACACGGGGTTAAATAGGTGACATGGCCTTTACAGTAATTCGGTGTGTTAAATGTGAAAAACTGTATCATTACATTGAAAAGGTGAGATTAATATAGGCTTTGAGATGGCTTTAATGGGTACAGTAGTTTCCCCAAAGGTGCAACATGTGACAAAAAGTCAAGCAGGTGACATATGAAGACCAATTACAGCGCCGGTGCTGCATGAAACTCGGTGTGTTGCACCACAGAGTGCTTCCCTAATTCAGGAGCGAAGAGCCGCTGCTATTAATATTGCACTTCCTGCTGAACGGCAAAGGACATCACTGCATCAAATTGACAGAGGCACACAAAGGCCAGTAATCAAAAGCCCTTATAGTGTAATGAGGCAGAAATATTAAACAGTACATCCCTTGCCTTTGATCCACGCTACCACCTTTGGGAATGATAATAAGTCGGATGCTAATGTGTGAAGTGCTAACAATAGGGACTAACTTCTCTGGATAGGGCTGGATGCTGAATTTGAATTTAAGATCTGGTCACAAAGTTGTTAGAGAAGGCCTTCAAAGCTCTGTGATGGTTGGCTTATCTGCACTGTGGCTATGACAAATGCACTGCCAACCCAGGGATGAATATTGACATACATGAGGAACGCTGCTAATGAACCAAACACATTTTTTGGCAATGTGCAAATATCAAAAGTCGCTGTTGTCAGCCTCGATAATCTTTTCACTAGACTAAGCACAACAAAACAACATCAAATAATTTGCCAGCGCAGTGTATAAAGCTACAAAGAGAGCTGCTTGCTCAGTGAAGAGGTGCACGTTTCACTGCTCGGGCTTTAATTTAATGTATAATACAGCACAACATGATACTCTTCTCATTTACAATGAGATGCAATTGGCTGCGAGGACACAAGGTTAAATGGGCCAATACAGGTTTTCAGTCAAGTGCCAAATCCAATGGGTAAGGCAGTCAGACAGCCTGACAGCAACGCACAAATATCAGCTGCAACATGATTAAGCATCATCCTCTTATTTTCAAAAGGCAGCTCAGTTTTGATTGACCCGTTCTTCTTTATATTTAGGTACGCACAGCCGGTCCTTTGATCCTTCAGTCAGCGCCAAGCAACTTTTTCTCACGCTGCAGGCTCTGCACAAAGCGAAGCCTAAAGGGTTTAGGAAAGGAGAAAAGTGACTGAAAGTCTGTACTTGACACTTCACTAATTCTGACTGTAAAAATTGCACCGGCAGAGAGACAATTAGACCGTTATATGGGTCCCCAGTGCCTTTTTCTGTTTCGGGACAGTCATTCTAAATGACACACATGCTAAAACACACGCTTCCTCACTTTGCTGGATAATTCTGCGACAATATTCTGGATTTACTTTTTGTTTGCTGTCGGATTTGTGTAAACACTGACTGTCTGAACTGCCTTACTGTTGGATTACCCGATTCTGGATCGCCTGAAATGAAGATCTTATCAGCATTCAGGACTGTTTGCTAGTGCTGAAGAACGGCTGCTAGCTTCTCGGCTTGTGTGAACAAATCATCAGCTTTTAGTGCGGTCGGCTGTTTGCTGCTATAGACTTGGTGCAACTAGTTAGCCGGGAGTTCTGATACTGTTTACTTGTCTAACTTGCGCTGTGATTTAGTCCCATTTATATTGAAGTAAGCTAGCAGTTGTATCAGCATCTGTATGTAGACAACAACTGACTGTCAAATCAGATAAAGAAAGTTCAATTGAATAATATCTTAACGATATTTATTGTTAGTTTTCAAATTGAACTGGATGAATTACAAATAATATATACTCTAATAATAAATAAATGATTTGTCATTTCATGTAAAATCAGGGCTGCATTAAAAACTCATAACAGAAAGCTTTGTAAAAATGTTCATCTTAAAATAAAGTACTTAATTTTAGTCAAATGAATTGAACTGAATTGCCCTGCAGCTTTGAATTAAATTCATTCAGGTGTGAAGTGACCAAAAAAGCCACGCTATTATATTCTTCTCATCTTCTAAAAAGAGAGGAAATTGTGTGCATGGACTTTGTCCGTGGTTACTGAGACCGGCTCTATTCCTCTCTCTGTTAACATCATTGTTGGGAAGTGAAAGATTGTGTTAGGAATCTGGTGGATCGATCATATTGGGCTCTTAGATTGTTATTTTTCTGCACCGCTGAACGAGTGCCGTATAAGCTAGAAAAGCTGCGCCGGTCAAAATAGAAGCGCTCTGTCAAAACCTATTGAGGGTTGTCGGTGGAACCTTTCACAGATGGCTCTAGCTTTATTTCCTTTATGTTAAGTTCAAGATGCAGTACCCACCTGGGTCTCTAAGAGTGACATCATCTGATCCTCTGCTGGCTCGGTACCACCCCTAGAGAGGCGGCAATACTACAATCTCTCTTCTTCTCTTATTGTGAAATCTCTACCAGCCTTCAGGAAGCATCTCTGACCCAGGCTGGAAGTTTAAACCCAAGCAGCTTGCTTTACATCCTCTGCTCCCTGGTTTGCTTTTTCTCCAATAATCCCAGTCGCCCTGGAAATGGCAGCAGTGCTTTCACAGAGCTGCCCGCCCCAACGGGTGATGTATGGCATACGATTGGGTGTGTTCCAGGACTCCCAGTCTGTCATCTGCAACCATTCAGCCCCTTTGGTCTCAAAGTTTGTGTTTTTTGCAATTCCAATACTGACTCAAATAGCTGGTATCTGTGACAATAGGCCGATCTGGTAACGGATACTATTGTTATGATACAATACAATTCAGTACATTTATATCTGTTTTTATTTGTTACTTTTTGATTTCCTATGTTTGTAGAGCAATGTGCAAGTCCTGCCTGTGAGGAAGCGACTGTGATCAGTCGCTTCCTCACAGTGATACAGTTTATTCATTTAACACTGATATCAGATCAGTACTCAGTATCGACCAGTACTGAAAGTGCAGGTATTGGTTCTGAAAAAGTCGGATCGGTACAACTGTAAAACTTACATATGGCAGTAAAAGATTGTTGCACTAACTCTTATGTGCTGAAGGTTTTCTTTTCTCGCATGTTGCCGTAAGTTAAGTTAATGCACCGCCGGTTCTTCTTGCTCTGTGTCTTTTCTGTTCACTAAGAGGTCTCATTTGGGGAAATCCTCTTATAATACAGGATTTGTTCAGTGCATGTGATGATGTTGGTTTGCGAATATTATATCAGTGGCACATCCCAATAATCTCTTTGATTTACCATCAATAAGCATTGCCAGTTATCCGATCCAAGCCCTCCATCAGGATTTATCCCCTGATTTTAGGGATAGACAAATCCCCTCTGGCAAGCATGAAAATAACCAATTATGTCTCAAAAGCACAAAAACATATTTCCTCAAAAATTGTAATAACTCAACCTAGATGAGTATCCTTGTGCAATTAAGTGTCCCCACACATTCTGACCCTCTAATTAGGTTGTCGACGGGCTCCGTCCACTGTTAAGGATAATTGTTATTCTCAGCCCTCTCCAGATTTCCGAGCCAACAAAGAGCTATTCTAAGACTTGCTTTGATGCTGTCATGTGATCGTTGTTTGGAGGCCTTTGTAGGTTAATGGAAGGATAATCTGCAGTATTTGATCTCAGCTGAGTTGTAGTTCATAGTAGCTTGTGACAGACCTCTATTCCCTCTACAGTGAACCAGTCTGTTAATCACTTACATTTATGATTCAGCATTATTTCAGCCTGTACTCTGAGGTTAAAGGTCCTCATTCTTTGTTCGGATCATATCTGCGTCACCGTCAGAGCTGACTTTTGTACATGCAGCACTACAACTTAGACTAGAAAATGCAGAAATGTTCACATAAGTGAGTGATAGCTACAATGCCCCTGCACAGGATTAGCAGGTATAGAGAGGATTTGTACAAATGAATAACAGCACAAACTATTCGATAAAATGTAGACTATTGAATGGAAGTATTGCATATTATTTAGTCTGAGAATTATGAAATGTTTTCTATCGGGGTCTTGCAGACAAAGGCTGACTGATCATGCCTCATTTTGCCGTCACTATGCAATAGCAAAAAATATGAAATAGGACATACCCAGGTGGCTAATCTTTTTTGATACACACACGTGCTGACATATTTATTCATAGTGCCGTGAATATTGTGATGTGATTGTAGCACTAGTTTACTTTCACAACCATGAACATGAGAATTCCTGACACTGTTTTCACACCAAATGAAAGGGAGCCAGCTGCCTGCTGACACGCACATGTCTGTGTTTAATCCAACAAATGTAGAAAGACGGACTAACACATCTACTCTTTTCATACTGATTGTCTTTCTGTTATTCTGTGAAATGGTCTCATTAGACGCTTAGGGTGAACTAAGAATATTTCTGCCAAAAAGCATTGCTTTGCTTCACACTGTTGTCAGCTGGAGGTCTGCATCATTATTACCAAATGTTTAGGGATGGTATTTCAGCTTCATTGTCGCTGGTTGAGGAACCGTTAACATCATTGCTCTCCATTGTCTTTAAAAAACAGGGAGATTCCTGCAGCTTCCGCAGAGCACAGTGTTGCTTCTTCTATCGATCCTGATGCAGCACACATCATCTCAACTACCCATCATGATCTTCCATGTACGCTGTTGACTAACATTTTAATGAGGTTTTCACACCTGAAAAGTGACACCTGACAGGGTGAAATAGAGTTGAGCCTGCTGCTTTCTATTCGACTCTGTTTCAATCATCCCAGCCGATGGGAACAAGGGTCAAATATTTATGAAGACATTGTAATGTCAATGGAGAATTCCTTTATTTTGTGTCTATACAGTGCTCCTGCTTCAGGTTGTTTGTATTCATGCAGCATTATAGGTGTAAATCACTCCCTATTGGATGAATGGGTTATAGTGATGATTATAACTGGCCGAGGTGGGAACAGCATTCACCATTTCACTATTGGAAGCTGTCTGCATGCTCCTGAGTACAGTCGTTTTCATGTCAGGTCAGTGTGTAGACGTTTCGACAAGCTCTTAGAAGACTTTGTATTGTGCATTTGCGAAATTTGATTAACAAAGCCTGAACATTTGACGGACTTTCCTGATTTCCTAATCCATAAACGCATCAATAGGTGTACCTGTTATCCTTTTAAGGCACGGGATCAAATATTTCTGCTCTTCGTTCTGTGTGATTGTTCCTGTTGAGTGTTGTATTCTCACCCAACTCCTCTTTATCTGTGTTACTGTGTCTTCAATCTACATTTTATTCCCTCTACTACTCACACTTCCAATTAATTTTGCCCAGAGCAGGCGCTTTCAGGTGATTGAGGAAACGGATTAGGGAGAAAAGGTGAGAAAATCTCAGTGAGAAAAACGATACGAGGTAATTCGAAGTGTGGTGTCTGGTTTTTTTTATGTTCATGCTTGTGAGACTAACTGAATCACAGCACAGTGCTAGAATCACATAGAGTATCCACAGCATTACAGGGAAACGTGTCTGGATGCAACATTGGAGAGAGAGAGAGAGAGAGAGAGAGAGAGAGAGAGAGAGAGAGAGAGAGAGAGAGAGCGCCATTGATATGTGAATGAAGATCTGCAGTAAATACAAACCGAACTTACACACACCTTTAAAGTATCATTTTGATAACGCCACATAAAACAATCTGTTTACTGTTTTAGACTTGAGTAAGTTTATGTTCGTCCAACATTCGTTCACACTTGGACTTTAATGTAGTGTGGAGGGTTTCTCTCTGTGCGTGATGAGACATACCGTCCCAAATTAGCACATTTTAAAACTCAAGAATAGATATATCCATGCCATCACAAAGACGTTATTAAAGATGTAACCTAGTCTTAAGAGGAAATAAAAGTAGTTTGAAACACTTCTGTTTTCGAGCTTTTACAAGTTTGTTGAGCCATTCCTGCCAGAAGCAAGTCCGGGAGTGAGAGGAGTTCCATACATCATTGTGCTGAGGCATTACTGCGGGTAATGAAGTGTGAACTAGGAGCAGCACTTCGTTTTGTCATAAAGTGTGGGAGGCAGCTCACTGTAGCACAAGGAGACTGTGGACAGTCTTCAGGCGATCACAGCAAAGTGCTTCAAATTACAGTTGTCGGTTGAATAAAAAAAAAGAAGAAAATGCACGCTAGATTTCCTGCCATTGCTTTGCATTTCTGTCAGAGTGAAAGGCATCATGGTCCGTGTCTATGGAGGATATCTCCAGGATGATCTCTCTCTCTCTCTCTCTCTCTCTCTCTCTCTTGTTATTTCACATCTGGAGAGATGAAATGTATATAATTCGAATTTACTCATAGCCATATATGTGCAGCTGGCCAGATAAGAAAAACAATTTCATTTGTAATGGTGTTGCAAACCATGCTGGCTGTGAATGTGGATGGAGTCTAACATGAAGGGTGAAATGCAATGCACCAACATGCTTAAAGCAGACGAAGAAGAAGAAGAAGAACAGGAGGGGAAGATGACGAAAGAACCCAGCGTATACAGAGAAATGGTGCTGTTACCATGATCCACACACCACGTATTAGTGTGAGGTACAATATCAAATAGTTTATTAATCTTCCAGGGGGGAAACTGAATGCCACCATACATATAGGACAGACTACAGGTGAGACAATGTGAGAAGATGTACACATCTCAAGGCAATACAAAATAAGGTGATAGCACAGCGCCGTAATGAATATTGTAAACATCGATGTGACTCTACTAGTATATGACGTAGAAATCCACATATTTATGACACCAACATTACCACAATCCTCAGTACAACCACCAACCTCATCATCAGGGGGGTAAAAATTAAGTACGAGGCTTAGAGAGAAACATGCATTTACACCTTTTCAATATCTGGTTTGAGTAATTAGATAGCAGCATATCTGTAATCCTTCTTGGTTATATATTTGTACTTTTTCCAATGAAGTAGCTGGGTGTAAATGGGCTCTCCTGTATTGGCTGTGGTTAAGAAAATAAATAATGTAGTTCCACAAGGGTGTTATTTATTGTGCGTCTTATTTTTAGGATTACATTGCAATGTCCCAATTCTGTTGCAGTACATTGGATTGTTTTGACATCACCCTTTGTTTCTTACTTTTTTATGTACCTCATTGAGCAACCAGCCTTTTTCCTGTAAATTCAGTACAACCCCCAAGAAAAAGAACCCGCAGGCGGAAGCTGATGGAAACATTCAGGGGCTTACATTTGTTTCTAGGCCGGCACACATGATTCTACAGCATGATTTATTGTCCGCACAGACAACACTGCCCCAGGACATCTTGGATAAATGCACAGCATTACCAAAAAGGAGCCTCTATTATAAGCAGTTGCTTATGTAGTTGTCGGATTGCATACAGGGATCACTTGCAAGGGGGGGAGTTACATTTAGTCACATGTATTATGATAGATGAGTACAATAATCTATTTTGTGATGTTATGAAGGTGCTCTCTATTTGACACACAAGCTACCAAGTTTACAAGTCCTACATTTGAGCAAATCCACCGATTTCAAACACACACACGAACGGTAGCCCTAAAAAGCTGCTGAACCCAGACCTGCCGATTTGAAAGTGATGGTGCTGCAGCTCTGTAAATGGAGAATATTCTCCGGGTCAGGTTTCAGGTGCTTTGCATCGATTACATAGTGTGTCCTTGTTCATCTATGAAGAAGACATGGTCTCATTGTGCCTACAGTAAAGCGTTCGTTGTTCAAATTGATGGGTAAGAATACTGCAAATCTTTGCTCCATTAAACCCGTCAACATTACTCAGGTAATTGTGTAATGACCATTTGACAAATTACTAGTTGAAGGTAATCACAGAGAATAAGTGTCTCTTTTGATACAACCTCAGAGGGTGCCACAGTGGGGACTTTTGTCTGCACTTGTTTTCCAGCATGAACTTAAGAGTTTGTGCTTATAAAATACATCAAATGACGGATCTGCGCTGAGCTGAGCTCACAGCACCGGATCTGAAACCATCGCGGAGTGCCTCTCAGTTGCCTGTCATATCGAAGACATAATGCTTTGGCATGTGAAGAATTCCCAGTGGTTAACTTGTGCACTTTATCTGCCTCTTGGCTTCCTTTTGTTACCAATGTGTGGTTATGAGAGCTTTGAAATAGAATGCCCATGGAAGGAGGTGTCATTTCTTCCTTAAGGGCTGCGAGGGAACACTTCATCCCACGAAAAGTTTGAGTCTACTAGGTAAACACTTTTACTTCTCCCTTCCCTTTATTACAAATAAATCCGATATAATCATCAATGATGAGTGTCCTCTGTGGGATTTGCTCAAATTAAATGCTGTCTATTAGTTTTTGGAGTTTAAATTTGATTTAAGTGAAGTTTCATTGCCTTGTGGATCCAGTGTTGGACGTTTCTTTCTGTAGCTCAAACACGTCCTAATGAACTACCACGTTTTACTTCCTCATAAATACTTAACCACCTGTAAGGAGTCTGTTGAATTCATTGTCTGCACCATTGTTCCAGAGAGTCAAGAATTTATTGGTTCCTTCAGCTGTGATAATTGCAATTTGCAACTTGGTTGAAAGAAACAAAACGCACAGTCCTCGCGGAGTATATTAATGTATTGTTTGTTGCTCAACACAGGGCAGGTCATTTGTTTTTATCAAGCGGCTTAGCTAAATGCATTCATTCTATGTATTACGATATATTAATATTTGAAGGCACCGTTATTACCAGTTTTGAATTAACATTTGAAGGCGCTATTATTACCCATTTTAATCGGAGAGAAGTTTTGATGATTCAACTACCAGCTGCCATTCACACACTAAAGTTATCATGGTTAGATAACTGTTGAATAGAACAAAACAAATGTCCTTTCTGTTGCATTTGTTCATTTCACAACTACATACAAAAAAAGGTTGCTTTTTTTTGGCACATAACTGCACATCTCCTCTGAAAGAGCAAGGAGCTTGGTACGAAGCAAATGATATATAATAGGCGTAGCAAAGACAAGAACAAGAACATTGAAACAAATGTAATTTGTAGTAGCCAGACTCTGGAGAGGTTATTAAAAGTTATAGCTCCCCATACAAATGAAATGCATGTTTTAGGATTTCCGCGTCTTAGTGTGATGTTCAAACTGACCGCACACCACCCACAAAAGTTTGATAAGTTACAATCAGATGGCTGAGAGGAACACTCTATATTCTGTCTTTCATGCTTCTCGGTCGTAGAAAGTCTTTTTTTTACCAATAGATGTTATTTAGGATGAAGGGTTTGCAAAATATTCATGCTTTTGTACAGGGAGAACAGCTGTTCAATGGTTCCACCAGACTGACATCTGAAAGAGACAAAGATCCTTCTGAACATCAGTCGAATAAGAAGAGAAGAACCGGGAGCTGAGCAGCAATTAGTGTGCGGGTTTGAACTGGAACAGGTTGCTGTTTCACGATGGGGTCAGTCTTAGGCTAGCACTATTGGATCACAGGATATCAACTGTACATATGGACTGATGTATCACAGTTTCAACCTGTTCGATGTAACCACTGAGTAGACTGCAGAGGGTTCCCAAGAATAACAGCTAACTGGAATATTTAGAGAGCAAATGAAAGCCCTGTTGTGGTTCAATAATGATTTAGGGTCACTTAGACTTTTGTGGACTAGAAAACAAACTCAAAATCGAAGAGTATCTGGGGGGGAAACCGTATTCTCTCCTGGCATGTAACACTGTGGGGACATCGACCAAACGTACGTTTTAATCGTTCCATTCTTCTGTTTTTGGGATCAACACTGATTTTAAAAGCAAATAATACATTTGGTGTCGGAATTATACTGTTTTTATCTCTGTAAAATAGTCATCAATATAGCAGGTGACTCCAAACTATTGTGCGGTAGTGTAGATAATGATATTCACTGACTGTGAGTAGTGTATATTTTTGCATAATAACGAAGGCCAGGCAAGCGCTGGTGGAAGCTGTCGATCACAGACATCTATGCATCACATATTCAGTATGTCAACATGGGACAAACACAACTCACACTTGCTATCGATTTGTTTACGCCCTTAAAGTTTGCTGTGTTTCAGTTTTTTTTTTTTTCGTGTTTGGCCAGCCAAGCTCAAATGCACAAGTCAGGGTTTACTGTAACGGCTGACACAGCAGACAGCAGCCATACATCTGGAGTGCTACACAAAAAGGAAATCAATCTGATACAGAGCAAACAAATGACTTGTGTCAGTGTAGAATAGACTGGATGTTTGTGAATGTGACTGTGCGAATGTGTACATATTTCTGTGTTTACACACGTTCAGGAAGCGTTCACAGGAACTGCTCGTGGTAGATTTCTTGTATTAAGATCGTGTTTAATGTGTCAGGCATGAATATCAAATCATAAAGACGTTTCTGGGAAAGATGCCTTGTTGTTGTTTTTCATTCTTATTTCATATTTGAGCATTCTATAATGTGGAATCCACATCATGTGGTTGGAAAGGTTGTGGCTCCAACTGTTGGCTTGCATCTGTTGTGCTGGTTCAGGCCACCTATAATTAACCCCACCTGGGTGTAGTAGTTGTGAAATTGCCAGAATACCCGCTGAAGACGGGCGTCTTGCCCGAAAACGTCCCTGTGGCAATATTAAAAAGTCCAATTGGTGTGCTGTCTTTCTTTTTATACTATCCACATTTACAATCCAGCACCCTGTCTTCAAGGTTTAGTCGTGAGTTGAGCGTGTTGCGTCTTCATTTTAGTTTTTAATAATATATATCTTAGGTGCCATGACGGGTTGAAAGGTTCTGTATATTAGCTGTGGGCTTCTTGCTCTCATTCCTTCTAAGGCCAGGCTCATTGAATTTTTCCTTTTCAGTCATTCACAACAACACAACACAGCACAGTGGGGGGGGGGGGGGGGGGGGAATAGAAGAAAGATTTTCTCCTGGTGGCATCTGCAATTATAATCAAAGACGTCTGTGGCGTGAACACATCTTGTCCTCGTGCATGGTGTTTGCCTTCATATTCAAACAAGACAATCAGTGCACAAAACAGCTTGATTTTCTGGGTGATGGACAGATGCATTTAAAATGGATGGGGATCATGCACAGACACCGAAGTAGTGATGTTATAGCTGTGAACTTAGCAGCGCAGTGCGTGTACAGTGGAAGCCACTTGCCGATGATTACATGTTACAGCTCCTCCAGACCCAAGCCAAGCTCCTGGGCCTTGCTTTTGCCACCTGCTGATTAAAAGTAAGAGGCTTAGCCCGGGAGCTGGCGACAGTGGCCAAGGCTCACTGAAGGTGGGCTGAGCTTTAAAGGGACAGTTCAGCCCAAAATCAAAAATACAATTTTTTTTTTTTTTTTTAGAAATGTCTGCCTCCTCTCAAATATAACGGGACTATATGGCACTCTGCCTGTGGTGCTCAAAGCGCCAAAATAAGTCATCTGAAAAAGTCAACAGCAAGGTCTCTTTCCAGAAATCATGACCTGGTTAGTTATGACGATCCACAGACATGTTGGAACTACATGAAACAGTTTTTCATTCCCACATTAACAGTCTTATGCAGGAACTTCCCCAACATAAAACTCACTTTAAGGTCTGTGGATTATCTTGAGTAACCAGGTCATATTTTCTGGAAGGAGACATTGCTGTTCAGTTTTTTTTAATTAATGATTTTGGCGCATTGAGCACCACAAGCATAGTGCCATACAGCTTATGAATTTAACACTGGCATCAGATTAGTGTATCAACCAGTACTGAAAGCGCAGGTGGTACAAACAAGTCAGATGTGTACAACTGTAAAACTTACATATGGCAGTAAAGGATTGTTGCACTAACTTTTATGTGCTGAAGGTTTTCTTTTCTAGCATGTTGCTCTAAGTTAAGTCGAATGCACCACCGGTTCCTCTTGCTCTGTGACTTCTCTGGTCACTAAGAGGTCTCATTTGGGGAAGCCCCTTTATAATACAGGATTATTATAACAAATCATAATGCCATTGCATTCTGTAGCTGTGTGGTTAAGCTATTGCCTCTCTGTCTATCCATTTATAGCCTTCTAGTTTCATATTATTGAATCAAGGAGGTTCCAAGGCGTCAGCAGCTCAATCTGGGGAATTTCATGCCATAAACTGTCAGAAAAGCAAAGAAAGACAAATCCTCTGAAATATAAAATTTGGTATATAATTATAGTGTTGAATACATGTATCCTTTTGAGAACACACTACAGCTATTTTGCCTATTCATCTTAGATCCAGAGAAAAAAGGTAACAACAAAAAACAAAGCGACGTTTTGATGTTTTAATGATGTGTTTTACATTTAAAAGTGTATGTAGTTGCTGGTTTTAGTTTAGTGATTCCAACTGGGACTATATGCATGACTCCTGACAGGAGCACGAGAAAGTAATGATATCTTCTTCTATTGTGTGTTTATGTCTCCAAGGGGCTAATTACTATAGTGGAAGCTGTCAATTGAAGCCACAATCTTACTCAAGTCTTGACTTGCCGATAAAGAAAGGAGTCCATACTTGAATATTGTATAACTGAGATCTAATATATCATAGCAGTTTTTTTTAAATGTATATCTTATTTGCATAAGATATTGAATATACGCATCAAAACTGTCAACTTGTCATGCATTTTCATCATAGCAGAGCAGATTAATTCCGAACCTTAATTCTATGAACATCGGCACTGAATGCTATGTTTTTCGTAGCAGCCGACGAGGCATAAAAGTCCTTTTGTTGATTTGGATATACACAGACAGGTAAATATAAATGTGTGCACACATTTAGCATTCAGTGATAACCAGCACGAGGCCAGATGCTGTCAGAGTAGACGAGTAGTGTATCATAATCTTGTTCCATCTGGCATATGGTGGATCCAATCTCCAAAAATGTTTCACTTGAGGGATGTGTTCTCTAAGGGCTTGGCATATCCCCCTGCTGTCAACATTGTGAGCTATTGCACTGACTGACTCCGAACATTCCATTTTAGCTGGATGTCTCCAAATGTCACCCCTGACATCTGTACAAAGAAAGCCATCTCCACCAATCAGGTGGCTCGGGTTGAAGCGATAAATGGCATTCTTTTGGAGAGGGAGTGCAATCTAAAATCTACAGCATCCGTAAGTTGCACAGCCCTGATGGCCCTGCACGTAGCTCTATTGCCTCTGCCCCCTTTGGGAAAGCAGGCCATTTTTCTTTTTTGGCCACAGAGTAAGAGCCGAGCAGGAGCCGAGCAGAGGCCAGATTGGCAATATTTATCTTGGTCTGAAGGAGGGCTGAACACAAACATTCAGGGTAATTTTAACCTCTGGAAAGACTGCGAGGAGGAGGGGGAGGTGGGGGGGGGGGGGGTTGTATCAATATCAAAGTGAAATAAGGCATTTCATTACCATTCGCCGGGCAAGTTTTTCCAAGTGGACACTGCAATAACAAAGGACATCAGTGGGAATGAAGAGACGAGATAAAGGAAATTGTAATGTGGTGATTTACTTGTGATGCATTAGTTGAGCTAGGTTGCGTTTTTAGTGAAGTGTGTGCAGCGTGTGATAGATCACAGCCTGTTCCAGCAGATTTATGCCTCCTTTTTTCTTTTTGTGTGAGCGTAGCACAATATCCACATCCACTGCATTGGACGGCATAGCTGTTGGAACAAAAGCCTGTTGGGAAATGTTTTGTTTACCAGTCCCAATCTGCCAATCAATAAAAAGCTCAGAGCCTATTAACCTCCCTGAACTATTTAGCACCAACTGGCCCCTATTACTGAGTCCAGTCAATGATGTTTGTCACTTAAATGCGATTAGCACCATTTTCTATTAAGCCGATCAGGGATCTCTACCTGTGACCAGTCTCCAGGGGTCAGTGGTGGGCAGCTTCATTGCACTTAACCAACCTCCGAATGGCTAATTTGGTAATCCCCCCGCTGCCTATACAAGTTCAATGTCTAGTTTAACATTTCTTGTCTCTGAAGCCACCACATTGCACGGTTTGTTTCCTCCTCTTTGGCCGTCGGCATCCTCAGTTTTTCCATCCTATTATCTTTATGTCATAGGAGTAATGTTATATTTGTCCATGTAGTCGATGCTGATTACAAAGAGTATCGTACAAACACTGAGGTTTGTTGTAGTTCATTTATTTTTTGGGTTACTTGAGGACAGCAAGTCGATCTAAAAATATTGGCATCGTCTCTCCTTGTAAAGTTGGTATGGCTATTGGTAAGCAGTTACCTATTTACACATCAAATGGACACAAAGCAAAATCAACATCTATTTAAAGTTGTGTTTCTGACCTCTCGGCAAACGTTAATTCAATATTGAATCTTCTTAACCCTTTTTTTTGTCCTGCAGCTCCTGAGAAAAACAAGTCTGGCTAATTATCGCGCAAAATGCTTTCAAATGTTCATTCTATTTGCTGACATTTTGTTTGCTGGGTCGAGTTGCATGTAATGTAGAGTAGGTAAAAAGTGGCAAAGAAAAATAAATAAAAAAGAGATCCAAAATAGGCTCAGTGCCTCCGTAGAGTTGGGAGATGATTCTCTTTGAGCGGCCCCTTTCACATTACACAGTCTTGTGATCCACTGTTAACATAAAAAATATTGATTAGTGCGGCTTGAAATATGAATACAACTCTTAATCCTTTAATGAGTCTGGATGTGAAGCCGGACTGCCACACCCCGGCTTTGCACTATGTACTGTAGGGCTGTAAAAAGTCTTCCCTTATCTAGGAGAGGAGCGGTCGCTCCGAATAGCTCCGAGTCCTGAATGACACGGGTAAAATCAGCGAAGGCAGAGACGGAGGCTTATAACTGCAGGGATTACAGCAGACCTACCACGCTACATTTTTTTCATTAGCTCGCATCGTTATGTTCTTCCGGGACTTCACACATTCAAAAAGAAAAGCCACACACATGTCGGCACCAGAGGGGTAATGATAGTATTCATTACCCGTGTGGTTGACGTAGTCACTGTATGACATTTCTGTCTTTGTAGGGGCGGTGTTGTTGTGCTTCACACTTAACTGTAATTTACCCGGTGTGATTGAGTGTGAAACACAAAGGTATTGATAACTTCCTCTGCTTGATCAGCCAGCTGAAGAGGTGGGTGAGTTCAGACGCCACCGCTGCCGTCCTCCTGTAGACAGAAGGTCAATGCATCGAGTTCAGATGAAGCAGACAATTCAATTGGCTGGCAAGTCAACCAAAATAGCTGATCCTCTTTTCCCCGGTATTATAATCATAGCTCTGTTTGAGCCTATGGGGAATTGACAAAAATAATAAATAGAAGCTGTATGATTTAAAATTATATTGAGAAGTGGGGGGGGGGGGGGGGGGGGGGGGGGAGTAAAGATTGCAGGGAGATGAAAAGCGAGATATCAATTGATACCGTCTGTAGTGAGCATCCTGCTTGTGGCGCCGTGAAATGCTCCCTTTGTGGATTCGTGATTAGGTGTTAAATATAGGAGAGAGGCTGTCAGCAAGCAATGATTTATACATGGGGCCCAGATTCAATGCAAGCGGCTATATGCGCTAATTGCAAATAATTGCCACTTCTGTTGGGCTTGAACCGTTTTAAAGGTTGCCATGCGTTGAATTAGTAGTTGACGTTTCAAGTAGTTTTACGTTTAATTGATGTAATTAACAGAAATAAGTCCCTTCAATTTCGCTGGATGTATTTGAGACAATTACTGTATTTAGAAGATATTATTCAAACAGAGTTAATCTTTCGGTTCCTCCACTTTGAATCTGGCAGTGCACCGTTTGAGCTATCTGCTTTTTCTAGTTACCACATTATAGATAATGCTAATTTTCTTTTCACCTTCCAGCCGTTGGAACCAAAACACCATTAAATACTTTCTCCTTTCCATTTGTCTTTTCCTGCTCAGTTGAGCCCATGGGCCAAGATGTACGCTTGTCACATTACTCTGAAAAACACATTAATATTCTGCCCATAAAGTGTTTTGGTACTGTATGCTAATATAAATGTACTACGCTCCCTCTACAGTGTCTGTTTTTACAGGGCAAAGACGACCAGCAGTTACTTGAATAAAAAGCCTCCTGTAGTCTATATTCTAGGTGTTATGTAAAAAAAAACAGAGCTGAATGTCAATATCACAGCTCGTACAGGGAGAGCAAATGTTACCATGAATGAAATGTTCTTTCTGGGAAAAGGTTGCAGGGCAGAGGCCAGTGAGTGTTCATGTCAGGAAATATCTTTAAAAATGCTGTTGTTTGACAGATCAGATGCACTGCCGCCTTCTGTGAGACGAGCCACAGGTTCCTCTTGTGATTCCCCGTCATTGCGTGTGCTCCTATCGGTTATGTGCCTCGCCAGTGCGACTTGAAGAACACATGAGTTCTCCACTGCGAACATGAGTCCGAGGAGAAGACACAGGACATGGCGTTATAAGAGTGTAATGATCTGTGGTCGGTGGGGAGACGAAGGGGAAATGAGAGAAAATAATTTGACAGGGCTCCGATGTTGCAGTATTTCTTTCGTTCTAATTGGCCGTGTGTTTTTGAGTCTGTATTGGTTTGAAATGAGTTTTCTCCTGAGAGTTTGGGATTGCTTATTTCAATCCTGTCAAAGAAAGACAAACTCAAATAATAGTTTGGCAAGAGGATGTGAGAAAAAACAAAACAAAAAGGTTATGTGATGTCACCTTAAGAGAAACATTTTCACCAGAAAAATGGACCAAAGAAAAGAAAGCAATTCATTTTAAAACCATTTAAAAATATGAACATACAATATGTATATAAAGGTATTTAGATTAATGACTGGAATTAAAATGTCACCCCTTACGTTGTGTGTTTGTGCGTGTGTGTGTAGGGCACATACAAACCCAAACACTGTTTTGTACAAAGCACCATTTTACTCATGACGCTGAGTTTCCACAACACAATTTTAGCCCCGAGATTGCCAACAAAAGCCCCAGATCAGAGGCAAAGCAGTGCTCGCTCCCGCCAGGGGACTTTACAAGGAATGCGAGCTGAGAGATGCACTAATGCATTGCAGGTGAAATATCTGGACACAGGTCCAAATCCTGTGTGAAAATTGCCAATGAGAGCGCAAGAGTACAGGGCGAGGGAAATATCAGGGGGAGGAGTCATAATCATTTATTTATGTATTCATTTACCTCCAACTCTCTCTGCAGAACAGACGATCCTTGCTGCCCACGTCGCCCCCAACCATTCACTCCTCCGTATTATTTTCTTTCTTGATTTTTTTTTCCGCTGCAAACCAGCACAGGCATTCATTTTTGGAGTAAAGAACTCATGTCACACGCGTGTTCTTGCCTCTTTTTTTCGTATCCTATCTAACGTCAGACAGTCATGTAATGTGATCAGTACAGAAAGTCGTATTATGCGAATTCAGACGAGCAGCTGCTCTCCGCCATTGTAGAAATAGCGAGGAAGTGCTAACGCAATACACAAATGGAGCCAAAGCTTTGGCCAGAGGAAGGCAAGTCTTTATTATTTTCAATTACCACCTTTTTTTGCTGATGTTTCGATCACATTATGCCTTCAGTGTCTTTGAGATTGATTTTTTTTTTTTTTGAAGAGTATCGGCCCCGTAGTATTGGATGGTCCCACACTTGGAGAGGCAGGATGCCACTAGCTCTATAGAGAAGCAATTAATGAGATTTTGGTTGAGAATTGATCTGTATGCTGGGAAAAAAAGAAGAACGGAAGAAAGCATCAACTCCTTAGACATCAAAAACGAAACTTTCTGTTCTGATACTGAATTGTAAATTAGCCTTGTGAACCCATAAAATCTCATACAGTAGTACTTCACAAACAGAGTCTGAGTCCCTTAAAAAGAGCCTTTTCAGTTCCAGCGTGGGGCTGCTCATATTCACAACACCTCCTAAGCCATGCGCTTTCTCCTCAATTTGCTCCCCGGGATGTAGCGCAGTGCTCTTCAGCCCTGTTTTTCTTTAGCCTACAAGCTGCACTGCTGTCAGTGTAAGGTGCAATGCTGACAATAAGCCGCGCCACCGGTGAGAATGCTGAGCAGACAGAGGAGCATAGGCAATGCATTTTTGATGCCCTCAATGGCTACCGTTCCCTTGCTCTGGGAGTGGTGTGACTGCACGAGGAGGAACCCTGCGAGTCTCCAGGTTCTAGCTTCTGAATAAGTGTCCCATTAAAATGGATGTCCAAACCAGGAGGGAGAAGCGGATTCTCCTGCAAGCTCCTAATCTCTCCTTTCAGACCCGCTTATCTGCACTATCTCAGAGGGAAGTTCTCCAAAGGGGGCAGTTTCAAGTCCTTGTGCCCCGACCTTGAAGGCTCACAGCTTTCCCCTCAAAATTGTACTAAAAAAAAAAAAGTTTGCGCCAATCATTTGTGTGCATATCCTCTCTCTCTGCTCACTGAGCAGTCACACTCACACCGTTGTAAATAATAACAGAACAGAGGCAGAGCCGTGGAGCAAAAGCGTTGTAGTAATACAGTTCTACCCACACCGCTCGGCTTTAATAGCGACCCACTTAGATCCTCGGGGGCGGGTCCCTGTCCTTCAGGCATTGAGCGGCCGTTATTGAGGAAGGTAATTGGCAGGGAGCCTCATCTCTGGAGGTTTCCCTGGGCTTCAGCGATCCTTCACAGGACTGTAGGACTCTGCCATTAATCAGCGCAGGGATAAGAGAAAGGAGGGATGTGCCGGCGTCGGCACAGACCCTTACCTTTCCTTCCCCTGACAGAAAAATCCTTACCTAATCAAGCTGCCCACTCTAATCTACACTTAGCATCTCCGTGGATGTGGCAGCACAGAAAAGGAGGACAGCTCTCCCCTTCCTAGTGGATTCAAGGATGCAAAGAGCATGAAATAGCAGACAAAAATAGTTCAAAAAACCACATTGTTGTTGGTCTCTTTCTCTGCTGCTTTAGTGTTCGGCCCTCAGGTATGTTCGGACCGGGTTTGGTGTATGGGAGAGCTGCAGAAGGTTCAGAGACTGCAGTAACCTCTTCTCTTAAAATCCATCCGGGGATTTGGAGAATCGTGACGCCCCCCAAATAGATGAATTAATAAAGGCAAAAAAAAATGTCACATTTCTGTATGTAATGTCTCATTTCATTTAATATTTACAAGTAATTAAATTACTTAATAGTTTTGTATCATGTGTTAATGTATTTATTTATTTCGACATTTAATTGTATATTTATTTATTTCCGGCCCATAAAACCCTCCACACACAGCATTGCTTTCACATGCTATGTTGTTCCAAACTGAAAACTGGTAAACAGCATGAAGCAAACCTAGAAATCACCCGTAACTTTTTTTGATGAAGATGGCCTGCAACATCAAGCTGGATGTTCCCACAACGCATGAACACACCACAAAGCTAACAATTCTTGGGTTTGCATTCTTTCAACTAAAAGTTATAGTTTTACTTTGTTATTAAAACAAACAGTCCCAATGATTAGGGAATAAATGATTATATTTGCTCTGATTAGAGAAACATCTTGGCATTAGTCGTGCTAATTGTCTATATATTTAAGCTTTTAGAGCTGGTGTTGGGGAGTTAAACTGGTGCCGCTGTGTGCCGACGTAAAACTATCATGCAGCACACGTGTCAGCAAAAATAATCAGTAAAATAGTCCTGAATAGCCGGTCACTGGTCATGACCAATCAGCTGATACAAGTGCGGCTTCTATCAGCTAACAAATCGAACGATGAGTTTCAAATCAATTCCTCACATTTCTTTTTCTCATTCAAGAGGAATTAACAATAATATTCTGTAACTTTGGCTTGAATATCAAATAATGGAGCTGACATGAAGTGGCTTATTTGACCTGCAAAGTGGGGAAAAAAAACACACAGAGGACAACAACAAAAGAACAAACCGGAGCCCGCTCCACCTAATCCAATATGTTCTACTCACCCACACCCATATTGTCCCTTGCTCACCTTTGTATAGATGCTGCGTTAACATTGGTTTGCAAGTCAATAAGGTAGTAATTGTGTGTGGTAAGTAGGTATCATCCTAGTAGAGGTCAGCGGAGGGAAATCATTCCGTAGCTATTTGACTTTGGGTTGTGCTCAGGGGAGACGCGCCCACAGAATGCAAAGTGGCCTCTTTTCACAAACTGATGAGGGGAAGATTGTTGCAGATGCCTGACCCCTCCCAGTGAGGTTACTTCTAATTCCTTTGTCCCTTTTTCTCCCACCGGCCACTTTGAGTGAAAAGGAAATGATTCAGGAGAAATCTTGGCCAACATTTCTTCATCCACAGATTACTGATTTGTTACTGAAATAGCAGTGTGGTTGTTCACTCAAACCTTAATCGGTGTAGTAATCTCTGTCTGTTTCGCACTTTTGGACACAGATGGCTGTGAAGTACAAAGAGAGCCCTCTGGGCTTTGAGATGATCTTCTAAAACCGACCGGGAGATCAAAACGAAGGGCAGACATTTTGAATAAACAAAGTTCAGTTGTATGAACTTCAAAATGCCTGACCTTGATCAAAAGGCTTTTGGATTGGATAAGTTTGATCTGGGATGAACTCCATTTCCACTGGCTTTAGATAGAGATGGTTGATGTCGGATGTCGGATGTCGGATTATCAACTATAGTTCTGTGAATGAAAATCATAACCGGCTTTTTCAAAAATTCAAAGGAGACATCTCTACTGTAACCGTGATCAGGATAAGAGCTTCCACTGTACTTATAACGGCGAATATAGCACAATACAGCCTCTATCTCAGCATTCAGAATCTGTCTTTGACTTTTCAAGAGTGACCCTTACAGGCGACCCATGAGGGATGATAAGCAGGTTCACATTTTGCCCCGGATCTTTTGATGCATACAGATGTGATTCTTCTGACAACGATGATGGATATTCTGACGGGTCCCATTCCTGCTCCCTCTGCTGCGGCATTTTCACGTTGTGGGGAGACGAGATTCAAAACTCCAGATTAATCTATTGTCATGACCATAGAACACACTTAACTGTCGGATTATTTTGGTTTGGCACTGAGTAGGCATCTCCATTCATTTTTATCCTTATTAATGTATTAATGTGAGATTTGACTGAGTCAGAAGTAGAGAGTTGAACTAAACCCAGTATGCAGTACTCATCATTACTATGGAATCATTGTATTTCAGACCACAGCCTGTTGATGTCTTGTTTGTAAAGGAAGCCATTAAAGCTGACCTTGAGTCTTGTGTGTGCCTAATTGCTGTTCCTGCATAACAATTTGAGAAGCACAAACGGCACTGAGAGAACAGCCTCCATCAGCGGCGGGCAACATGCTAACAGCTTTGTATACATGGTGGATGTCATGCAGACATTAGAAGTTTGGAAATTTCACGATTCCAAGACGCATTGCGATGTGGACGATTCTGCATCGATGCAATGACAGAACACACTCGGTAGTTTCATCTCAGCTCAGTGGGAGTCTTTACTGTGTTTTGTGGCCATTTACTGTCGCAGTAGGTTCTCTCCTCTCTTTGATATATGTGTTTCATAGAGGGGGAGCACACTTCAAATGCACTGCAGAAGGATACATGTTTCTCTCATGTTTATGTACTGAGCTGGGTCCTACGGATACTGATTTTGAAAAGATGCAGCTTTCTATAAAATAGACTGTTTTTGAAAGATCTTTCTAAATAATAAAGGTTAGATTTGACTGCTTGTAATAATTGATGGAAAGTTGTGCATTAATATAGAAAATGGAGGGTATCATACCTTCAGTTGCATTGAGATGCATCGATAATAGGGCTGTGTATTGGTAAGCACCTCACAATACGGTACGTATCGCAATGCACAGGTGACTTGAAACCAAAGCAACATCATCATAAACAGCTGTTTGGGCTTTGCGGTAGAGTGACAAATATGTTGTGCAGCAACAACAACCGTGTGACCTTGTATTTAGTTTATGGTTTATTTTTTATTTTTTTGCTGTGGTTTTAAAAGGATCAATTCATTTTTTATTTGGGTGTTTTCATGGGATTCATTGACTGTAAAATAATGCAAATTATCACCAGATCAATCATATTTGACACATGCAAACCATGAAGATTAGAATATTTTCAGATGGACTCGGCTCAGAAACTACAGCATGGTAATATATATATATATATATATATATATATATAGGGGGGGAGTTCAACAGTGTGAGATATTAGATATGATTAGAATAATCTTGATCTCATCCAAAACCTGCAATCTTATGTTGGAGAACTTTTCATCCCTCAAAAAAAACAGATTGGCTGAACCACGGTGAGACAGTCAATTAAAAAGTCACTTCCCCATTATACTTTCATGGTCTTCACTTAGGACTGAAAGCAAAGCCCGATCATTCTGCACAGAACATCGATAGCTCTAATGCATCAAGGGCCCGGCACTGGTACACACTCAGTGTACTGTTTGAATTTGGACCTTCTAAATGACTTATTCATGCGAGATGGGAGAGAGAAGTTTTTCTTTGCCCTGGCTTGACTGGCAGTCTTCTGGAGTGTTTGCTCTAATGCATCACTCCGAAGTGGGTCTTTCTGAACACCTGAGTGCTGACAAGACGTGCTAATTAAGTGTGGTAACGGGTTAATGTATTATAAATAAATATATCTGTGGATTAACCTGTAAGATTTCTAATTTTCACATCATATGGAGAATCTATATTTAAAAAAAAAAAAAAATTTCAACAAAGTAGAGATGAAACTGAACATTGTAGCTGCCTCCCTTTGTCACAATCATACGTGTTCCTATCACATTTGTCTTGGGGATGATAGGTATGACAGATGGGATTAGAGAATCGGTAATTATAATGGCCGTCAGGAATAAACCTACAGGTTTATCATCATTCTGTGAGGCTCAGCACTTGTGCCACATATACTGTGTCAGATTAATAACACCCGTCTGCATCGGTGTAATCACTCTTTCTCCTCGTCTCTCTTTGTCTTATTGCCTCGCGTCTCTTCTCTGACATTCATTGCACGTGCAAAACTACAGACTTACAAAGTTGTGCATTTTATGGAACGTTGCACACCCGAGTTCTATTTGTAGAGACACAGGTGCATAGAAAGGATGGCGTTTTGTTAGAAAGGTTTGATGGTGTTGTAATGTGCCGCAACGCAGAGGAAAACCTGTCTGAATGCAGAGGGTTGGGGGGGGGATTTTAACTGACTGGCTCAGTATGTGTAGGAAAAACAATCATTGCTTTTTCTTTTTCACGGGCTCTATGATCCACGGTGGGCAATAATCCATATTCTACGCTGCACATAATTAGCCATCATAACCAACAACCCCTCGGTCTGTTAATCACTGTGTTTAACATGCATCACAGAGGTAGAGCAGCTGATAAGGATTTTTTTTAGTGAGTTGCAGCAGCACAGTTAAAAGTAAATATGTGGATGGCTCCTTGAAGGGATTTTCTTCGACTACTTGCTACTTCAGAGGTGTTTGAAAAGTGAAGAGCGCACGGTCTTGTTATAATGACACAGTTTGTGGGAGATCAAGCTATGGAGAGGGGGGGGGGGGGTGGGGGGGGGGGGGGGGGAGGGAAGCAGAGTCTTATCACAAAATGTCATGTCCTTTAGCATTTCGGATGGCGACGGTGCTGTCAGTGAATTGTTCTTATGCACTGAACCATTCCCATGGAAATTGTTGCAGCTGATCATTGTTCAAGTCATGGAAAATGACAGAAGAAGACACATGTCCTGGAAAATGATTTCAATATTATATTTTCCAGTGAACTACTAGACTATCTATCAGAGCCTCCCAAAACCTATACATTGCCACGTGAACGTGCTAAAGTTATGTTCAGGATCATATTAACGTTTAAATGGTAGTTTATGGACCAGCGTATTTTCAATAGGCTGCTCTCGGTTATGTATATACAAATGATGTGAACGCACGCTCGAGTCACGTCTCATGGTAGAAGTGTCAAACACTAATAATAAAGACATTAGTCACTGCTGGCTGGCAACTGTGGTAGTTTTTACTATGATATTCTCTGATCAATTTGTCACAATTTCCAAGCACGTAGGAGATTATTTCTATTTCATAGATGAGCTACAGCCGTAGACCTCCACAAAGAGGAACATATTGGTGTATGGCACGATCCCTGTCTGTCATATTAGCGACACCAACACGGAACATGATCTCCAACAAAGAGTGTAACCCTGTTGAGCTGTGGGTCTTGATACTCCAGAGAACACTACAGTGTTGAACACTTTTTCTATTAACTCCTCTAGTGTCACTTCTCTTGTTTGGAAGGCATCACAAAAAATACAGTGAATGCTCCTTTCTTAATCAGATCAAAAGATCAAAAGCAACATAAGGCTCCTATCTGTTCACACCTACTGCAAGGCTTAGTTCTGCAGTAAATACAACAATAAAGGATAAATAGTAAAGAAAAAAAGACGGATCTCGTCAGTTTGAAGTGTTGTCTGCCAATAAAAGTGCAGGAATGAGTGAGAGGGAAGCACTTAGCTATATGTTATGGAGAAAATGTGACTGTTTGGGACATACTGAGCTAATAGATGGACAGCAGAAAGCAGATTATGCTGCAAGATAAAAGAAAAAAGTTTTCTTTGACCTCTGTCTGTGTTCTCCTCGCTACAAACTTTTTACAACATTTCAAATTCACTTTAACGGCTCAATACCAACGTGTGTGTGGCATTATCGTTGGCATTATCACATTGCTCCCTTTCAGATCCCACCACATCACGTCACACCAGGCTGGGTTTATGCACGCACTCATTTGCAGCCTGCGGAGTAAGCGAAGGAAGCACATCAGGTCAATATGAATACAGCAAGACATTAATTCTGTGCATGCGGCTCTTTTCTTTATTATTATTTTAATGCAGCGTTGATATGAGTTTATAACTACAACGCAAGAGTCCGATTGAGAGATCAGTTGTTTGAGTAGAACACTGACAAAACGACTTCTCTTTAGCTCGCTTTGCATTGAAAATGGAACAGATTAAAACCAGAAACTACACATGAATCATGTCTATTATCGATTCCCTGTCCGTGACATCGATATTTTTCTCACTTTTCAAAAGATGAAATATTTGTTGTGTCCAAAACTCCTATCCCTCGTGAATTATTCAGTCTCCTTTTGAAATGTAAAAAAAGGATCATGGATTTATTTGTTCGCATAATTACCGAGGAAAAAAAAAGTTTTTTTATAAAGGGATCTGAGATTTTCATATAGAGCGATCAAGTAATTAATGCATTTGAACAGCTGATATCATTTCTCTTTAGAACTGCATTCCTACCCACCCGCAGCATGTCAGTATTCAGATCAAAGAGAAACACAGCTATTACTATGGCACTGACATAACTAACATTTACTGTACTGTACATCTACCCTATTGGGCCACAGTCCCCATACGAGTCACAACGATCAGAGAGCAAAACCTCAAACCATACATTTAATCAGTACATATTTCTTTTTTTTCAAAGCAGGCAGCACGTCATTGCTTGGTCAGCATCATACACACATACATCACAGCTAGAGAGTCTTTGTATGGTCACAGAGATGGGAATGCAGAAAAGCAGATGCATTACAGGCACCGCTTCTTCTAGCTCCTCATTTGAGATTTCAAAGCAGCTGCAGTGCTCCAGGTGCAGCAGCTGGATCCCGGCTGCTAATCGTGGCACACCAAAGTCTCGGACATGGCTCGGTCTCTCTGTCATCATTACTGCTGAAGCTACAGATAGTAGCAGTTTTGCATTGCCACTGCAAGGCAGGGAGTATCGGGAGAGAGAGAGAGAGAGAGAGAGGGGCTGCTACTGAAAGGGAATACTTGGTTTTAGTGAGAGTGGTTTGATGTGAAGTGAAATTAAATGTTTCATACCCCAGGAGGCATGTTTCCCTCTGCTTGCATCAAGGTTTGTATTTAATTTCGTAGTGGTCGTGACCACAACCTCTCCATGTTCGTGGAGGATTTTCCCTCCTTACCACACCGTGACGAGCACGATGACATTATAATGCAAAGTTATTTCGGTATACAGCTGTTAACATCCATCCGTTGTCATTATCCGTCAGTTCATTTTTTTTCCCGCTCCCGCTATCTTGAAAATGGGCCACAAAGCTTATTCTCTTGGTTTGATGTTTAAATAATTGAAAGCTATGTCGGAAGTCCATCAAACCTGAACTGCATTACCTCACCACCTGCAGCACACGCAGCAGGAGCAACCAGGTTGCCATGGTAAGAGTGATTGAGAGCCCGTTAGTGAACTGTTTGTATTGGTCACACAACAGGTCGCTGTGATCTGTGTGGAGGGACTGATGGCTTTCTTATTTTTTCTTTCCTACGGAGCGATAAGCAGAACTTGATGAAAAATGACTCCCTTGAAAGACGTCGTAATTACTACCTGATGGGAAAACTTAATTTCCTCAGATTCAACCATTTTCTAAAGTCAGTTGTAATGCTGGAGCTGGCAGACTTTTGATAACAAAGCATGCAGAAAATCTTCATTATTCCTGAAAAAGCTTCATAGAGCTGTAAACAATTTCCATTTGATCTATGAAGCACCGGAGGCTAAAAGGAAAGGTTGAATGACTTTAAATGTCACCAATCAGCAGATCTTAAAGCCTCACCAACACACATCGTGTGTGTTTGTGCCGTCTTCTCCTACTGTAAGCTGTAACTCATGAAGATACTTTGTATTAGACAGCGAAATGTCACTCAATTAATAAACCGCAACCTTTGTCACGACCTTCCATTTAATGCTGTCTTTGAATTGTTTGGTATGTGGGAGGAATAATAACATGGATGTCAGTTAATAGTAGCACATTTAGAGGCATGGGCATGCAAAGATACTTCAATCTTTTATGGAAAAGGGGAACATTTTTAAAAGGACCCCGGATGTTGGCCCCTGGCACTCGTCATTGACGGTGACCCCATCACAAAGCCTATCAGCTCTGGCAGACGTTTAGTAAGTTGGACCTACTTAAACATCTTGCCCAGAGCTGAGGACACAAAGGAAATGGAGTCATCCAAAAATAGGTAGCCTCCAGGTGAGGAGTTTTTATATCTCGACGGATCCAAGGTCTGTTTCTTTTCCTTTTTCTTCCTGTTTCAGCCTGGGATGCCCGCAGGGATCAATGGAGTCAGAGGGATTATTCTTCCAGTGCCTTTTGGAATGATTTTCATGCTTCCTCGGGCTGCACAAACCTGTTATTGCATTAACGTCATATCACCGAATCATTCCTGAGTTTGATCAAAAGATTTATCAAGTCTTTTATAGGGAATCTATTAAATCACTGCTGGCTGAAGACTGATGGTGTCAAACTAGATCTCCTCAGGGGAAATGTCTCCAGGAGACAAAGACATCTTCCCCCGGTGATGGTGGTAAGCACAAACCACTAATCCATTATCCACTTATACTTTTTAAACCCATTGTGAATTGTGACTGCATGGCTTTCTGAAACCACGTTTTTTTTCCTCCTCACAATCCTTACTGTTACCCGGTCAAATCAGCAGGGAGCGCTGCTAACATGATGTACTTTAATGTTGCTTTGGTCTCTCAGGATCTTCTCAGCACTACAAAATTCATATTTGCCAGCATCTGAAATCGTGACTCTGAATCCCCTCGATAGTGAACTGGCAGAAAACATTTGCTTTGCGTCTACGTGTACCTCGTGGGAGTATTTGCACACCAACTATCATTTGCATGTATTTATTTAACAGAGCATTCTGCAACCTGATTACTTCCCCAACTTGATGTCGTGTGGACAAATAGTAATGCAGAGCCAACCTGATCAGTGCCTCCAGCGTGTGAGACAACAGCAGTGACAAAGTGATGGTAATTTCTGGCTGAACAACCTTTCAACCGCAAAAACCTCACACTCCAATCTTCTCTCTCCCGCTCCAATCTTCTCTCTCCCGCTCCTTCCTGGTGCCGCTGTGATTTATGGGTATTACTCTCCACATGCTGCCCTTAAGACAACAGCAGCTTACCGCTTCCTCTACCCCGCCACAGGTCCACGAAAATACACGGTCAAATAGGATTAGAGTTTGTGTTTGAGGGGGAGGGTTTCTGTGCCTGCACAAAAGAAACATCCATGAAGTGGGTTTTTTTTGGGCCAATTTATGTCAGAAGGGAAAAAAGAGGTGTAGCAGCTCGGGTGGGTTGATGCTTTGGCAGTCGTGTTGTTGCGAAAAAACACGACTGGAGGGGGTGCGATAGGGATTTTAGGGGGTGATTCATTGCAATCTGCCACAATGGTATATGTGGCCAAAGCTGAAATCTCAGCCTAGGTTCTGCCTTAATAAAGCCTGTTGGCATTCAGCCTTATTACTCAGCAGTCACATGCCAAAAGATATCCCATGTTCCTCAGCGACACGACACTGTTCATCTAGTCTTCTATTATAGGGATTATAAATAGCTGCACTTTTTTGAATATCCATTTATGATGCTCAAATGCTCAAATGTTGTGTTGTGATGTTTGACATCATCATTTCTACCACCGCATATCGAACCAACTCTGTCTGAAGCGTTCATTTTTTTAGACCACAAGAAAGGACGTTGATTGATTTAATGACATGTTGAAATATGTAGAAATTCTATGTTGAACGTACAGGAAAAACATATTCTTTTCATATTGCTGTCACAAATTGTATTTTTTATTGAGGATGAACAATAAACCAAGAACTGTTAAAGTGAGTTTAACTAAATGGGGCATTTCAATGGTAATAAACCTCTCTACCATTCAACCCTAAATGCGCAAAAGTATCATCAGCACTTTTATGGCTTGATATTAGATAAAGAGCAATTACACTTGAAACTAATGCAACCTTTATGAGCATAACAATTACCTACAGATGTTTAAAAGTCACAGTTTGCTCTGTGCTGATCTACGTGTTTTAAATTGTCCTCCAGAGACCGGGCCCTTCAAGATGATGAGAATGGACTGTGGCGTAAATGCTGATGCCAAGAAGTCACTCAATCCATTGTTGCACGTTTTCTTTTTCTTCTTAATTCTACCAGTCTCTCCATCCATGGCAACCACTGGTCCCGTTTGCACGGAAGTAATCTTGCAGAAATGGTAGCCCAAAGGGGCGAGTTGCAGACTGTGCCTCTTTTTCGCCTCATCACCCACTCTATCCCCCAGACAAGAGTAACAACTTTCAGACAACGCAAGGCCACAACACAGATGTTCGCCAATCTGGATGTCAATAAAACCTGTCCCTGGCTTTCAGCGGCAAATTGTAAAGAAATGTGTTTGCTGCCAGTAATCCTTTGATGTGTCAGAGGGTGAGTCCTACATGGCTGGAGCCGGGATGCAGCTCTCTTGTTTGTTCACGCTGTGGATGTGTCTTCTGCCGGTACTATTCCGTAGTCATATATCTTACAAATGACCAGCATTTCCCCGTTTGTCGTTACTGCAGATGATTGCTTTGTTACTGTATGATGAAAGGGTGCGATAGGAATTGGTGGCAAATAAAAAAAGAGCAATCCCCATCGAGATGTCTGACTTCATTGCGCTGGATGAGATTGAACCCGTCTCCCTAACCACCTCTCTGTCCACCTGCCACTGAACGGCAATTGAGTTTGGTGCCGCTGCACGCTGCACCCGGCTGTCAGTCAGCAGTCTAAAGGCTAATTCAGGACGACACTCTCTGTGCATCTGTGCTCAGGCTCTGTTTATTCTGGAAAGCACAACTGGGAGATGGTTAGCCTTCTTCGAAACCTAGTTATCCTAAGAGTGCGCGTCACATTCTGTGTACGGTGGCATATTTTCTTGGTCTTAATTCTGCTATGCATCAGCTGAATGAGGGGGTTGTAAATGAGAGCCGTTCTCTGCACCTTTATAATCCTCTTACACTCCGTCTTTGACCCCTTATCGTGGTTTTTCTTTACATTACCGAGCTTACCCGCTCATCACCAGTAGAAATCCAGCTAGATGGAATGCAGTCGTGTGCCACATGTGATGTAAACCAAATTTGCCGGGCAACTTCTGGTGCTGAAGCTAATCCTATCAAATGAGGATAACTACAACACAATCCCAAGTCGAACACAACCACACGGAGAGCTGATACAGAGCCCCTCTCATCAGCCTACCAGAGCTGATCTGAACCAAAAGGATAAATGTTTCTGTGGCATCGACCATGCCTGCTCCCAATCTCTGCGTTGACTGTGTCATGCTTTAATCATGGCCAGACAACTCTGTTGTTATTGAAAAACCTTAGTTCATATTTTTCTGCCTCGCACAGTACTGCTGAAAATAACATAGGATTTATTTCACACTTCATAGAGGAATTGAAACAAAGTGCCATAAACCAAGAAAACATGACATGCTTTTATACCTTTGCAAGGTGTTCTGTTTTGGCACAGAGTGACCTTCTTCGCTGATATGAATTACAGTTACATTTGCCCAGCAGACAGTGGGGAGTTTAGAAAATCTGTCCTTCCTTTCCTCTCATTATGCCATATCCAAGGCCACAAATACTGTATTATTGTCACATCACAGAGGAAGCCTGTATAGCTGTGGCCTCTGCAAAGGGCTGCCACGTCAGGCTGCCTCCGTGGGAATGCTATATATTCGCTGTCGAGGAGGGAAGACGTAAACAAGCAGGTCTCTGTCTATAACTTTCCAATTCCAGACCACAGTCTCCAAGTTTAGACCCCTCACAAGACAGGTCCTCTGAAGTGTGTCACCAAAACAGGGATGAAAGGTGGACAGAGCAGCAGAGCACAGAGAAGAGAAAAGGAGACGCTGTAATTCAGGACTGACAGACTGTGCTGGTGCATCTGTCGGCTGTTGCTCTCACCTGTGGTCTGGGCAGTTGGGTCATGAATCAAGTAAGTCGGCCAAGCCATCACATATAGTAGAGGTCAAACGTTATCCTCCCAAGCACCAATTAGATTTACACTGACAATGATAAGGCAGGATTGGCAGCCCTCTGGCGGCCTTTAGACAATAAGGGGCTGGAGGCTATTATCCCTCATACTGTGGATTGATGGCGGGCTGACTGAGCCTGGGAAAGCATTGTGCCTCCAATGACAAGCTTATCCAAAATATTAGGCGAGGAGGAGCATTTGTGATATTGTACGGTATGCAAATTTGGTCCGAATAAAAAGAAACTGGATAGAAATGAAAATTGGGTAACTTGAAGCAGCAATAATTTATTTTGAAAGCACTTTGGGGTGGCGGAGCATAGCTGTCAACACAGCATATTATCACTTCATGAAGTTGACATTGCAAGTCTGTTAGCAAACATTGGCCTGTCTCCACATCCAGCAAACGTAAAGCAACATCAGCATTCATTTGGAGTTCTGTTTCTGGCCACCTGGCAAATAAAATCCCAATATCTTCTTTCTGCTGCTTTTTAAGAATCCTGAGAAAGTTTCTAAATTGATCTGTTTGGTGCTGTGCACTACAGCTGGCATATTGTCTCTGACAGCTGTTGGAAACACTGTCGATGAGAGCTGTGATATATTGACCGATATTAGCTTATCACAGATGTATAGCTATCCGTGTACATGTTGTCCAATTCGTGCCATTAGAAAAGCTTTGATTTGTATAGAATATATATATATATATTACAGATAAAGGAGCTTGAAGCTATATTAATGTCATTACACAGTTTCCTCCAATGCAAGCGCACTGTAATTGACCGCCTGTGGCAAGCAGTGCCGTATGACAGACTGGCTGTAGCTGTCTGCAGTGTTTACCCGGCATCATTCAACTCGGGTCAACTGAATATGAGTCGGAGAAAGAAAATGCAGCTGGTGTCCAAAATATATATATATATATATATATATATATATATATATATATATATATATATATATATATATATATATATATATATATATATATATGTATATATATATATATATGTATATATCAGAATTTGTTTGTTACCTCCTAATAAAGGGATCCTCTGTCGGCTGGGCTCTGTTGAGGCTGAAGCAAAACGGTAGAATTGCGGCTCTTGAAACAAACATTTAGCTTAAGGATGCAAAAATTCTCCATTGTGCTGAGGGGAGCTGCAAAGGTAGGTTATAATTATCCGTGGGCTTGTGGCCACTTTCAAATTGCACATAATAATTGGACTCATTGTTAATAACTGTGTATATGTGTGCAGCTTTAAGATAACACATTTAAGGTGTAATGAAAAACACTTGTAAATACGAAGAGTAAGATACAAATATACAAAAAAACACCAAATAGTTACAACAGAATATGCACAGTAAATAAGGTTCTGTTCGATGCACTTGGTGTGTGCAAAGATAGCAGGAATGTTAAGAGGTTCTTGCAATGCATTTGCTGATTACCATTAATTCTACATAGTTTGCAGATATGCATAGTAAGAAGAAGTACCGGAAATGTGAGTATTCTCTCGTCACTCACTTTTTGGAATACATGTAGTCTTTCATAAAATGTATAAAACAGAGAAACGTGTTTGACTGTAGTACGTACTCATCCATTTTCACCTGGCAGGATGAATCTTTTCCCACCAGCTGTTGGATGTCTGCTTATTTCTGGATCGTTTCGTTGGTAGTACGGACACTGAGGTCATTTTAAGGAAAGACCAGTCTCAGTCTGAGGGGGAAGGAGGATCAACCTGCGCATTCCACAATGTAATTACCTTTTAATAATAGTATATTTACTGTATTAGTCAAGCTCACCTGGAAATGGTCTCTCTAATTGCTCTATTAGTATGTGTAGCATCAACTCCCACAAAAGCCAGTTCTATCATTAAGCAGAGTTATCTTATAAATGAATGGCTACACTGCATGGAAAATGTAACTTTTAATTATTATAAGTTATGCAAATATATCTTCTCCGGCTTAATGATGATGACACGTCAGTGTTGTCTCTCCGTCCGTCACGACCATCACTTTTGGTTTCGGGTTAATGGCGTCTGTGGGTTTCCTTCCTCCTCTGCACATTAACAGAGCGGAGCGTGTTGTGGCTTTTACGGACTGAAGTCAAACTCCCGCAGTATCTGCACGCTCACATTTGCCATCATTGATGAGGACCGGTGATGTTTTCGCAATTTCCCCTTTCGTGGAGCGAGGTAATTAGGAGAGGAATTTTGATTCATTAGCCTATGGAAAGAAGCGTTGCTTCCTCCCTGGGCGGGCGACCCTCCCACTTCAAAGGGAGCCCAGGTTCTTTTGATCCGCGACCAGGAGCTCGAGATGGTGGGAGAGAGAGAGAGAGAACGGTGCAGATTACCACTGTGATTACTGTGCGCTTCATGGTGTCGCCTCTGTGCTGCCTCTGGACACCAGCTCTGAAAGATGGATGGTAATTGTCAGCCGCGTTAGAAAGATAATGTGATCTGATTCTGAGAGGATTTGGCCCCTAAGCCCGCTTGGCCCCAGCTGTCCAGATTAACTGTGTGTCATGTCCACCTCGGGTTTTTGCTTTCTTTCCTTTATTTCTTTCATCCTTTCCCCCCCGTGTGGTCTGTTTTACAGCCCGCTGACCTCAACACTGACTCAGTTTCTTTAAAGGAAATGGACAAAAGGTTATATTCCAATTCGCTTTTCTCCATATACCAGTAACCTTCATTTCAACTACAACATTGGTGGCTGATGCAGAGCGTGTATAGGAGCCTTTTTCTTCTTCTTTTTTTTTTTTGTATTTGCTGTGTCCTATCTTCTCTTCTTTAAAAGCTTTTCTACAATTGCTATACAGATAGATGCGCTACTTTGGGGCGGAGAATCCCAATTAATTTAGAGGTCGTTTGTTTGGTCCTCCTCATTAGATAAATTTTATGCAGGAGGGAAACAGGGAAAATCGTTACGCAGCTTAAAAGAAACCTAAGTGAATTACAGTAATTATTTAATGCTTGGTCTTGATCAAGCTAAGTGTCTGTACAGGCTTTTATTTATTTCCTTAATAGCCCCTTCATCTCCCAAGGTCCCTCTGTGGATTGTGATAAAAGAAACATTCTTGAACGGAGGACGAATCCGACTGTAAGTAAAAGCAGCTGCTGTCGGAATGTTTGTACTCACACATTTCATACGAAACCCACTCAAGAGAAGAAAGGTCATGAAATAGACCCACATTCTACATTCATAGAACATTTGTTCACATCACTGGCGGTAATCAAAATCAGACATTATTTTTGTTTGTATGAATGTTAATTATTCCCGTGCAGTAAGTATTGGTTACATTTCATTGGTAGTAGAATGGAACAGTAAGAGAAGCAGAGATCAGATGAGCTTTTGTAAGATGACATCCCTGAAACCTATTATGTATGCGTGGATGGAGAAAATGAACAGACTCGCTGGTTGACCTGGTAATTGTAAAGATTTCAGTCCTGGTCGATTTTGGTTAAAACGTGATAACAGCAAGTAAAGTTCGATCGAACAGGAAACGCTCTTTGAGCAACTTTGTCAGAGATGCAGAAGAAGAGCGTATCTGTTAACAGTGCAGCCAGACAAAATCTTGTTTCAATAAAGAAGTCGGACAATAATAATTTCAGCTCCGACCTTGTGCTAGTTAAGCTCGTTCAATATGAAGCAGCAGTAATAAGTTAAGCAGTAACCTTTTACAGCTCTGACAAACGAGTGTGGGAGAGTGAACCGTAAACTGTGAGGCTGAGAGTTAAATAGAACTACAAATAGTAACACTGTGCATCGTTCAACAGAAATCCCCTGTGTGTCTGAAGGTAATTTGCTAGCGTGGTAATGGAACACCCTGCCATTAACAATTTAAGATCATATAAAGACGGGTAATTACTTGGGTTGGGTATAGAAATAATTTTAATAGACAATGGTGCTAAATTTTGGTTATTTCGGGTAATGGTTCTTTTGCCTTAGAAGCAGCACAGATGTTACCAGCATGTTTTGCAATGCACTGATAACTCTTGTCATTCACAATGATAGACTGTTAACATAATGAACACTTGTTCCACTAAGCAGGCTCTAAGGTTTTCAATCACACAAAATAACAGAAAAACTACCCTGGTATCTGTGTCAAATTCAAGATATCCAATCGAACATTTTCACAATACTCATTTCAGAATGTAAATACATTTGAAGGCTATCGCTGACTAAATTCCACCATAAATGGTCAAAAACAAAGGATTGTAACTTATCTGTTTACTGTCCTCACACGAATGAACTTGAACAAACTTGAAAAGGTAAAACGATGCCAAAAAACATTTTTTAAATCGAACTTCTGTGTCTGATTTTGTTATATAAGCAAACTGCCACGGCCACAAAACCACGGAACGAGGGCTGCACCTAACGATTAGTCTTCTTAACGATCAATCTAACAATTAGGCTATTTTCTTTTGATTAGCTGATTGATTGAACAACTGATTAATTGATTATTCTAAAGATTATTTTTTGAATCCCTGATTATTATATAACTATTTACCCAAAATAAATATCAAAAACTTCTCTGAATATGTGAGTACTTTATTCAGTCACTTCTCTAAGAAACAAACATCAATATAATAGACCTTATTTGTCAGATTCCTGTTCATAAAAATACTGGACCTCGAATTCAAAAGGATTGCTGTGACACACGGATTCATTTAATCCCTGAGAATCAGTATGTTTACTTATGTAGCTTATTTCTTCACTGGAGTAATAAGCAGTAAAGATTGATTGCTGCAAATGTATTTTTGCAACCCTGTTGGGAAATAATGGAAACGATCACCAGACTGTTAAAGCAGTCAGACTGTAATAACAGTCTGTAACGTAGGTAGAACCATATTCTCACTCATCCATGGCCCTTAAAGTAAACACAAATAAAACTTCTGAATAACACAGATGACGCATGGTGTATCCTTACGTGACAGTAACAGCAGTGGTGCAGAACTCACTTTTAACACGGGGTGATGAAGAAACATGTATAAAATCAAAAATAAGTCATTACTACTGGCAGAAACATGATCCGCGTGTTGATAATCCTGATACATGGCGCTTGGCTGGGGACGAAAAGTAAACCGTGCTGCTTTGACACTTGCTTCCTGAAGTGTTGGTGCATACCAGTTGTACTGCTGTGAAAAGCCATTTGCAACTTTAGTGCAGAGCAACACATTGTTGGGTCTCTGTCTGAAATACGTCCACGCTTTAGAGAATCCTGGGCGAGGTTTTTTTTAGCTATCGCTTTGACCTATTTTTCTAATCAACGACGTCCATTATGTCGACCAACTGCTCATGACGTTCATAAAGCATAGAATGACGGCAGCTCCAAATTACCATGGAGGTTATTACTGTTTGTCGCTGCACTCCTTAAGCAGATGTAGTTTGCTTTTGGCCCAAAGGGAAATTACATCGTGCCAGCTGGAGTTTTCTCTTGAAGCACAGAGGATATTTGTGTTTGTGATGCTCAAATCAAAATTGGCGGATTTCTCTGTCGACTCCATCTCGCAAACAGAACGTGACAGTCTTCAGAGTTACAAAGCGCTCCGGCACAAGGAGGCAAATGGAAGGTCGGTTAATGATTTTGTGAGCCATAACCTCGGGAAAAACGTATTTAAAAGCATCTGGGCAGGACCGCTTTAATATTCTTTACTTGGGATTGGAGTATGAGAGCAAACGAACGATACACAAACAGTTGGGTGCAGACAAATGAAGATAAATGTAGCACCACGGTTGGCAGTCCAATTGGATCCGAATGAAACCCTCCTGCTAATTAATACGGTTGCACGTGTTGACATGGCTGCAACTCAGAGAGCAATGTCTCCGCTGCCTGCTTTATAAGTTTAATTGCTTCTTGTTGTAAACGGGCACTGGATAGAGGGCAGAGCAATTTAATTGCAGACTTAAAATTGGGGAAACATTGTACAGCGGCAGCAAGTACAGAGGCTTTTATTTGGAGTGTAAAACAGCAGCTTCACTAAAGTATCAGTCAGGCCAGTAAAATTCAGCTTGTAATCATAAGATGATGTGAAAAAAACTCGCCTCATGATTCTGCCATTTAAAGAAGGAAATGGTGGTGTGCAGTGAAGCAAATTGGGATAATACTTCTGAATGAAACTTTTTTTTCTCTTCTTCCTTACAACGTAATTTCAATTTCACTCCGTCCTTTGAGGTCAGTGAATCTTTGTCAGACTCTGTGCCCTGGGAAGGTAAACTTAATTTACTGCTATATCTCTCTCCACTACTAGGGCGCAGCATATCCAATAGTGAACCTCCTAAACATAATCAATTATCTGAGCTCCAATGGCAGAGAATGCAGAATGCTGATAAGACTTTGTAGACTTTTTTTTTTTTTCTAATGAAGAGAGAAAAGACGATTTGGTTCAATACCCTGGGGGAGTTTTTTTTTTTTCTTCTTCTCTTCTGGTAAAAGAGAATTATTCATTGCATTCTCTAAGGGAAAAGTCGATCATTCCCAATAAGTCACAGAGTTGTTGTCCCTTTTTCGCTTGTGCTGAGTAGGACCCTAGGCAATGTTGATTATATGTCATATGCTGTGCTCTACTTTTTCATAAAGGCGTCTTTGTCAGTGCGACAGTGGAGTGACTTTGACTCGGCATTACAGCGACTGACACTTGGTGATATTCATCAAGGTGCAGTGAGACCGTCGCGTTAGAGATGCTGGCGTTGCCTAAAATCAGCATGGCCTCCGCCTACAGTGCAGCGGTCCTGCCTCTAATTCAAATGTTCCGTCTTGTACCGCTCTGTATTCGCAACAATGGCAAGCGTGGGATTTATCAATAGCCAGATATTGTCTGTGTGTATGCGTGTCGGCTTTTTCAGTATAATTAATTTGACGACAACCCCCTGGCTGTAATATTCTGGAACTCATGTTTCGGTTAAAAAACATTTATTTTGCCGCCGGGTCAAGTTTGCGTGAGGTCAGCTCCCTAATGCATTCTATTGATCGTTTCATCCAGCTGATTTGCATGTGAAGAGCTGCTGTGCAGCAATGCAGCACATAGATAAAGAATGACTGGAGAACTCTATTGATTTTTGTCCCCGTACTTTTTTTTTTGGCCAAGGTTTGATGACAACCTCAGGCTCGCATTGACAAATGCTACACGTGGGGCTATACAAACAAATAAAAAGCAATATATTAGCCTCTTCTGCCTTTTAATTTTTAACACTAAAATGATTCAAAGTCATGCTGACCTTTTACAAGCAGCATCTGTGGGGGGAAAGGGAATTTATGTTCCGTAGGCCCGGCTTTATGCCAACACACTGGCTGCTGTTTTTCTACCATTAAACAAGAGTTATGTCACACTTCCCATTTAATCACAGACTTTTTTTTTTTTCAGGGGTCTGAGCTGAATCAGAGCGCCCGGCCAATGACTCACTGTGAGGGGCCCATTTGACAGATTACACCTGCAGTCACACTTAAAGGTAATGTTAGCAGGCCCTCGGCAGAGGAGGAGGAGAGCCGAACAATTCCATTAAATGTTTTCAATTGACCTTCACGGCAAATGAACAATTGAGCTCAACCTAGTCAACACGGCGCTTAATGCTCATTGAAGCCACAACAGTCGATATGCCTGTTGCACAGCTGTTAATCATTATTTCTGTCAAAGTAATGTTTGCCATCATTGTAGTAAGTCCAGGTCTACCCTTCTTCAAGTCTAATTTGATGTCCTAAAATGAGTTTTCTCAAGGGTATTCCCAGCAGCTTCGAGGGCAAACTTGGCAGTTTCATGGTCCGATGGCGTTCCGTGAGCTCCGTACTGCTGCCTGGGAGAGTCTCCGAATTATCTAGACAGCAGAGTGACAAAGTGTGGAGCAGAAAGCTGTTTAACACTTCATCATCACTGTCATAGACATCCAGAAGGAGCGAGGCAATTCACCACACGGAGGGAGAGAGAGAGAGAGAGACTCCCGGCAAGGTTGATCACATCTGTGAAATTAGAAATACTTTAGGCCTAAATGGCCACCAAGTGTGTTTGCTTTTGTAATTATCTGCAGCCACTCATTCTCGGTCTCTCCCTTTTTATCCAGAATAATGCCGCGTGCTGCACCCGCGCCGCATACACACAGCCGGAATTTGTCAAAGTCAAATAGAATTTTTGGGTAAATCTCTACAGCAGTGAATAGACCAACAAACTCTATTTCATGCGCTGTTAGATTTAAAGAGGATTATAAGCCGTCCAGGAAGATATATCTTTAGGGTATTAGGTTTGGGTGCGTTACACAAAGCGTACTGCAGGATGTTATAATGGTGCTTAACTGGCTGAATCAGTCCGTGAGAACACACCGGCTTGACAACAGTTGAATAAGTTCAACAAAATCACCACAGATGACCTCCTAAGAAGTTTCTAAACAGGAAACAGTCTTCCACTTTATGGGATTATAGTTGTTCTTATTTCATATTTATGATATTTATGTTTGGAACAGGGTTTCCTTATTGCTGTAAAAAGATGATACATGTGTGTTAGCCTCATCTGATAAACATCGAAGCCCTTTTCTCCATCTCACCTTTTTGAAATCCTGATTTCTTTCTGAAGCAGGGCATGTTCCCGGCCTTATTTGAGATAATAAGCGCACTATATGCACATACTGCCCCGACTGGTTTTACTCAACCAAGGATGTGACCCAGCTGGCAAACAGAATATTCCATTTAGTAACGGGAACTGAATAGGAAATGCACTTGACGCAGAGCCTCGTGTGTGTCCGTACGCATCTACATGTTTACGTGGGGACCGTACTCCCGTGGTTTTCTGCCTCTATTCATGGGATTGTGAGTGAAGAGGATAAGAGTTGTGGGGGTTGAAAAAAGGAACATAGACGTAACCACGTAATGTGGATATTGTCCCACACTCCTCGTGTGTGTGGTGAGGTACGGAGTGGGTCACCAGAGTTGGTGCTTCTTTTAAGGCCACATGGGGTGAAGGATGAAGACTTTGTGGAAGTTTTACAATGGACAGCCAGCAAAGCTTCTGCCCTGGAAAGTATAATCGTAGGACTTTGCTGTGAAATCTGGTTACATTTCTTCTCTGAACTGACTCTCTCAGAACTGTTTTATTAACAGTCCAATCCATGGGTCCTTCTTCCCTTTTTGTCAAAGTTGCTTCATCATTTTAAGCTTCACTGGAAGGCGATGGTTTTAAGAATACTAACTTGTAAAAAGAAAAGAAAAAACTGGCTTTGGTTGCATGGGAATTGGGAATTGTTTGAAGTGAAAGCACATTGAAACTTTTACCGCTAATTCAGTTGGTGTCCGTGTTAAAATGAGGTGCATGTGATATTTCTCATTAAGTAGACTTATTGCGCTTCATAGTTTTTGGAATATTTTAGATTTTTGGTCTTTCAGGGGGTTTGTGTGTATGTGTTGGTTGATGTGTGTGTGTGTGTGTGTGTGACCAGAACATAAAACAGAGGCAGAGATGCTCGACATTATTGAACATTTACCAATTAGGATTCTCCCACAACCTCAATATGGGAAAACGAAACTGAATTACTTTTGTGCGCTTTCATAGTGTGTTAGTGCACATGGCAGCTTTTGCTTAGTGATTAGGGATCTCGAAAATATTTAGGAAGGCTCGGCTAAATATACAGCCAAGGAGACGTTCCCATACCTTACTTAACCAAGTGTGAAATAGCTTTGGCTAAGTAAGGGGACAACCATTAATACTGATAAAACTGGGACTAGGTGCTCTCAAGGTGGAATGTGAGTTCTCACTAAGAAAGTGATTTATGTCACCTTCAACCGAGGTTATAAAAAAAGAAGAGCTGGCATCCTGAATACGAATTTTCACACATAAACACACACATACTTAGTAGACTTAGGCTAGAGGTTGTCATATGCCAATGCTGAAAGTTACAGTTTGGGTATATCATACTGCATTGTCAATATGAAATCTATTCAGTGCTTTTGATGCTAGACAGCACGACTCAATGTCACCTTTTTTTGTATGAAAACATGTAAATGTAGTCATAGTACAAACTTTGCGCTGTCTACTAGCCAAGTGCTGGTAACATGTGATAGATGTGCTTCACTAACTAGCCAAACACACAACGGAAATCTATTTAGTGCTTTGTAAAATGTAGACTGACTACCTATTTGGCCAGCGGACAACATTTTTCGCAGTATAATCAAATATTCGTTTCCTACAATCATGTCTATTCTATCCGTTTTGCTCATATACAGTACTTCGTTATGCAGTCATGACCCAGTTTGTTTTTTGATCAGTTGTCACTTCTGTTTTGGTTTCTCTCATAGTCACGGCAGCCCGGACAAGTGACTGCTTGCCAATGCAAAGAAAAGTAGTTCTCTATCAGGAATCAATTGGCAACACTTTTTTTTATACTATGTTGTACTTAATAACAGCATATCTTTATAGGGAGAGAACATGTAGAAATCAGTAATTATTCAAGAGTCCTCTGCTTGATTGTTTCGATTGCTTCTGGTACGAGAGAATGGACCTTATTGACAAGCAACTCAAAGCACATGGAGCCCTTTTAAATCTAGGCTAATGCAATGCCCTCTGGGATTCATGTAGTTCTTAGTTCACATTAGAGTGTTTACTTGCAATGTATTCTAAACTCTATGGCACTATTTAGCTAGGAACCTATGCAGGAGTCGGTGGTTTATAAGGATCTTTCAAAAAATACAGGCTTGATTCTAATAAAGAGCAGGTTGTTCATCCCAATTCATCTCTGACAGTACAAACATGTTGCAAGGCCACATTAGCCTGACAGGGTTGGAACCCCTTCAGATGCTCCTGGCAGGTTTATTTTATCCTTCTTAAGTCCAGCTTCAAAATTCCCCTCTTGCCTCATTACCATAACATGAGATTCTGAGTGTCTGCGTAGAGACTATGTTCAGGGTTTGTCACCCTACTAATTGGCCGAATCAATGTGCAGTACATGCCTGTGGATATGCTTTATTAGCCTAATCAGGTCGCTAGAGCCAAGAGCCCCGGCATAAGACCCTTCTCAAGTAGTTAATAAGGTGCTTGGTTCGAGATCAGGTTGTAGCACTATAGCAGGGGTGGCCAACCAGTCAGAGACCAAGAGCCACATTTTTTACTGTGTTACCGCAAAGAGCCACATCATACACATGGGCACACATGAACATCACCCTATCCCTTCCTCACACACACACATACCTTTGCTCAGCCAGATTTATTGTAAATGTCACACACCAACATGATAATGACAGAAATTGACTCCTAAGACCACGGGCCAGTCATTTTCAACAATGAACATTGTGTACACTGTCTCACACAGACAAACTCTCAGTTCAACCAAGTCCACAAACAAAAATATAATAATTTACAATAGTGTTTTTCTTTTACTATGCATGTTACTTAGTGGGACTTCTGGCATTCCTTGCCTTGAACAATCCTCTTCAAATCTGGCTTGTATTCCGTTGTTGCCACTCGAAGCAATTCTTTCACATGGGTGTCAGTCAGAACAGATCGATGCTTTGATTTCACGTGTTTCAGGGTAGAAAACACAGACTCGCAGACGTATGTTGACCCAAACATTGACAGTATCTTAAGCGCAGCCCGTTTGACATTGGGGTATTTTTTCATTGGCACACTTTTCCAGAACTCAATGGTCCCGTCCCTTAAAGCAGGTTTGAGTTGGTCCTCCTCACAAAGATCGATCATCTCCAACTCAGCCGCATCCTCATCTGTGACTAGCGGGGCTTTCAAACAGTCCGTCTCGGCGTTAAATGGGTCGACGAGGAACGTAATCTGTGGCCGCACATGCGCGTTTGACGAAAATACCGTATTTAACTCAAGCGAAGCGAACACGAACATTAAAAAAACACAAATACAAACTTCGATATGAACGTAAGAGCCGCATGAAACCGGTCAAAGAGCCGCATGCGGCTCGCGAGCCGCGGGTTGGCCACCCCTGCACTATAGCATGCCAACAATATAACTGTGGGGAAGGAGCGTGGTGAACACTGTCTTTCAGAGAGGATTAGGGGTTTATCTATGAACGCTGGGCAAGTAATGTATGCAAGTGCATTCAGCGCTGTAGAGTCCTCAGCTGAGCTCTGAAAAAAGAGCATTAGAACGAACACTCGAGGCTGCAGCATGGGCCTTGATAATAGCTGTACGGAAATGCTCCTCGGCCATCCACAACAAGGGCCTGTGCTCCGGATCGTTATTTACTGGTTTAGTCCCAAGCTAACGGTAGCCTATAAAACAACACAATTAGCGCTATATTTTCAGCTTTGCACTCTTGAATTAATGGGTGTCTACATAAATGGTCTCCCTTTCACCTGCTGCTTAAGCGGGTGATGTAGAAGGGCAGAACGGTGGCCCCCGTTCTTTAATGCTGCAAAGAAGTCAACGCTAACTGACTGCTGACACTGAAAAGCCTCCAACTAAAATAAATGCTTTTTTATTTTTATTTTTGCTGCAGTAGCTCAAATATCTCTATATAGCCTACACTTTTTGACTCACTGAATTTGCAAAGTTGACTAAATGTTAAGAGCATGCCTATATTCCAGAAAACCCTCGATGCTGTTGTAACTGATGGTAATTCAGCACCACGGACAGTGATTCATGCTGCATCAGTGCAAAAGGCCACTGCTTTTTTTAGTCCAGCCTCTCTGGCTTTTACAATCTTTAGAATACCAATCTCTGACTCCAAGACACCATCGTTTTGGTGGACTACTTTGCATCTGCCTTGTCTTAGATAATGAAAATACAGTTTCTTTGCTACACATTTCCATATATGAGTTTCATAACTTTAAAGTTATGATTCTTAAAACTTTAATCATATCTAACTCCAATTTTGATAATACTGATGGTGGGCATTTATTCAGCAATAGCCATTTAAAAAATGTCCTCTCTGCAACTGCCTCATTAGTTTCTGATTGTTACTGGTGGAGTCTGGCTTTCAAATTGCATGTCCACACTCAAGGCATTCATATGGTTGTACAGAATATGATGCAAAAGGTACATTTTTTAAATTCTTCTCGAGCTTTCAGGGTCGGTAAAATCAGGCTTAATTAAGCATCGTCCATTTCTAGTACATTGGTCACCTTTTTATAGATGCGTGCACCCACACGCGTCCTGTTTTTCTTCACAGATTCATCCTCTTTATGCCCACTTCTGCTATGACGTCTGCTGAGTAGAAGCGGCTCCATGACATAAGCAGCCCCTGGCTCCGAATGGCCCCATGTCACTGCTGCCCTGCCTCTTCACTGCCCCCTCCCCCCCGCTGGCCTGTGCCTTTCCCCGCCATATGCAGCTGTCTCACACGCCTCCTGCTACAGCAATAGCCAGTCTCGGCCCCAGCTGCTTTATTAGAAGCCCAGCAGAGGCAGACTGACACACACACATCAACATGCAGGCTTACTTCTCTCTAACAGGATGTTTACACCCACTAATACTCTTAGATAAATATATATGTGCTTATAGGTATAATGCAGTATAGTGCACGTGCATACATGCCATCCAGTCTGCCTGCTAATGCTCCTGTATGAGCATAAATGAAAGCATCTGCCTGGCTCTTTGATGAATGCCCTCCGTACCAACAGAAAGCTTAGGAGCTATCAGCCATCATACATAAAGAAGGTTGTCTTATCCCAGCTCAGCCTTCACATACAGTATATGCCGGGTTGATGTGAACGAGACGTCACCCTGCTCTGATCAGAATCCCTCCATCGTAATTTAACTACAAGAACACAAACTTGTCTTTACTTGAATCCCTCTGGTGGTCGGCCAGTCTGATCCTGTGTGTGTGCGTGTGCGCGTGCGTGCGCGAGCGTGCGCGTGCGCGTGCGCGTGCGTGTGCGCGTGTGTGTGCGTGTGTGCGTGTGTGTGTGTGGTGTTTGAGGATACAGGGCCTGCTATTCATGGTGTTCATAAGTGATAGATTTGTCCTCCAAGGCAGCTGTTCCCGGGGTATAAGGATATATTTCCCATGTGTTCGAGTTTCATTTTTTTTCTTTCTTTCTGTATATTGACGAAATGCAGACGATTCTGACATGCATCAATATTCCATGCTCCGGTAACAAACGAGGAAAAATGAGCTGCCGGGAGCCAAGGGGGGGCCTCGCGGTTCAGCAGGAACAACAGGAGCACATAAAACAACAAACTGCTCCAGCCCAAGACTTTTTTATTTTTCGGTGTTAATCATCTATTCAGTGTGGAAATGATTTGCAGTGGAAATAAAAATAGACGTCAGATACTGTGAATTATTTGCCTGTTTATTGTTGCATACTTAACCTTGCAGAAGTTCCCATTGCCATGTAATACCGCAGCTATTGCAGCATTTGACGAGGATAAGTCAGATGGCTTCTTTTTTTTCTTCTTTTTTCATCTCCAAAAAGTACTTTTTTGTCATTTTGCAATTTTATCAGATGAGAAATGTTTAAGCACAAAGAGGCCAAATAATTAATCTCCAACGGCAGCCCCAGTAAGTCTGGTATCTGTCTGCAAACAACCCAAAAAAAAGAGCAACATTATTTTTGCTTCAATTACTGAAAACCCCATTTGGCTGATTACTGATGTAGAATGAGTCAATACTGAAAGCACACTTGGCTCCGATACTCACCATGATGTGACTGAGCAATCTGAAAGACGTGCAACTTGGACGTGGCTGTGTGGAGTTGCATTTAATGAGCAGCGAGCCGTAGCGGTCTGGTTGATGTACTACTTACATCAGATAATAATTTAGCCTCTCGTTGGTCAATGCCAAATGGATAACGGGCATATCAAAATGTCATCAAACTCACTCTGTCTTTGGTCACGTGTTGTTCGTTTCAATTAACAGGACGAATTAATTAAAGAGACAGGCGCTAAAACCGAGCGTTTCTGTGAGTACAGAGGTGTAGTTTGACAGTCAAGAGGACAAATTGTGTTTTCTGAACATTAAAGCATGTCAATTTGTTCTAGTAGAAACCCAAATGTATGAACCTAAAAATTAGCATTATATGTCCACTTTACTACATTGTTTTTTAAATTGATGTCTTTTTCCTCCTTGCATATATACATATAATAAGAGCATATACTTGACTTTTGTGAAGGCTACAACTGTATTTATGAAAATTCAGAGCAATGTTTTGGATAACTGACACACTGCCTACTCAGATATTGACTCATACCACCATTAAGTTTGGCCTGGTCCAAGCTTCAAAGAAAGGGAAGCTGTCATCACTGACATTTATGGCAAATTGATGGTCAAAATTTGGGTTTAGAATAATCTGAAGTGAGTCGTCACCGGCCTTAATATTCTCTGTAACCTGTGACTGGGGGCTGAATACAGGCGCTATAAAGAAAAGGCAGTTTTGTGTGGAGCGACCATTGTCCACTCAGTAAATTGGCCAGCTCTGAGTTCAGTGCTAATGCAGGTTAGCACCTAGTGATTGACCAGACTTATTGTACTCTTGGGATGTTATTAGGCATAATACATTTGCCTTCTATCACTTTTATCAAGGGTCCAGAACAAATATTCCCTTTCTAAATGTAATGATGCAGCGGTGCGAAGGGACCTTTTTAGAGGGGCATACAAATGGTCACTGGTTTATGAAACTACTGAAAATGTGTTTATGAAACGGAAGTCTTTTTTTGGAGCTTAATTTGTTCCTTAAATGTCATAATTTACCTCACCAATGTTTAAATAGGGACACTTTATAGTCTTATTCTTTCAAAACAAGAAAGGGAAATGTGATTTCTCTTCTTTCCTCTTGTGAAGAAATAATGATTTCTCCAGCGTGTTGCTAGCAATCAACCAACCAGTGGGTCAGATAGACAGCAATCAGCCACGGACTCTGTCTCACCCAGCGTGAATGCCCATCTCGGAGATGGCCGCCACCACCCACAGTTTGCCATCTGCTCTGGATTTCCTTTCAAAGTGCCTTTACCGTCTCTCTGCTTTCTTGTTGCACACTCTGAGGACTTTCTGAGAGATGAGAGCTCCAGTTTGATTGCGACATTCGGTGGCTTCAGTGTGGGGGGGGGGGGTGTGCAACATTCTTGTGTTGTTATAGCTGACCTAAGATGTTAGAGATTGAAGATGTTCTCTCAGGAAAATAGTACCGTGTAATAATGGACATGCTCAAAATAAGGCTCATGTTATTCTGTATTTTTATTATTGTCAACAAATCTTATAAAAAGACCAACACCAACAACATAAGTCTATTTCTATACTTATAGGTCACAAAACGTCAGAATATATTGGATAATCTTCCAACAAGTTCCTTAAACAGCAAAGCATCATAGTTTGTACTTAAAAAGGCACATTTTGCATTTGTTGGGGACAATTGTTATCCTTGTATTAATTCACATCTGGTGCTTTATAGGGAGTATTTAGGGCATCGGGACAGTTTATATGGGACTGACTTAAAATTAACTACAGTGTTCATGTTTATGGTAATGATGTCTCTCGTTCACCTGACTGCAGGTTGATTTGTCCTCCTTATACAACCAACCAATGGATCGCTTTATTAAGGCCGTATTATACGAGCTGCCTCCTTGTTTATGTTCTCAACTGACTTCATAAAACTATCAGAAGCTGCAACCTTGGACAGATATGTACGTCATGCCTTGAGCCTGCACGGTGAAAGTCCGGTGTGAGCTATAGAGTGAGACTCTTTAATTTTCATGGAAGATTGTCAAAACAGGATTCGGAGCTATTTGATCAGCAATTACACATCAACATGAAAACTGCTCATTAATTGTTTGATGTAAATTTGCTGTAAACGTCTTTAATGTGACAAGTTGTTTGTCTCAACATTTTTGCTGTTTTGTTTTAAGTATTTTATTTGTGTTTTTTTGTGAAACTTTGTATGCTGCCGTCTTGGTCAGGACTCCCCTTGAAAAATATATACTTTTTTTTTCGTCTCAATGAAAAATATTCCTTGTAAAATAAAGGTCAAATAAATGAAGAACCGTCCTTGACAGAAGTGCACTTCCCTATTTGGGCTTTTATTTTTTAGCCACTGGCCTGATTGATTGTGTTGTGGCCCTGGTATGGACATCATTGACCCTTTTTTTTCTTTTTAATTTCAAACGTCCACTGTCTCTTTTGAATGGCCCATCACTAAAGAGAGAGTTATTAAGCTCAAGACAACTTCAAAGGCTGCGTCTACTACCTTCACTTAGAGAAAAATCAAAGTTAACAGTTTTCTTCTGTCCATATTGTACACTCCAGGGGTCCATCTCATTAAGATGTAGCTCATGAATATTACAAAAACCCAGAAGTTGTTAAACAATATGCCATAGTATAGTCTGAAACTGCCTTCAGATGAGGCATATTTATTGTCTGTGTGTTTCCGTGTGCGTCAAGGAAGAATATAGATTTCTTTGGGGGGGGGGGGGGGGTTTGTGCAACACAACATACATTACAGACGCATTCATTCTCGTCTTCCTCATTATGACCGAGGATTATGTTGTGTAAACCAGATCCAATCAGCCTGCAGAAACAATAGCAACATTGTCTGCCGCTATCCATTGTGCCGAAGATGGTATTGTTCCTCACCAAACCTACAGCATCACAGGAATAGCTCCGTCTGCTGGCGGCCTTGACACCGGAAACCTCCGATTCATCACGCCACATCTTTGTCTTATGGTGCTTTGTTACATTTTAGAGGCCTGCTCTCGGGTGAAGATAAATGCTGTAAACACTGCTTTATGAATGAATAAATTCCCCCCCCCCCCCCCCCCCCCGCGCCGACACTGCTCCATGGCCCACTGTTAATAAACTGATTCATGGTGTAATCCACTCTCTCAAGCGTTCAGAGCCCCTTTTTATACCCCCTATTTATGTTTGCTGTTATTTCAGAGTCAGCTGAAAGGAACCACAAGAGGAAGAAGATAAATCACTTTCCCCTGGTTTAATATATGGAGGTGAGCGGGCGTTATACGAGCACATTCTATCCCACAAAACACCACTGGTGAGGAGCAGTGGAGGGAAACCTGAAAGGGAAGTTCAAGTCAAGGCACAGCATCTTTCTCAATAAGTTGCGGGAGGGAGAAGTGAGTTCATTACAAATGTTATTGTCCATAACCACGACAGGAAAGAAAAGTTAGTCCAAAGGGGGAGAATATATTGCTCTTCAGCCCCTGGAAAGAGCACGTCTTTCATCATTATTATCCGCAGTCATGAAAAATTGAAAACCCTTTTTTCATAGAAGTGAAATCATTTTAGCAGAAATGCTGACAGAAGCATCGTCATTCTCAGAGCTAGTTCCTGGGGAACTATTTATGGCTTTAACACATTTGTCAGAACAAATGATCGTTCTGTTAAACCTCTTACTTTGGGCAAATGTATGACATCGCTTGCGTTTACGATTTTACCGTGGGGGGGGGGGGGAATAGTTTGACGAGATTAACGGTGTTTGATTAGAGGAGTACAGCTTATTTTGGCACCATTTTTCCATTTTGACCCACAAATATGAAAAACATTTAGTAGAGATGAACTGCTTGCTGTGTACTGATGCCACTGGAAACCAATGTCAACATGCAAACTTTACACAGAAGACTAGTATCCTTACTGGGAGTTATAGTATATAATGTGTGTGTGTGTATAATCTGACACAGTCACACTAAATATGACCAACATCTCTTGGAGGATGAGTGAAACGGGTGAGTGCACACTGAGTGACTCCTGCTCAGAGAGTAATTTGATATGCAGTTTATGCAAATAATGTTGACCCACAGTCCAGGTCTGACAGAGTGGCCATCTGTTAGCAAGCCACAGTGTGTCTGCTGGACGAGACCTCCAACTGTAATCTCTTATGCTTTCAGCCCTCTAATAATAACCTACCTTCCATGTTTGTTGTTCTATTGACGCAGCAATAATAATGCAAATGTGTGTTTTTTATTATATTTGTATTTTCTGTACACGTGGACTGTTTGTAATACATCAACATATGTGCAGAAGGCACTTTCCAAGATATGCACTTATGGATTAGGGTAGAGATCCACTGCAGTCACACTTCATGTATATGCACTACTACAGCATGCGTATTCAGTTACAATTCAACGAGGTCCAGTTCGAGAGAATTTCCTCATGCAAAGGTCCGGAACATCACAATACTGTCTAAAAGTTGTGTTAACGTCCGTATGTAGTCAACAACTGACTGTTCAATTGAATAATATCTCAAAAATATTCATCGTCGGATTTCAAATTGAACTGAATGAATTATAAATGATACACAATCTAATAATAAATAAATTATCTCTCATTTCAAGTAAAATATGGACTAGATTAAAAAAAGAGAATACATAACAGAAAGCTTTTTAAAAAAATGTGCATCTTGAAAATAAAATACTTTGAACTGAAAAAAAAAGCTGCATCGGTTAAATTAGATTTTCATAATTCTCAATTATCTATCGGTTTTAGGTCTGGGTCCAGTAACAGCAGCGTCTGGTTCCGAACCGCGGTCCGCCTATTAGTGGCCCCTGTGCTAGAGTATATGGCCCTCTGCAGAATCTGAATTGGATGATGATTTTATTGGTAGCGCAAGCTTTGTGGCTGTGACTCTCGCAGAGGGGGCGTGTCTGCAGCACCGGACTTTAAATCTCCCACTCCGCCGTGATGAAGTGAGCTGTCACAGTCACGTAGCTCTCCGTTACCTTGGAGGTCCACCCGTCTGTGGTGATGGCAACAGAGGATATCTTACATAATTCGTCCACAATCCTGATCTTTTCCTTTTTCATAGAGGCCTGGAACGACTTTCATACTGAAGTGGGTAAATGACGCGGGGGGGGGGGGGGGGGGGGGGGGGGGGGGGGCTTCTCAAGTTCCTCCGCTCGCCATGACTTTCACCGTCAAATGCTTTTAACACGCTCTGTTCAAGATAACACACTACTGCTTCATATCACTTCACTGTAACTGCATATATATTGAGAGACCTGGAAAAAGTATGAGCGGCAGTACAACTTTATTTCACACTGATGATTAAAAAAAAAGGTGCAATTAATCCGCGGTTCACATGTGTGCCGAGGGGTGATCAATAGTTAATAATTCACTATCATGATTATTGCGACCATCGCATTATTATGAATCTTGAAAAGCAGTGAACACATGAAATATGTTCACACATAGCAAGATGATGCGTACTTGTCATGACAACGCTGGGAACTGGGCCTTGAAGTCTCTCTAGGATGAACCATTGTGCTTTTGTATTTAATTATAACATGCACTCTGTGCAGAATACACCTGCCTGTGTATATATAAGATCTTGGAGCTTGAAAAGCAGAAGAGGCAGCAGAAAAGAAGCAAAGTTAAGTCCATTATTTTGTCATTGTACACCACTTTAGGCTATACTGCACATTTTGAGCAAAAGTAAACACAGTGAATACAACTTATACAACAGTAATTAGGTAATAATACTAGATTGAGTAACTGTATATCTGAATAGTTAGGGTACAACCGTTATATGTAATCATAAAAACCTGTAACATGAACAATAACTACGCCACGGACCAAAGTCAGGTTAGCTGCATAGATATTGATTACAGACTGGAAACTGCACAGCTGAACACAATCAGGCTAATTAGCGATTCCATTACAGCCACTGATTGGCCACGTCTCCAGGACTCCAGCAGACTGCCAAATTGGTCGAAATGAGGGCTTAACCATGTCTGACCATCGACTGTAGCTGTCTAACAAAAAAAAAAGCAGTTCAGAAGAGAGGATTAAAGCATCGGGAAAGCTTTGCTAAAATGAACCCAGTGAGCTGCCACTGGCCAAAACCTTTTAAGAGCCATCATTAGGGCTGTCACAATAACCGCAATATTGCAGTACCGCGCTACGGACAAGCCAGCCGCCACACCAAATCCCATTTAGTCTATTTTGAATTCTTTGCAATGGGAGCGATGCATCCTGAGTATCTATTCTGCACTGAGTGCTGCTGCTTTGGTGGTTTCCTCTGCCACTGTCACTTGACAAATATCACAAAGAACAACCTTCACATTCTACACGTACCTGTAGGCTACAAGTGCTGAACAACAACAACAATCGAGGAGAAAATAACACACAAAGACCGGCAGGACCGTCCTCTCCCCCTGCTTCAGCCTTCTTTACACCCAGAGCAAGTGTGCACTTACCGACATTTTTACTTCTTTTTTTTTTCTATTTTGTATCATAGCAAGACCTAACATTGTATCTAAAACAACCGAGCAACCAGTGGCTTCTGCACAGTGATGTAAGTTTGTGTGTTAGGCGCTTAAGAGTCAACTAGGGAGTAAAGATTTAAAGCAAATTTATATTTCTGAGAGGTCAAAACCAAGAAAAATGGAAATGTTCATGTCAAGGCTGAATGAACCTTTAGTCCAATGTTTAGCATTTGTTTCTCTGTTATGTCTGTAAAAGTGTTACACAGTGAGCGATCCCGGTTTGCTTTATGGAAAGCAATAAGGTTGTGCTTTAGGTTGGGTTTGAGGCTGCTGATCCTATGACATAATTATCACAGAGATACGGTTTGTAGTGCGTGGCTGCCTCTGAAATGCACCGCATGAAGCGAACGCACAGTGAATGATTACTCCGCCAGATCGGTCCGAAGCAAACAGTAACTTGATATGAGAGCTGAGCTCCAAGCTGCAAGAAAATGAAATGAAATGTTTTCCATCTACTCTGCCACCAAAGAAAAACCTTATGCCCCTCATTTTCCGCATTGTGAAAAGCAGAAATAATGATTTCCTATTTGGTATGCATTTTTCTGCCTCTCTGGTGGGATGTTGATTCACGAGGAGCAGTAAGGCGGTGTGGTGCCGGTGCCTTATTAAAAGTCAGCTCTGTGTTCAGTATCTTATCAAATGCGGAGACAAAAAATGACGAAAAACAACCCGCTATGTTAGATTGTCTGGCTGAATGGTAAATATCAGGTGAATAATTAGTTTTCCCTGTCGCTGTTTCCGTCTTTTGTAATGTAAAGTGGTTGAGCACCTCTGAGAGAGGGGCTCTGCGTTGCCTCTGCAAACATCATTTCCTCCATTGCTCGCGTCCCTGGGAAATCCAGTACCTCCGCGGCATCTTCAAAACACCCAATTATGGGAGAAGTTCGATCAGCTGATCCCGGCCTTGTTGAATAACCTATGCATCTCATTTCCATAGAAGGAAATACTACTGCAGTAACTATGAAGCAGGTTCGGCTCTGAGCCTCTATCTGGTTGCTTATGGATATTTACTTCATCAGTTAAGCAAGTGGAAAACATGAAACCATGTATGTTTATACACACACACACAGTTACTAAGTTAAATATGCACATTGATTTCTAGTTCAATAAGTAGCAGTAAATATTTTATTCTGATTCATAATTGAAGACATGGACAGATGCATCTTTCACAGTGATATCTGAGGTTATATATATATATATATATATACAGTTAGTGTTCATTAAACTATGTATACTATGTACTATATGTACTTTATGTACTGATGCATAAAATTATGAATTGTTCCACTGCTCCTATTCTGAAGTTGAATATTTTAGCTGTAGGAATGCATTTTGACAGCAAGTCATTTTATGTTCCTGTGGTTTATTCATCTGAAACCCAGTTTTGTTTACACGCGATGACAAAACTCTTTGTGAATCTTATAAACATGTATTTTCCATTTTGTGTCATCTTGTGTTGTGTTATTTGAGATCCAGTTGTTACTTGAAAATGCAAGCTACACAGCAACTTGCTACAATAAACTGTAGTAACGCATAATATGCTGTGGCTATTTGTGCTACAAGTAAATAAATATGTAGCTTTTCCGTACGTCACCTCCACACATAGGTAAACAATCCTCAACCAGGAAGAGCATTACCATTATGTGTGCTTACTGTAAATGCTCTGTTACTTCTCCTGTGTGAACATGAGACTAGACATGTGTCGTGCTCATGTTTATGACATATGAATGAGCTTTCAAGATGCACATACCGGTACTCCACCTCTTTATTTTCTTCATAAAAAAATGAAATACAAGGACAACAGGGGTATTCATGCAGTCCCGGCTCACTTATGCAAATATAAGAAAATACATAAATCCTTGAAGTTATGGGGAAAAAAACCTCCCGTGGTGCCCACAGCGTTGGACCTGTCAAGATTATGATTGCAAGTGTCTCATTAATTTTAATTAATATTGATCAGATTAGAATTGAATGAAATTGCAATACCTTGAATAAAAGACTGACATTTCTTTGCTTTTAAAATATAAAAAGAAAATCACATATAAAGCAAGATTTAATATTTGAACAGTTGACACTTTCTATCTGCGTGGTGTTCCAACAGAACTACTCCATTGAAGGGGCAATTTCAGATTTTCCGGTTCACCATTAAATTCTTTAGGATAAATTGTATTTTCATGGATTTTGTGCTAGAGCTTGTACAATTCTGGACTTAATCCCTTTTATTAATATAAATCTATATACAGTCTAAATGTAGGTGTAAGTGTTCCCTTCTAAACAGGATATTCCCTATCTGCCTTCTCAGTTCCCTCTTCCACACAGCTATATATATTACCTCATGCCTCTGCTTGTTTGTTGTGATTTGTGTTTGTCTTTTGGTTTTATAAGCATTTCTGTTCTTTTCTGCAGGATTCTACTTGTTTTCCTCAGTTTAGATAAATAATGCAGATACTCTTGCATTTTTTAATACTCTTTTATTACGTCTATTATTTTACCCCCTATTTATGCTGTTTAATTATTTCATAACCCTTTTAATTCATTTAATGCTCATAAACTTGCATCAACCGGCAATCATCTGATAATGTAGCTGCTCATCATGGCCAGAAGTTTTGCCCGTAGCGCTGAAGAATCTAGAGTGGTGAAATGAATCCTGAAATCTCCAACCTATTTACTCCAAAGTCAAGAGTTCATTCATAGTTCACGAAGCCTCTAAGTCACATAAACTACAACCTGTCTACCTATTCTATATTAACATTCAGTTGCGCTTTCCTCTCCATGTCTGCTGCTTGTACTTGACAAACTCGAGGCCTATTTGATGTCCTGTGAAATTAGTCAATCACTGTCACTGTCATCAGCTACTTCCTCAGATGTAACAGAAAACATACCCAGCTGTCACAGGGACACGAGCAGTGAAGTTGCACTAAGGATTTTCAGACCAGGATTCGTATTTCCTTTGAAATGTCAGTGACAGGACGGCATCTGTTACACAAGTACACTAGTATATCTAATACTCTGCTGCACAACTTTGATGGATTCCGCCATAGATCCTTAAATCCCACCAAGTGCTGTTAGAATGCATGACGGGGACCATCTTGTTTTTTCAAAAATAAAATAAAAGAAAGAAAGCAGCTCATATCGGTAACCTTGAAAATCAACGTGCATTCTAAAATGATAGTGTGACATTATTTCCCAGTGTAACAGTTTGGACCATATCAGGCACGGGGGGGGGGGGGGGGGGGGGGGGGGGGGGGGGGACAATTATCTTTGGGATTTCATTTAGAAAAGTAGTATTGCAAATAATTAACAAATCCAGTAATATGCGCAATTTGCAATCTGCATTTGTAGCAGAGACCGTTGCAGTATAATAAAGATTTATACTGTGAAACAATACGTCTCTTGTGTTGCAAGTATGAATGTCATAATAAAGCTGATACATTGTTAGAATGATCATAAAGACAGCAGTTAGAGCGCATTGGTGTGAGAGAGTTTACCTCTCTATGCGTGCATGGTGCATAATTAGAGTCTCTGTAGTATATGTGCTCGTATGCAGGGCTGTGTTTGTAGAATGAAGGTGGTGCTCTGCTCTCTGGTCATTACAATGGTATGCTGCGGTAGTCCAACCACCTGATCACTCCTCTGACTCGTCTCTGTGGCGTCCTTTCAGTTGGAATTGCAGAATTGTCAAAGTAGGACTCTCTTATGTTAGTCATGCTCGTAAGCGCCTCCTGTTTACTTCTTTTTTTAATAACTCCAACTAATCTTACAAATGGGTACAATTGTGTGTGTGTGCTCGAAGACGGCACACTATATTCTCTTCATTAGCTTCCAAACGGATGTTATTGAAAATGATGATTACAACAATTACCGACACGGGCCTCACATCAGCAATATGCTCCCAACACACAATAACAAGTTTATCATGGCGTTTATATGCTTGGCAGCAACAGAAACCTAGTAAATTGCACCGGCGAAGTCTTGTCATCTTGATAGCTTTTGTACTTGTGCGTCTCTCCTTTTTTTGCCTCCTCTGGTTGAGATTAATTGCTCCTACAGCCAACACTGACAACGGCGTTTATGGGGGGGGGGGGGGGGGGGGCTGTATTTCAGGTCCTCTTCCTCTCTCTTGCTGTTCTTCATTCTCCCCCTGTCCCTCTTATTTACCACTCTGCTGTGCTCACCAGAGGAAGAGAGCATGTAATGGGAATACGGTAAGATATGGCACTACAGGCAGCTGCCTGCGGAGTTAGAGGAGAGGTGATGTCTCAATTTATGTTCCATCTCCCACATTCCTCTTAAATTCCTCACCCCAGATATTGCTTCCCTTTAAACCACATGATGCCTTATCACCCACACAAAATGTACTGTAATACCAGTTAGATGCATTGTTCTTACCAAGGACTACAGAATATGCTAAAGTTAGTGCATATATACGATTTTAAACAAGAACTTCCCAACCCACAAAATTCAAATACGAGCTGAAAGGTCATGAAATCAGTCGGGATTCTCGTGGCTGTGACATTGACCTCATCGTCCTGACGGCATGGTGGGGAATCACTTTGGTACTGTGTGGACGCTGTGGACGGAGAGTAGAGCTCTCTACTGTTAATAATTCATCTATCGGTCCCGAGTGGGACTTAATCCGAGACACTGAAAGGTGTCTTTGGACCTGAATGGGTTTTTATTCTCGGCTGAATTAATTCTCCTTGAGCAATGTCCTGTTGTTCGGTTCTTGAGAAGAACTCTAAAGTTTCAGCGTGCTTCAACATTGAGAAACATAATGCACAACAGAATGAAAGAAATTTGGAGTGGCATTTACTTGAAAAAAAAGCAAGGTAACAATTTCCACACAGAAATTCTTTGTTACTCAGGACATTCTCAAGTTAAGTTTATTTACCGGTAAGAATAGTTTTTTTATCAAACATGTTGAAGCACATTTTCTTCCTTAAACACAACCCTTTCATAGTCACTTTTACGCAGGCTACCTTTGCATCTAATTACAAAACCCTGTAACAAATAATAAAAAAATGATGAAGTAATATTTACATATGTCATCCACCTACCACTACTCTACACCGCTATACCAATTTGTTGCATTTTTAAAGCTATGAAATTAAGTAAATTCCTTTTATTTGTTTAATTAAAACTGTTTTTTCCCCACACAGTGGCATGAATTGCCTAAAATATAATTATACCAAGACAAGAGTTAGATTATTAGGTTGGAGAAGTTTATTATGGTCAGAATGATGATCAGAAAATGATTTTTAACATGTGTCTTTATTTTACCTTTATTCAGACAGACAAGTCTATGAGGAACCAGTTGTCATTTAGATGCCAAAAAGGCAGCAACAGGAGGCAAGTCGTTACAAACAAATTAAACATAGAAGCATCTCAAACCATCTCATACAAAACATCATATGTACAATATATAAAAAACAAAGTGGTTTTTTTGCAACTCGTTCCAGTCGCTTGGAGCAGCAAAGCTGGAACGAGACACCGGTTGATGACGCCTCTTCTGCACTCAACACGTTAACACTGTTAAACAGACGGAAGTACATTTAGCTTGTTTGAATTGACATCGTATGATATCAGGAGGAATGTTTTAGCTGGCCTGAGGATTTGCACATGAATACGTTTATTCGGAGCGCACTTCTATTTCTATTTCTGCCCTATAATAACAGTTCTATCATTGTTTCTTGTTCAGAACACCAGAGTGGCTCATGTTTGCTTTTTTACCATTCACAGTGAATATGACATAAGCTGATTCAATATTGTGAGAGCAAAGTGCTCGTGGTGTCATCATCTATCAGACACAAAGAGCAGGATGCGAAGCAATTCCGTTCCTTTGCCACCTGATGTTGTCTCTCAGGACCGCAATTTTGGTAGATAAGTGTCCCTATCCTTGGGTGATACGGGACCAACCTTGAGGAGAAAGAATAAAAGACACATTCTATTGTTCCTCCGCCATCCAGCCAACACCTCGAGTCACGGTTATTTCAGACATCCGTCATATCTCCCTGGACACGAACGTATAGAGAAGATAAACCAAGCCTCCTCCGTGAACATTCATCTCTTCTTCTACTTGTGCAGTCTCCTCTGATCTTCTTTAAAGCAGGACGCGCTGAATAACAATTCTCTTTGACACTTCCCAACTATTCTCTCTCTCTGCTGCTCAAACTACTGACAGCAATACGTTTCCACCTCCAAAGGGAAATATGTTGCGGATTTAAGTTAATTGCAAAGATATGGGCCTATTCAATTAGTTTGTGAAGAGAGAGAGAGAGAGAGAGAGAGAGAGAGAGAGAGAGAGAGAGAGAGAGCGGGGAATAAGAGCACATGCTTTCTTTATGCTTTAGTCAAAGACATCAGTGATCAGTGCCTTGTGAAATCATTTGCTTGTACTTTGCAGATGAAGCTCATTTCTGATCACAAATTCACTGAAGGCACAGCAATCCGCCAGGCAGGCAGGTAGCCACATTCGGCGAATATGCGCACACACACACACACACACACACACACACACACACACACACACACACACACACACCCACCCCCCGACCTGCTTTCAAGCCCCAGTGGCATTCTTCTATTCAGCTGATGAAAGAGATTGCTTGGGTCTTGCACTAATGAATTGACATTATTATTATTAAATGATGTTTGTAAATTATGACCCAGTTTGCTCCCGATGAATGGCGCAGGAACTCAAAACCCACATCGTCAATTAGGAGCTCACAGCCACCGTGAGCAGCTATAGCTTTCAGAGTGAAACTGGATTTTTTTGGGATGCAGGTCGGGAGTTTGTAAATTCCATTTGCAGCTCACTGCCGCTGCCTTGTGGTCTGAAGACAAACTTGCTTATTTCACCCCCCCCTTAAGCAAACACTTTAAGTAGCAACATATTCAATTATAAATCGCTATTTAATTATTACAAAAGATATCTGAGTTGCAAAATCAATAACAAAAGCAGGTTCTTTGTAAAGAAATACACATGTTTATGGTACAGAAATCCCTTCACGATTATATTCTGCTGGCCAAAGTATCCAGCGGCATGAATTAACACATTTTAAAACACATGCTTGCAAATCTAGAAAGCGGCTCTTTCATGTGGACCGATTCTGTGTCCCATCCTCAGCCACAAGGGGGAAGAAGAGAGGAAGAGATTCAAGCGCACAGCGTCTCATCTCAGGGATCAAATATTCCTTTTTGCCATTTGAAATTCCGCTTTGTTGTTAATGATGTTGACATCAACTTCAGTCAACTTACGATGAATGAGCGTTTGCCGAATGCAAGTGTTGATGAGGCTTCTGATCCAGACTGTTTTGCATATATATATATATATATATATATATATATATATATATATATATATATATATATATATATATACTTCATATCTCTCCCTGCAATGGGCTCTTGCATGAGAAGGATGGGATTCTGCTGAGGGTCATTCTCACAGTGACACCTTGTGGAGGCTGGCAGACATTAGCAATATTTAAACATATTCATATTTTCATGCTGAGAGGCAAAGCACAAACGTGTAGCAGTGGTTTCAGTTTACTCTGATCTAAAAGGTTATTATTGGAAAAATAAAGTTTGATGTAAATGCTCACTTGAGACACATTCTAATCAGCCGTTCATTTCCAATGGATTGTGACACAATGTGGACACAACTTGTGTCTGAACAAGGGTGAAGGGTGTTTCTGATTTAGTTTGCTTTGTATTATTTCACTGGGACTTGTTTTGACATGTGGGAGATAATAAATACAACACCACCCTTGAGTATTTTTTTTACAGATCATGAACAGACCTCCCATCTGTTGCTTTCCCTTCAGGCACTTAAAGATGGTCAATACAACAAGAACAAGTATTTTGAACCTGCACTTAAATAGAATTTCAATTACCATCATTATCTTTATCTACCCTGGATTTTTAGAGACACCAAGCCTCCTGGGAGTGAAGGTTTCGTCTTCCAGTGGTGCATGATTGGCTGCGTGGGACAGACATCTGGTCAGTGAAGCATGGGAGTGGAATGGAGAGGATATAGAGTGATTTCCAGCCATAATCCAACTGTTCACAGAGCTCTCCCTCACACACAACTTTAAACTTCCAGAGAACATATCCGTCTTCATCAGCACCGAGTTGCTTCTCGGTGAATATATTTCTACTCAACAATGCCTTCAGTTTATTTCACTCTTGGGTGTTCACATTCAGTTCTGCATCTGCGACATGGTCCCATTTAAATCCCTTGTATTTCATCAGTGGGTAATGGCACCATTCAATTTGGCATTTAGCTTTATGTGTTATCCATGCCTCGGACATAATGGACGAAAAACTCACTTAATGCCTATTTCTTTCGTGGCACTACCCTGCAATTTGACAAGTCTGGATTACAGCGCATCTCTGCAAATAGCAGTCAAATCATGCTGTCATTTTAGGACTGTTATTATTTTCTTTATGCAGCTTAAAGTGCCTCAAGTGAAATGATATTATTATAATGTCTGCTTCTCCTGTAGATCCTAAAGAGTTGGGAGGTTCCCGCTTTCGTCGTATTGGACTTCCACTCAGAGGTCTCGGTGTCCCCGCCGCAGATGTATTTCACAGCTTTGTCACATCCAGTCATAACAGCAGCAGCTGCGGCTGGATGGTGGATTAGGAAGGGGGGGGGGGGGGGTCACATTCCAAGCTGAGGCTAAGAGGAAATGATGTCACCTTTTGCCTGAACTACCATGACTCATTAGCTTCAGGCTGGGCTTTAGCAGTGCCCTACATTTGGACCTCTGGCAGTTACAACTGTCTTGGCAGTGCCACGGCAGCTCGGTGAGGAAAAACACCCCCGCAGTTCCATTTTTCTGTCGACTCCCATTTCCATCTTCTTCTTTTTTCTGCATGAAAAACCAGCCACGGCTTTGATCACGCACGTCAAAGGGTCCGACCACAAACTGGATTCCTTCTCACAGCTCTCTTATACACAACAAATGCATTTTAGCGCCTCGTTAGCGCGCTGTAATTGCGTCCCTTCCTGCGACGCATTCCTGTGAGTGTGGCACTGGTTTAGAGCGATATGCAGGATTGATGGGTTGGAGTTTTTCCTGCAAGCTAAATGCTTTTCATTCCATCATGGCTCACTTGACATCATTATTGCTAATTGTGATGACCCCTGCCTTTCCCTTCCAACATACATAGACTTTTCTTATATCTCTGGATATCTGCATTGTGAGTTGTGTGGTTAGAAAGAATGCAAATTAATAGATAGCCAGCCCAGGTTTACTGTACAAACAAACATTGAATTAACATTCCTTGAGTTTTTATCATTGTTTACATTCTTTTTTCCTTCCAGTGACACATATAGCAGTAAAACACTCAACCTAGACACCACACATGCAGCAATAAGGAAATTCCTTGAAGTGTGGAGTTGGACTGTGAGATTTCAGAAGCAGAAGCAGCACATGGTGGGTGGAACAGAAGGCAATCAACAAACCCACTGCTGAGTACACAACTATACATAGCTGGGTGGCCATAAATATACGCTTATTTGGCTTCCTGGGTTAGGGTTGAAAATTATAGGAAAGTGTGTGTGAATATGCACGTAGGCAAACAAACTGCAACCACTGATTGACCCCAGTTATTTCAGCCTACTGACTACATCAAATGAGTGCCTTGAAAGGCTCTGTGTGAGAGGGTCTAGTACAGTATTGCCTGCCTACAGCACATTCTTGCAGAATATAGTGCCTGTATACATCCACTTATGTCGTGTAATGATTTGCTTAATAGTTACGGTATATTCAGCGTTTGAATGGTTTAGGTCGTGAGGAAAATCATCTTGTTTGAGTTCGACATTCTAAACAACAAACTATAAAATCCTTCCGTCGATTAAAGCCAACTGCTTCATATTTATGAGTTGTTCATTATAACTTTAACATTGTGGTGGAAATTTTCATACAGTGAGTAATGCCACGGCAGTATACTACCCATGACAATATAAATTACGTGCATACTCGAAACCAAGTTTTATTGCTCATATTTATACACAGAAATTGATCTTCGATAATGACAGCTAGAATACAGAATATCCCAAATGGCACACGGGAAACCCTTCCAATGTTTCTGCGATGATGTGAATGTGAGGTCAAGATTTTGGGGAGATGTCCAACCAGAACAGATGACTTTCCCAACATACCTTACTGCAGCTGTTTGACTCTGTCTTCATAAGCGCACGTCAGCATAAAGACGAGCAATGAATTGTGAGGCCATCTCAAGAGCGTTGTTTTGTTTCTGGTTGAGGGGAAACCTAGACTCCCCCGCTCTTCATAATCTTAAAAAATGGCCAGCTGCACAGTGGGAATCACAGTTTATTATAATTGATGGTTTATTATAAACCATAGAGATGAGCGTTTTGCACGAAACGACACAGAGGTTCAGGTGCAGCAGCCTGAAGTGATCGGGTCTTTGCATAATGCTGCTACGTTTCAGAGACATTTTGGGGAATTCTTATCAAGCCGCGGTGACAGAATGATGCCTGGTAGAGGGCAACAGTTCACGTGGTTGGAGGTTTGAAGCCCTGTGTGTATGTCAGGCTTTGCATTAGTAAAGCTGGATGTACAAAAGTGGAAACATGTGTATGCTCGCAATGTGCACGTTTCCTGCTATGAATCATGGGTACCATCGAATCCTGCCACATGAATGAGCTTACAGTCTATTCCAAGCCACGCACTAGCAAATATCAAACGGCATGCTATGACCATTTTAAACATTTTGATGGTCTCGCATGCGTTTACAGCACTGGAGGAAGCGGTGGAAAGGGAAGAAGCATGATACAGAACGACATCCGACGGAAGAGAATATACGTTTTGACCTCGTGAACCAGTCTGAGGCTTTGCATTCCTGGGAGGTGATGCTGCTCCAGAGAACTGTGTGATTTCTAGCTTTCACAGCTCACTTTGGTTTCCAACCTCTGTGTTTATGTGTGTGCCTTGCTGGAAGAAGGGAGGGTGAGGGCGGTGGTAGGGGTGGGGCTCCCATGGGTGCTCCATAATGACCAGCATTTGACATTGGCATTGTGCTCCACACTCGCTTCTCAACCAAACCCCTGACCTTCAGAGACTAAATGTACTCTGCCATTTTCCAGAGAGGAGTCCGGGTTTACTCTGTAATCGTATCAAACCAACCCTAATATTACACGGGGCAGCACCTGACAGATTTATCTCCTGCCACCAAAAACAATATGACATACCTGATATAGACAATAGTCATTTTCTGATAGGGAGAGGAGACACTTTTATAAAACTGTACCCTGCCTGCAGTTTTTGAGGTGGAGTTATTTATTGTGATACAAAACACATGCTTTGTGAGCAGTTATTTGGGGACAGCCTTGCAAATGAACTGCACTTTGTCTTTGAAAGCTCAGACCTGGCTTTCCATTTGTTCAGTTTAATATTGTGTTTGTAAAATGTGTGAAGATGCAGTAGTCCTGGTTCTTGTTCTTTATTCCCTTCTACCATGTTGAACTATTCGTATTGAGCGATTTCAGACATGGCTAAAATTGCTAAAATTGGGAAAAGTAACCCTTTAAATGGACTCATGCGGCTGTCAGTCCAATCATTTGCTTTAAAACAACTTTAGTTATCTTGTTAATCTGTTTAATTCTCTTACCAAAACAGTAAACACCTGCAAAACAATCATGCAAACTTACCTTGAATTACTGCTTTTGTAATATCTTGTTATTAAGTATTATATTGTCCTGTAGGTTTCCTTAATACAGTACAGTAATACAGTATTATTACATCATGGTGAGGGTCCTTGCTATTGACCTCCACGCTTCCCGTGACTTTTCATCTAATGGTCAAACTTTTCACTTATCTTGTGAACTCGGTGGATTGGCACAACATTTTGTCAAGACATTCATGGTTCCCAGAGGATGTGTACTCGAGACTTGTTCTTTTCATCAGGTTGACATCTGTGGTTTTGAGTTAAACGCCTCAGTAGCAAGCTGACGAAAAAAAAAAACCTGAAACCATTCTGTAGTTGCTATTACTTTCCTGCTCTGGTTATGAAAAAAACAAAAAACTGGATATCTTTATGCATTTTTTTTTTAATTTTAGGGCAAAACTGGCAAAAAAAAGAGTAAACAAATATAATCCCTCACACATCCATTATTTGTTTGGGTGTTGTGTGCCTTTCTAGGCAAATCCCCCCCTCATAGAATCTGATATTAAAGTATTACATGGCTAGTTTCACTTGACCCGGATCATAAATGATCCCTCTGGGTAAACTTGTGAAAGTCAAAACCAAATGGTGTTATGGGACGGTGCCCAGACGGAGGCACGATGCCACAACACGGAGCTACACACCACAACATCCAGTGTGCGAGCTTTCCTTTGTACATGCAAGAGAGAGGTATTCAAGGAGAGAGAAAAAATCCCTCACTTGTGGTTGGTCTTTTTATGTTGGAGCCAACTGAAATGATTAGGGTGGATCACCACCGTTTTCTCCTTGATGTGCTGTGGTCACCGGATTGCCAGTCTGCCGCTGTGTTGCTTCTGGCTCCTCGGAGGGCAACAGGTTCACAGGGACGGTTCAAAACAAACACGCCCTACTCCTGAGGGACTCTTCGTCACATTTAGGACATGTATTCCTGATAGGACTCGAAGAAGATGTGCTAAGTACAAATCCAAAAAGAGCCACACAACTTAGAAACCTGCAATTTTATCATACCGACGGATGGCTTTCTGTGGCGTGAGGTCAAGAGCGGTGGGAATGCTCTCGTGTCGCAAACTCTTTTTCTCTTTCTCAACTGCTGCATCTGCTCATCCACTATTGAATTGGTGGCATAAATATAGACTCAGACACGGAACAAATGAATGCGGTTGATTCATTTTGTGTTCCTGGATAAGCCTGGCTCATGCCCTGTGGCACATTCAGATTAGTGAGACATTTTACTCCCACTCTTGTATTACAGCAGATAGATGGTTGCTACAGTATGTCTGTGTGCTGTTGAAATCTACGGTTATGCTGAGGACGTCTTGGATGTTTTAGGTAATGTCTTCTCTGAATTTCCCTTTCTTTCCATTTCAGCCCGCAGGCTGCACCGCTCACTTAGTCAAATGCCTTTTATTATAGATGCTTATGGTATGTTGTTAGGTCTTTCTTCCATCCCGCTGCAGTGAAGAAGGTAAAAATCATGCATAGCCTGAGAAATATGTTGAGGCTTAATCAGGGAAATAAAGTTTCAGAGACACTGAAGAGCCGCATAAGGGACTGAACCCTCTATTAGTAGACACCACGCATCATGATCCCTTCAACATTAGGAGAGGCTACCAGTATCACAAATGATAGCACACCATCAGAGACATTTAGAATGCACACGGTCTACAACTACTATGGTTTACTGTTGGTAGCGGCAACCTCTGGTGCTGAAAAATGAAGCCAAGGCAGAAGAGCCAGAAACTGCAGTTCTTCGAATGGCTACTTGAGTCTGGCTCCAAGAGAGAGTCGATCCGCATAGACCCACATGTTTAAATGCCTGATTGTTATTTCCAGAGATACATGTGACGAGGCAGACACTGTACCTTTTAAGAGAAGCTTACACATTAGCTATTTGAAGTTTTGGGGAGGATCAAAACATCAACGAAATAATCTTATTTAGCAGCAAAATGTTTTTGTACATCCATTTCAAAAACGATACATATTAAAGATATGACAATAGTTGGTCCTCTACTATATGCTGAATAAAAGCTACATATTTTTCATCTTTTGTAAACTTGAGTAAAATAACTTTTACTGTTGATTATAATACTTTGGCCCTGCACATCTTATAGTGTTGAAAGCTTTTGCTAAACATTCTGATGCATTTCATTTGGTTTCTCCAATAGGGTGAAAGATTTCAGGAAGATTATGAATCATAAATGGAAACAATCTTAAAACGCCAGATTCCCATGATGTGACATGGCGAGCGTGGGTGGCCATCCCCATCACTGCAAACACAAACACACACAAACACACACAAACACAACCAAACACGGAAATAGGGTGCATGTAAACATACCGGAGACGGTCACAGACACCAACAAACATACAGTAGCATCATCTGACACCGGGGCTTCAACGCTTGTCTAGAAGAAGCGTTGGGACAGACATTGAATCCCTTTTGTGGTGCCTGTCTAAGGGCAACATTTCTCCCAAATTATATTATGAACGTGCTTAAACCGTCTCTCACTAAATGCAAAGCTACCTGCTGCTTCGATGTGAAGACAAAGAACAATCATCGTTGTGAATCCGTACAAACGGCATATTGTATTTGATGCAGCAGCCTATAACAACCAGTCAAGTCAGAATTTCAGTTTCGCTTGCGGTTCATAGCTTATACACGTATTTGCTCTTCATTGCATCATAGCGTGCACAAGATTGATTCGCAGAACCTCTTCTTGCAGACCATTGATGTTGCATCAAGACTCCTCACTTCACAGAGGGGAAAGCTGTGCCCACACGGGGGCTCTGGGGGTCTGTTGCTCCTTTCCCTACACCCGTGTTGACCTACGACACGTAGCCTCCACGTACACACACCCTGACTCCCGAATACTCTACACTCTCATTCTTTCATCTGCAGTTCAACTTGCAAAGTGCTAATTGAAGGAGCAAAAGCAGACTAAACACACTGAGGGATCTTTCAGACGACCCCGTAATAGCTCATAAAAGGCACTTTGTGTGACTTCTATTTCTCACTGCGTACTATAAACGGAGCCTCTGTGGCTTTTGACAACTCCCCATCCTCCACCCCGTCTTCCATTCCGCTTTTGTCTTTTCCATAAATCAATATCTGTCTGGGGGTGTGGGGCTGCTGATTGTTTTTGCAGAGCGTTGCTGTGTAATTTGGCTAAATGGTACTTGCACCCAGTTTACTCTGAGATGGTAAACAGTCTGGCTGGTAAAAAGGGAGTGTGCTGATAGACTCCAAGCGTACAATCAGCTGTAATTGGTGTTGTGGACTGTGGACATTCTTGATTACGTACCTGGGAGATAGACATGATGGCAGGCTCGTGATAATATGTACTATTTTGGTGAAATTATACAATAGAGATCACATTCACTCCATCAGGCTTTACCTTGACACGTCTGAATCCATTCATGTTTCACACAGATTATTAGCCTAATACCTTTTTGAGAGATTCCCAGCACAAAAATGAAGCGGGACTCTGCCTAGGCTACATTCCCATAGACATTTTAAAGAGCCCATTAAACTTTTACTTTACTTTTACAATGTGTTAGGACTGGTTCTGTTGCCAGAGATGGTGGTTTAAAGTTGTTCAAATTAAAGACTGAAAGGATCTTTCTCTTCAGCTGCTAAAGCACTTGAACTTGCCTTTACGGTGATGGAAATGTAATCAAAAAGCTAATTTTAAAAAGTTAAATGTAGATTATTGTAACCTATCTGCAATCAGAACGGTTTTGTAGTGCTTTATTTGCAAGCAAGGCCTTTTTATTAGCCTGTAATGATGGACATTATGGACACTGTGAGTCACTGCCCTAAACACCTTTTTGTCTTCATGCATCTTTGTTTAATCCTCAATCCCTTTGGTTTGCTACCTTTCGAACAAACGAGTATCAAGACATCAGCAAGCCTCATGCTTGTGCTGCATCGTACCCAGTTTTCAGGGAATGTTATAAATGGGGACGCTTGGCCTTTAACTGCCAAGTAGCAGATTACACAGAGGGGGTCTTGTTTCAAGCTTTCAAGCATTCCTGTATGAAATGTGTCTTTGCTCGAGCACACGGCTCCTAGAAGACGTTGTTCCCTGAAGTCTCATTTATATGAAATGTAAAGTCTAATGAAGTCGACATCCTTTGAACTGCACACACAAGTAGAAATAATGGACACAAACTCACCCAAACCCATCCACTAATGCACACACACACACACTCACACACTCAACTGCATCTGTGACCAGCTTTATCGAATCTTTCCTCACTACTTTCTACCCCGGTACTTTTCCACTAATGCCTGACTCATAATTCCACTGTTCCTGAACCCAGATACCCCCCCAACCCCTCCGCTCTCTACTTCAAAAGTAATATAAGTTTACAGTGAGGGAACCATGCATAGATCACACACACACACAGTTGGCCTGCTTCATATGCTTTGAAGCAGGCCATACATTGCATTGTATTCTGCACAGATGGCTTTCTCATGTCTAACTATATTTCAAGTGAGCCAGTATTTTATCACCGAGTATCTGTTTCAAAACTATTGCATTAAAAGGAAAATATATGAGTGACTGGATACGGCTGATGGTATTCTATATTTTAACTGTCAACCAACGTGTAGTCAAAGCGTGATGCAGCTCTTTTTGTCAGTTCCATCGACCTCCATCGTGTCAAAAACGATGTAAAACCCATCAGTGAGCTACACGCACCGCCCTGGTGCCAAAGATACTCAAAACAACAATGCCCGGCCCTTTTAGGAAATTAAAAGGGGGAAAAAAGGAAATTAAAATAAAGGAAATTTACAATTAATTAATTGAAAGTATATATTTGTGGACCTGTCTTTTATTTATGTGTTCAGTCGGAATGAATGGGCTTTGGTAGCGTGATAGATGATACATTGTTTGACTTTTCCCAGATTCCTTGTGTCACATACCAGGTCACAAGCTGGTACTGATGGATTCATGCGTTGGCCCTGGCCAGGTTAATAGGTGACAACCTAACGGCTCATGAATGCCACATAGCATGAACGCCTTCAAGCCACGGACACCAGATACGACCACACGGCGCCCGGCCTCGGACGCTCGCTTTCTCCCCTCATTGCAAGCACTTTAAATCCTTTGTTTAGGCAGGACTGTGAGCCGCAGTAATAGCTAAATCACTATCTGTCACTGGGCACCCTGCAGTTAGTGGCACACTTGCGTTTACTTTGGTAAAGGATCACGTTTCCCATTTCTACACCCAGTGACCCCAAGCATGCCTATATAAAACAGGGAGTATTTGGCCTCTTGGTGAGTTCAGCTTTGACTGTAAAAAAAAACATGAACCTTCCTTTTCCAAATACCTAAAACCAAAACCCTAAAAACAACCTGCCTTTAACTTTCAAATACCCGGCGTGCTTTATTCTCTAATTGTCTTTAGAAATAAACCAGGCTTAAAGCATTTCCCTCTCTTTCTGCCTTTTTAATAAAGCCATTCTTGTGACAACCTGCTAGTTTAGCAGGTATGCAGGTTTTCCTGCATGCCTGGCTGCGATCAATGTCACCTTTCAGAAGGTCTGAACACGGGGCAGACCGGGGGAAAGGATGGCCACAAAGGGCTCTTTCAGCAGGAGAGAGCCTTTCCCCCATGCTGACCTAAATCTCATCCTCCCTCTCCCCTATTACTCTCTGCCTCGTAGCAGCTACTCAGACATTCAGCCTACATCCAGCCTTCACAGGGAGCACAAACGTGGGCCTGGTCGGGGAGTCAACCATGCAGGGTAAACACATGGTCCTAAAGGGCGGGGGCGAGGGGGGGGGGGGGGGGGGGTCTCCAGGGACTCTGGGTGCCAAAAGCTAATGGGATTTGATAGGAAGGTGAGACCTTAGATGATGTTTCACGAGTGAAGTACTGATCTTAGGTTGAGATTGTATTCAGTTTCTGGGTGGTAACAGAGTTAGCGGCTTGTAGCTGCTCACATTTCATCTGTTTCCAGTATTCAACAGTTGATCAGGTTTCATGAGTTTGTCCCCGTTGCTAAATCCTGCTGGCTGATTTGAAATGGTAGCAGATCTAAATAAAAGAGCACCGATGCTCCACCTTCCATACTTTCCCTCTCTCTTCTGTCATCGGTCTCACAAGCCCCAGCTGTGTACCTTCATAAGGTCACATGTACATGTTTACACTGAGCCCCTAAAGTAAACTGAACTTCATTTGCACCGATGTACATCATCGCACCACGCCCCAAACACTCCAGTGCTGCATCCTGCAGTCCAGACCCGGCCTGATTGTTTCTACATGTGACGTGTTCCGCAGAGAACAACCCGACAGATGAACCGACACACAATGAAAGGCTGTCTGCGGCGGAGAGTGATTTTTTCCAGGTTCTGCCTTCCTTCTGCCAGAAGTATCAGCAAAAGAAGACGCTGAGTTGTTGAGTCACTGTAAGCTGAGTGTGTAGATAAAACTATTGTTTGCTTTAAATGCAAAATCGATAATTATCAGAATAGTAAATGAGAAAATATTTCTTTTTTTTTAATAAAGACTTTTTTTTATTACATTTTGACAATAAGTTAAACAACTTGCTGAGTTTAAAAATCCATTCATACACATCTCTCAGAAAAATATCGCAGACATGTCTTCAGGAAAGCCAATGAATATTACCAGTTTCCAATAAAAGAGGATGAGAAATATTTCAAGTAAAACAGAATATTGAACTTCATCAAACATAATTCATATTGAATTCTGCTGTCTTGTTTTTCTGGTGTGCAAAATTCCAAAATTATATTAATTCATCTCGGGGCACGTATCAAATTTTAAATCACAAATATAATCCAAACTGTTTCACGGTAGAAAAACACTTACACTCAAACAAATGTTTACTTAAATCCTGAATGCAGAATTGTGGAGTGTTGATAAGCAACAGTAGTCATTGAAGCAGTGACCGGTTTTTACAGTACAAATGTCTTCAGTGACATTTTACCTGAAACACAAACGTCCGCGCATGCTAGCATGGTAGCGCTAAACGCTAGCAAAGTTATGGAACCGTAAATTACTAATGTGAAAATCCGGATAAGCTACAGCACCAATTATTCCAGCTAGGTTGTTGGTTTAGAATTAAAAGAATCCTCTGAAATGAGAGTGTGGCACAGCTGTGTACCCTACTTGCATATTTGTCTAAAGTGTGAATCACTTTTGTTACTTTCCTTTCCCATCTACACTCTGTTTGACAGAGATTCCTTTCATGCAATCATTTATTCCTTTTTAAAGCTCTGGTTTTGTAAAAAAGAAAAAGAAAAAAGAATAGCTTCAGCAAAACATCTGGGAGACAAAACAAACATGACGGGAAAAGAAAGCAAAGCGAAGTGAAAAGACTCATTTACAGAATAATGGGATCAGCTCAGGGATCGATGAAGGACACTGCGATGTAGCGGGTGCCGTTGGTGGTGGGCAGGCCTTCGTGGAGGTGAGTCAGCCGCCCTGGGTGCATGAAGGTCCAGCCTTTCCGGGGTGAATTTAAGGAGCAGTTGTACCTATGGAAACGGCAACCCCCACCCTGATAAAGAAAAAGCAAAGATAACGGTCAAGATTTAAATTTGAGTGTTAGATTAATGGTTGTCCCGACAAGTCACGGGGTTATCAAGGATAGTAGGAAGATGCTGTAATCAAATTTGATGCATTGAGGTATTGCACCATAATACCAACGCGATGCATCTCCCTCAGGACAAGTCCTTACCTGAAAGTCTGTGTCTTTGTTATTGAGGGCAATGTTGATGGTGAAGGTGGAGGAGTCGTGATGGGGCCTCAGGTACGCTTGCCTCTCAGGCGTGTATTTTACCACAAAGTTCATTATTGAGTAACCCTGCGATAAAGCGCATGAATACATCAAGTTAGCTGACAGTAAGTGTATCATTGATCATATCCAATGGGAGAAAAAAAAGCTGTCAGCCACTGTTCATTAACATACTTCACATGTAAAAACAGGTTCCATGGAAAGAGGTGGCTTCAATTTTTAGATTTGGGGCAAATAGAGATGGTGTTAATCTATCTTCTATTCCTCCACGAGTTCACACTGACCTTAGTGAAGTAGCCAGAGTAAACTTTTAACGTGATGGGCGATATGAACTCCCGGATGAAGTGCAGCCACTCTTTGTCGTAGCCGATTTGCCTCATATGAATGTCGTCCGTGGGCACGGTCTCGTAGCCGCCGGAGATCCGCTTGTCCTGAGAGAAAGTAGAGGGAAAATAAAGCAGGATGCGGTGTGAGTGACGACGGAGCAAATGACCCACCGTCCTCCAATGTGGTGCGATCGCAAAGTGTAACGACGACGTGTCTGTGTGCTTGTGTGTGTTTTTAACACCGCAGGCTGCACTGTTGTCTGTCCTGCATGAGGCTTAATGAGCCATCCAGCTCAGCCTTTACCCAGAGTTAGTCAAAGTGTCTGTGCACATTTAGTCTCCCAGGCAAACTTTCTTAGACACATTAATTACCAATTTCAAACTACATAAAACAGGCCACATGAAATAGACACCATTAACATAAAACACAACATCATAACCATTTATTTGGTTGTATCCAAACTATGGACCTGGAAAGAATGATAATAAAATACCCTGAACACCGCTCATGTGTCTGTGCGATATTGTGCGTGTCCTCACAAAAATATGACGTACAAATGTAAGAAAGTAGCTACTACCCCCTACATCTGGCTAATATTTGCCCACCACCCCCCCCATGACATGGTGTGAAAGGTAGCTTGAAAGTAAGAGCTCCCCCAGCCATCAAAGACATCAGAGACATGGCTGTTACAATTAAGTTTACAAGGCAACGTGAGGGATTGTTTCCCTTCTATTGCTGTCTGGGTTGCAATAATTACAACAAACACTTAACCACAAGGAGACATGGAAGGCTTCAGGCAATTTCAAAGTAGTGTACGTTTTTAATGCCTGCTGAATACATTACAGCAAATGGGGTTGAGAAAATGTGCCCTGGTGTTTCCAACTGTGCTGTCTGTGTGAAACCGTGGCAGGAAATGAGTTGGGCAACCATATTGTCACAAACTTTAGAAAGTTTGAAATAATTCATTTGTTGAGAGATAATGCGCTTTAATTTGAAAAAGAAAGCTTCCGTTAATTGGGCAAATGAAAAACATTTTGTACACGTTGACGTTATACCTTTATAGTTGCCACTGTGAGCGTGTCAGCATGCTGATGTTAGCATAGCCTTGTGTGTCGTAAACTAAGGTTTACGACACACAAGAGCTGACAGTTAACAGTACTGACCTCATGTTTGCCTCCAGACCATGAACCGTAGTGCTCCATCTCCTCCACTATTTCATCACAGGCCTTCTCTGAGAAGACTGGGAACCAGAACACATCTGGACACGGCTGCAACACACACACACAGACACAAAGAGACCACTGAGAATAGAGTTGAGTCACACCTTCACCTCGAGCTGCAGTGACTGTAATGTAGTACGAGATATGTTAAAAACAGATGTGGAGATTTCTGTCCCGCGTGTTCGTTCTCTTTCACCGTCTCGGTCTACATCGCCAACACATACACACACACACACACACACACACAGATACACACACATGCTCAATACAAACCTCCTCCATGTTGTTCTCAGTGAAGATTTGAGTGTAGTTTTGGTGGATGTATTTCTCCTTCCAGTCCTGTAAGGATAAATCATATTAGATTAGGTTTGCTGACCTACATACCTCAGAGTTAATCCCCTCTCCCACAGGGCAGGTCCCAGCATGCCAAATACAGTAGTAAATCACAAAGCCTTATCAGTCAGGAGTCTTATCACGCTGAGGTCATTACCACAAAATCGTCCCGCATCTCTAATCCTTCCATTATGGCTAATAACCTTTACAGGTGGCTGCTGTTTATCTCAGCTATTCAGAAGAAAAAACAATGGCTTTGCTTTGTGTACGTACAATGATGAGAGATCATAATGACTTACCACGGGGTTTTCAAATATCTGCCACAAGTCATTGTTATAATGAGAAACGTTATAATTGGCGGTGGAAATGAGCCTCCCGAAGTCGTGACGGTTTGTTATGTACATGAAGACTCCCTGCAGCAAACGGGAAAAGTTCAGTCAGTTCCACAAAAAGTTAGAATCTCTTTAATGTCTCACTGGCAGGATTTCTAACTGATTCATGTCTGCAGAGCCATAATATATGCACATCAGCACACGGCAGGTCATAATTATTATTAACACTCATCAATGGTTAGCACTGGCATAAAATCTGACAAAGCGTTACCTGTGGCAAACTACTTCAAAGCTTCATTTGCCCCCCCAAAAATAATAAAGTGCGATTCAAGTGTGTTTTAACACACTTGAATCAATTAGGGTCAATGAAGAACCAAAAGAGAGACGAATACCATATAAATAATCTAAGATTATTTATGGGTGGTGGCTGGGAGGGCTGCAGGATCGCGGTGGGTTGGGAACAGGACAGGGGGGGGGTGAGGAGTGGTAGAATAGGGATAGAGGGGAGTTGGGCAGCTTGGGACAAAGCAAGTCCAGGAATTTCCTTTACAGTGAAGCGCGTGGGGGGGGGGGGGGCAAGATTTGGACTCACTATCAGACTAGGCTTTGTGGGGGGGAAATATGACAAATTACAAGTAATTTAGCAAAATCCTGGTGTGAGTTTTGAAATTGCTAACGCACAAAAACGTATTGTGAAAGCTGTGTTTTAGTCCAGATGGTTTACATGAGTGAAAAGTATAATATTGTTGGAGCCTAGTCTGAGATCAGTCGGGTGTGTTTAGAGGGAGCAGATGGTTACACGTGTTTCCTGGAAGGTTTGGCCATTTGGAGTAAAGCATCAGGACAGGGGACTTGCATGTGAATCCACTCTCCGACCTTCTTATTCTTTCTTGATCTCCTCTTGGCCTTTTTCTCTATCTAGCTTCAACAAATATCTGACTTTCGACCTGAACTAAAGCAAGAAAATCAACATCAATTTCCAAAGATCTGCCAGACATCCTGATTTTTTTTCTTTTTACGTGAGGATATAGGCAGCAGCATAGACAGAAAATCAATATTCCATTTTATGAATTCCACCAATATATATCAAAACAAATGGAAACCTTTGGGGGCCTGAGCATATGGAATGATTCCGGAGAAGGGGAGTCTTTTTCTCTGTGACTGGTCTAAAATGAAGGAGAAGCATAATGTAAATAGGATAACATAAATGACTGTTTCAGATTAACAGATGGGGTGACAGGTGAAATATGTATATATATATATATGTGTGTCACATATAAAGCAACTCAGGAGGAGAAGAAAAAAATGCCTGCATGAACAAGTAGCAAGGGTCCCTCTGAAGCTGATGTTTTTCGTGGGTTAACATGGGAGGAATGCATGCTGGGGGGGGGGGGGGAGGGCCAAGCAATCCAAAAGCACACCAAGTTTGGATCAGGCATGGCAGATGTTTAGTTTAGAGCGCAGGTGACATGTCAGTGAGATAAAACACAGCTGGAGGAACAGATTACAAAGACTTAACGGACAAGACAAACATTGCATTGCAACGGGTTGCACTGCCTGTGGTCACATGACAATAAGGGCAAGAGAAAGTGAAGGATGATGGGAGCAGAGAACCTGAAACACACCACAGAGCAACCACAAACAGAGGAGGTTCATGCCCGTATACTTGCCCGTCTTTTCAACGTTTCCGTTGAGCTGTGAACTTTTTTTAGTGTCAAGATTCTAAACTCGTTAATCTTTCCTATATAATACAGAATTACATTTCCTAGTACGTCCCCTACAAGGGGCTAAGTGCCCTAATACTGACATGTTATTATAGACGCTACACTGTGCAGACTACAACGTCACGAGATGTGGACACTATCGAGACATGAATCCATTAGGATGACGGTCGATTATTCTTACCATTTCTCTGGCATTTCTACAAAAAGCCATATCTGGGTCTAGTTTCTCCAGCACAAAGTGGTTCCTCTCCTTCAGTTCCTTCCTCAAAGCAGTGCCCTTGACGAGGTATACGTGTGCCATGAAAGGAATGTTCCACGTACTCCTAGAAACAACACGACACGGAGAAAGGAAGTGCTCATTTTACTGTAAACTGCGTTCCTGGAGTGCTGCAGGAGATTGCTTTTCATTGTAATCCTCATGCCATCCATGACCACAGGTGTGTGTGTGGTAGGAGTTGGTGGAGAACATATTGGTGAACTACGTGGTAAGATAAGGGCAGCGCATGTCAAATGTGGTAAAAGGTGTCCTGAATATTATAATTACAAGCATTTATCAAGAAGTTTGTGTTTGAAATGTTCCCCTCTTTTTGTCCCAGTTTGTTACGGCCTATTCCACTTGCACTATAGTCTATCTCCAGATCCCAACCGTGCAGCGATGAGGACCTGATCCCTTACTGTCTCCCACCCCCACAGGCCCGCGGGTGATTAAATCTGTGGTTTCCACTTTGGTGGATTAATGTTTTACTCCTTTGCGCCATCTGGTCGCCATTTCAACTTATGTCACACTACGGCTTTGATGCCCAGCACTAAATCTCCGCTCAGGTTGACTGTGGCTTTAATGACATGTTCACATGTGTATCCTAGGATGTAGCTCATAATAAAGGCATCGTGTGTGTGTGTGTGTGTGTGTGTGTGTGTTGGTGTTTATGGCTAAACATGGATGAGAACCGCTTCAGCGCAATAGGGCAAGATTTATTTTAAGTCATGGACACGCTGAGAGATCCATTGTGTGAACCATAAAAATGCAAAGCCATTGCTGTGTGTGTGTGTGCGGCGTGTGCGTGTGCGTGCGTGTGCGTGCGTGCGCGTGTGCGTGTGCGTGTGTGTGTGTGTGTGTGTAGCCTTAATGCACTTGTGACTTACACACGTTTCCTCTGCACAATGTCGACATAATCTTCAGAGCGAGCGTAATAACCATCCAGGCTCAAGGCTCCCCAGAAGTTGGACCACAGCTTGCTGTGACGAGTGACGAGGGGGCCAATTATTTTCCTGTAGGGAAGCAGGAGGCAGAGTGGAGAGATGGTAATTCTGTCAGAGCAGATAAAAGTCAGTTGCATCTCACAGAAAGCCAGCCACCTAATGTACTGGGTCTCTCAGCATCAAGGAGACCAACCTCTCTGTGGAAAGATATGATCACTGCCAAGTTACCAGCAGATCGTTGAAGCGCATAATGTAAACCAGAGATCATGCACAACTGGATTCAAGAGAGGATAACAGCTCGCTGCAGAAGGCTGTTTTTGTTACCAAGAATCTGGTCTATTTCTTTGAATTTGCATGGCATACAGTAACACTGGATTTTTTCCACTGCTGTTCTTTTAGCAAACCCAAACCAAAATGAAAGGGATTGTTTTTTTTCCATGAAATAAACTGGGCAGACATGAAATATTTGAGCCGTAAATCACAGTGTTGTTTGATATGGATGCGCTACGGCATTCTAATGCTTTCTTTTGAGTTGCGATAGATTGGCATATTCCTGCCGCAACTTCAGTGCCAGCAGAGAATTCTCATGCTGTCTTTAAATAATCCTAGACGGGGTTTCACGCTGCCGTGACTCCCAGATCACAATGCAGCGCCACGGCCACAATGACATAGTTCACAGGAAGGTTTCTTAACAATCACGAGGTGCAGAAGCAGAAAAAGTTTGTTTTTGGTATAATGCAAAGTGGCATTTCAGGGTGCCTTAGACTCTCTCGCTGTTCCCATGAGGCCGAGCACAAACAGGAAGCCGGAGCGGCTTATTTTTAAAACTTTTATTCACTCCGCTGTAATGTTCCTGCGGTTTTGCCACTTTCAACAGTCACGACAACCAGGGAGGCTTGTCGAATGAGCTCCAGCGCGGTTTCTATTCCAGCCACCGTGTGATTACCTGTTCTGCTCAATGAGGAGCTTCAGTGTCTGTCTGTTGGTGAGCATCACATCTGGATCCAGGCTGAAGTAGTAGTCGCACGTGGCATCCTTACGGCAGAGATCCCTAATGAAAGAGGAAGCGGTGATTATTCAATCCAGGGCTGATTACAGTTCAATGAAGTAATCACGGTCACATGGTGGAAGTTATTAACTCCTAAGATAAGATGTCATTTTTAATTGCAGTCAGGCTGCTCACTGACTTGTCTTTTGGCCTCTGGTGGATAATGTGATTTTAGGAAGATTAGAGACTGCTAATACACCTGAGGCTTCATTATAGGGCTGTCCTTAACTTTAAGGGCTTTAAGGCATGCCGTGTTTTTTTATGGGATCTCTGTGATGCGGTCTCGCAGATTGAATTATCACCGTGACAACAGACTAGTTATACTATAACACTGATCAATGAGAGAGGGAGCACATGGAGAATGAATCAGAGGGAAGAATTGCCCTTACTTGACTGCTATGTTAAGAGAATCATGCAAGCACCATCTAGAGGCTTAAAGATCATTTGACATGCTAGTTTTCCTTTTGGCGATGATCAACTGGCGCCAAAAACACCATCATCTGGTTTCATCAATTTTGCATTTCAAACCACAGGTCCTGAGAGATGCCGGATGGAGAGACATACATGCCCATGTTCCTGGCCTCCCCTTGGCTCAGATTTTCTTCTGGTCCCACAACCTTGAAAGAGCCGAACACGTTTCGGTTCTCTTCCCAGAACTTCTGGATGTGCTTCTCGTGGTAAACCTCCTGAGCAGGGAGCCAATATTAATGGATTAGAAGCCACATATAAGGGGCCATGCAGGGTAGATATCTAGATCAGCTGCATACACTCACGTTGTTGTGGATAAAAATGTTGAGTTTATCTTTGGGATAGTCCAGCGTCAGCAGCCGCTGGAAGAATTCAGGCAGAAATGGAGTTGGCTGCTCGATGAATACTCCAACCAACACATTCGGATACTCCTGTGTAAACAGAGAGGAGACAAATGAGTACTACTTCACACAACAGGTCTTGGCGGAGGCGCACTGTTTAACATAAATCATGGATGATTTGACATTTTACGTCACACATAAGCAAACAGTGAAGTTGCAACACATGTTGTCGGTGACGGCATTCTTCAGTGTTTCCTGTGGAAAGGGAGGGTTGCCATGGGGGCAGCGTTAGAGGGGTTTACTATCTGTTTATTATAGTATGTATTAGTTCATTATTAGCTTCTCTGTGATGCAGACTCTATTGCAGTACAAACACATTGAGGTGGAAGTGTTTCCAGTTACATCCAGGCAGCTGATAGTTACTGAAGTAAGGTAACTGATATTATATATTTTTTAATAAACTATGACAATCTGGTCATGATTCACGTCCTCCGTGTCATCTCTCACCATCTCTCTTCCTCTCCTCCTTGTACTCATAGAACTTAAGTTACATACAGTAACTATTCGTATGTTTCTTTGCCTTTTTCGTTTGTTTGCGGTTGCCACGTGCAATGTGAGGACAGTACAAAGTGAAGGCTCAGACAGTTGGGGCAAAGAAGATATATATATATATAAAGACAAATAGAGCACGACACTCAGAGGAGAGGAGGAAACATTTTCCCAGGACAGCTCCAGCCCACACAAGCCCGTCTGGTTTCCTCTTCCTCTTGTCCAGTTCACAGCGAAGGTCTGGGCCGGGGATGAAAAGGGATCTGAGCCCAACCGTCTAATTTGTGTGTTCCGCAATGACTGCGTCTCAGGCACAAAAAAAAGGGGGGGAACCCGAGCATCTTGCCAATGTGAACCGAAGACGTTATGCACGGATAGGCAGCGAAAGGAAAGGAATTGCAAAAAGGGCGGGGGACAGAACGACTAAAGTGTGTGTTAAAGCAGCAACACATGGTCTTTAGAGACAAAATAGGTAGTGACAGGATCTGGCTTGCTCAGTATAGAGTAGAAGTAACACGCTTTGCAAGGCCGTGGCTTATTCCCAAAAGCAAAGGACACGAAGAACCAAGCTAGACAGCCAGTGGTCTGGGTTTAGCCCACAAGAAAGGCCTGGACGCAGTTTGACCAGTGTTTCCAGATGACGTGATCTTACAGACGGCTCTGTCCCAAACAGGCAGAGAGTGGGCACGGCGGAATGAAATTCTCCGCTAACTTGCCTATTATCGAGAGGCAGCAATTTCCTTCGTTCACCATGGAAGGTCACTGAGAGCGGCTTTCACAGAGATGCCTTTCATGTAGCTGGGTTTGTATTGAATCGGCTCCAGTGAAACTGTTTCAGCACATTTATTCATGGGGCCGACAGAATCAGAGTAAACGGTTGAGGGGTTCGTGACTCACATTTTGTGATTTACATTGTGCTGTACATTTTGTTGCGCTTTTGGGCAGGTTTGTACCAAACTAAATTCCTCTGTTTATCTACAAAAGTAGATAAAAACAGCGATAATATAATCGAGTAACTGGGAACTCTTCTACGCTTCAGTGGCCCGCAACGAGAGAAGTAGTTTTCATAACAGTCGCAGCCGAATCATTTTGCCATTCCTGCTGTCTATACGTCGCCAGCCTTGGCTGAAATCTGCCACAAATTTTCCGCGTAACCACTGTAACTTACTAGTGTGGGTACAACCCACACTGAGAAGCCCACTAAAAGGCAGGCTGGTCAACAGTGACTCCCCTTTAAATGAGCCCTTGTGGAAACCCCAGAAGCCATATCCTGCACCACAGCAGTGCCCTGCTTCCTCTTCCCCGAGTCGTTTCCCTGGCACTTATGCTCTTTTAAAAGGGTCCAAAAGGACCAACGGGTACACAGCCTATTATTGTTGGAAAGGGAGTGTGTGCAGCACAAACAGTCATGCATATCTGTTGAAATATCACAAGCTCGGCTCCACTCCTACTGTCTAGAGTCTAGACAGTCACTGATAGATGGATGGTTCATGCTGGAAGACCAGGCAATGTTTTTTTCTTTTCCTGTGTCCACAGGGAGTTGGCTTAATATAAACTTTCCATAGCAGCACTTTAAAAAGACAAAAGACAAAAGAGAACAGCAAATACAAAGAAAAGAACTTACTTTTAACTGAGACAGGTCCACGACGTCGTCATCACAGTGGCTACAGCCGTGCTCGTAGTTCCATGTATCGGGGACATAGTTTGCCAAATAGTTCAAGTACATCTGTAAAGGAAAGATTTCAGCAGGTGAATGCCACGTTACACAAGATTAATATCAGCAAAAACAAAAACTCCAAATATGTCTGTGATTCAGAGCGGGGCTCCCTTTGATCTTCATCATGATGTGTTTGGAATACCTTGGAATATTACTGCGGGTATTCAATCCCCTTCTTTTTGGAGAAACTAGGTGACCAGGCAGAATAACTTGTGGAATTGAGACTTCACGATGTGGTGTAATTATCCCTTCTCTGTATCTCTTATCGCTATCACACTATCACTGTGATCACGTATTTGTAACCAGAAATGGTCATAGCGTGAAAAAAAACTGTGAAAAAGTACAACTAATGGTCAGGAATCTAGCGAGGAAACTCTAATGGTAGGAACCCCTGCTCTAATGGAGATTCTGTGATCTAGTAATTCTCTGGGAAGAATGACTCAAAGGTTTGGTTCATTCCCAAGAAGGGCCAGAGACAGGCGCTGACAGTACAGTGAGGAAAAAAACACTTTATGGAATGATGATGGTATCTTACAGACATCCTGCTTTTCTACTCGCGGAGTCCATCACTTTAATTTACAGAGACTGATTGCAAAAATAATGTGGGGGACATATTGACAGAATTATTGTAGCCTAGCTTTGGCCAGACCTCTCTCCTCCTCAGACATAATGAGCTGGATTTCCTGGCCAGGATTACTGGCAAGTATCATATGAACAGTTTGTATGTTTTCCTGAATGCGTGAGAATGCATGCAGTGCAATGACATCTTTGGTGATTCTGCTCATTGGATGAAAATCAAAAGAAAATGGGCAAATACAGAAACTCGACTGCAAATGGAAACGAAGAGTTGAATAACTCAACCCAAAGCTATTGTCCATGAGGCTGATTAACTTAAACGTCTCTATGCTGTGCCACAGTACGCTCTGTTAGGTGTGTCTGGCGGCATCGCTTCTTTCTCACTTTGGTGTTTCCGTTGCCATGGACCACCACCGGCAGCGAGTCGTACACTGTGTTTCTAACTCGTACGCGGTCTGTTCCAAACTTGAGAAGCACTTCATCTGCCAAAGAGGGGAACAAGAGACATCTCAGGCCAGGTTATGAAAATCGACTTGCCACATGGGCTCAGAAGGTTTTCAACTCACTGGGTGAATCTCCAAGTTTACAACTTCTCTGAAATCATCTAATCGTTCACAGTGCGTGAGCAAAACAACATGGTTTTATTTCTACTTACAAGAGCCAGCATAACACTGTGGTTTAAAATAATTGAGTTTGAACCTATTTGACATATAATATACAGATTGGTTGAGTTTCTGTGATTTCTCACCAACGGCTCCATTCAGGTTCTGGAAAATCTGGCACTTGTGGTCCAGAGTCATATTGAGAGTTTGCTGAAAGACACGGAAATATAAAAGGATATGTTAGTCATCCAAGATACGCTTTATAGGAATATATACTTTAATGTTAAGCATTGACACAAGATACTTACTCGCTGTAAGGGATCCAAGTATATTTTGGTATAGAAGAGCTGGTCGTCGTCGTTGTCGTGGAGGTTCCACTGTGAAACGACTCTGTTTAGGTATGGGGCATAGCCGATAATACCTGCAAGTAATAAACAGTATGTAACACATCCAGCGGTAAAGTATAGGGTTGAGAGTCGTTTACAAGGTCCGGACAGACTGTTGGGTGACAATTACACTATACTGCCTGAGCGATTTTTGGCAATAACCCAAAGCACACAAGCATGGGCCATCACTCTCTCTTCCCAGTCTGTAGATAGAACGGAGTGCGATAATGGGCGGTAAGAAAGCTGCAATCTGTACGTTATATTTGTCTCCCGACAGTGTGTACACCCTCTCTAAATGTACAGTCTCATGGCTATCTCTCCTCAAGTTTTCCCATCTTCTCTTTTTCCTTCTCTTGCTCAAGGACACTGACCACAGTGTCAGAATGCAGGGTTTGGTTATGTCGCTGGTGTGCAGAGTTTTGCATCCCATCATTAAAAAAAAAAGAAAAAAAAAAGAAAAAGCAAAGCCGTAGACATCGTAAACAAGTCGGCGAATAGACATGACATAATCTAAATGGCAGGAGCAATAAAACAGTTAAAGGACATTATTATATTTTATGCTAATCCAATTGTCGGTAGCATATCCTCAAATTTATGGCTTTGAAATCCTGGAGAGTGCTGGGAAGTGCATGCCTTTTTGACCCAATGCAAAATAAAATTCACTCTTTTACGCTGCTCTGTGTCTATTCTGACAGAAGTTGTTTCATTTATAGCTCTTGCAACTGTTCATGCTACCTCTGATGGCTGCCACGCCCCTTGTTACAACCACCATACGTTTGGTTTGTGATCAGATTTAATATACCTAATCAAACACACACAACCCTTCTGTATCTTGATTCCGTCCCTGAGTTACTCCACTCTCGTTGACAAAGCAGTGTGTGTCCAGATGCCATAAAACTTTCCCCCAATGGTCACATGGGCGGTGGCCTTAGGAACACAAACAAAGCCTGCAATTTTATACAAACTGTGGCACATTCTGGGGGCCAAGACAAATCCACATGTCATGTCAATGACAGTGAACGCTAAAAACGGCCTGTGATCAGTCTGAGACTGCTGGGCTCCAATACGCGGGAGGTCAGACCGGACTGATGACCACAGGGAAAGCAGTAATTCAGTGTCCTGAACGACTGGCTGGTTGCAGCTGGCCATGTCGGGTCCTGTTGTTCCTTTTGTAAAAAAACAATAATCTGCACATATTCACTCCTTTTTTCCCTCATTTAGCATCTTTCATGTAGTTCATGTCACAATCATATTACGCCTCGAAACAGCCTCATATGAGGTTCAGAAGAGTGACCACTGAAGAAATCTATAGTAAAAAAATGGTTGAACAGGAAGTTTGAAGTTAGCCTAATATACACACAAGTGTTCTTCTGCCACCTTAGACAGGAAATACTTCAAGTAAACAGTTTAGAGGAAAAATATACTTTCATTTTACAGCAGGAGGTAAGAAGGTACCACAAGTCTTGTGGTTTTTATATTTTAAGACTAACTCCGGTTCGTTGTCATACCTTGAAGCCGCTCCACCACTCTTTAGAGCAAAAACACTGAGGCTGCTGCACGGCTGCTCAGCCCCCTGAATTCCAGCGAGGCCTGCAGCTCTTCAAAGTTTGACAGTTTGAAGGTGGAATGTATAAAGCCATGCCCACCCGTAGAAGTTCTGGGATAACCACCCGGTTACTCAAACACTAGTCTACCCCAACACACCATCGCTATACACATCACATAAATTAAATGGTTATCAACTTTTAGATTGTGGAATCCAAATATTATGTTCATATAAGGGATACATCTAGACAAGGATGACAATTTAACATCTACTTTTCGTCACCAGATGGTTGCGTAATTGAGGGTGGCGTTTGCATTATCCAAACCAGAAAGGTGCACTCAGTAGAGTGCAGTTCTCTGCCATGTGGGTCTGCAACGACCACTGCTTGTATTGTGCGGTTGGATGAATGCAACCAGTGCTGTAACGGGTTGCCAAACAGACTTCATTGAAATAAAAAAACAAGCAGCGCTGCTATGTTACATTCACAATGGGCTCGAAGTCGCTGTCCGTCCGCTTAGCAGCGGTACAGCAGTGTGTGCACTGGTTGATCAGTTAGCGGTTAGCCAAACACGGCGTCACAAAAAAAACCCCAATAAAACTGAGCGGCAGAACGGTGGCTGAGAGGTACTCAGCAGAGTGTTTCGTTAGCCGTTAGCCAAACACACCATCCAAAACAAGAACAGTGTGCTAACTGTTTTCGCCTCACTGTGTCTCTGGTCACAGAATAGAAGCTGTGTACTCGATAGCGGCCGGGGGCTGGTTCAGAGCGGTGATTGAGGAGTAAGCGGAGGTCCACACTCACACAGTCACACACACACGACCAACACATGACCTCCATCCAGGCTTACACCTGGCGGAGATAACAATGTGTTCTTGTCAGCCACCATGACGGACGGGATTCAACGGGTCAAAACATGTTTTGATCACATTTAGAATTTGTGGGACCCACCTCCAGAGTTGAGGTAGCGCTTGCCACTGCGGATTGAGGGGTACTTGTCACCTAGCTTCTTATCCGGCCATACCAGTCCCTCTGCAGCGAAAAGCACTTTGTGATTGGCTTGCTGGAACTTCCTGAGAATCTCTTCTGGTCCCCCAGAAAAGATAAGATCGTAGCTGTAAGGGAGGAGTGAAGATAGAGTACAACAGATCACTATCACGTCTTCCCCCTTCAGGGGCAGTCTGACAGCTTTCTTTAAGTCTGTTTTATCGTGCGTCTGACTCACAACCTCGGTTTCTACTTGCTTGAGACGGATAAACATATCAATGTAAACGGTGAACATTCTTCACGAGTGAGCGTTTGTATAGGCAAGCGGTTCTGGATTGTACCGTGAGGTATTTCCAAGAGAGCGCTGCTTTGACAGACATTAACACACAATACACACACAGTTCTGTACAGACAGCGGCACTGTGCTTAATCCTTTAAAGAGGACTCGCGGTGACTTGTTTTAAAGCGGGCTGCTATTCAAATAGATCTGTTCGGATGTGGAAACCAATGTTTCTGGAGATGTGACACACCAGTCTTAAACCTATCCAAAAAGAAATTCTGTGTTTATATACACACAATTTATATCAGGTTGCATGGAAAGTGAAAGACAACCTCGGTCAGGCATGTGATGAGATGAAGAGAAGTTTAAAGATGGGTGACTCTACTGTATCCACATCTGGCTGACACATGTTCATACAACTACCCTCTGTCTCTTGTTAACTCATTCATCATGCTTATTGCTTTAGTATAAAAAAGATCTGCAATCAAGGACACAACCTCCATGACGATGTTTAAAAAGTGAATAATAAGGAAATAAACAAGACAGATGTTGCTTGGGAGTGAACTGGACTGTTTTACATTCGCTACCTACGTTATCATCTAAGATTGCTTCATGTCTTTGCTTCTACAACAGAACTGTGATATTAGGAGAAACATACCTAATGGATTCAAAACTGGGAGCCACCACCTTTTCATACTTTCTTTACAAATGTGTGGTGTTTGGGTAATAATGTAACCTGATTAACTGGTTAACTTTCCCATTTTAAAGCCCAAAAGTCCTCTTTTTTTTTTATACACATGACACATTTCCACCAATTCCAAATGTACGTAGTGACAGAAAATGTTTTAGCTGTGAATGACAATTGAAGTCTCCGTTTGAGTTATATGGCTTTTGAATTGCATGCAATCATTTTTTATTTCATTTTAAGAATTTCAGCCCACGCTCAGAAGCTCAACAACACAGTTAATACATTTGAATTTCACTTCCATCTCGGGGAGGGAGTTGCATGTAGGACAGAATGTGAGATTGTGACTGAATGAAACATTGTGAAAACCAGCAGGATTATAGATTTTAAAACACATTTGAATAGCTCCCTCTTCTATGAAGTGCAGTTTGTTACTACAATTATTTACTCTAAATGAAGAAGCATTCCAATTACCTGTTTCAAGGGTGTGACAACTTTGCACAGCAATTATAGCTTACATTATTCATGTGACATCGTGCACTAAGTATCATCATCTTCTGCTCCATTTGAGGAAATATGGCGTGCAAAAGCTGTTATTACTCTAAACCACTCGCATTAACTCGGTAAAACTTTCCATCGGCTTTGAAAACTCATAATTCAGCTACCTGCATGTGAAAATGACACTCTTATATTTGCCTTTGCTCTGTAATAATGCCTTTAGAAGAATGTGTGTGTGTGTGTGTGTGTGTGTGTGTGGGGGGGGGGGGGGGTTTAGAACTACATAAATGTGCAGAAGCACCTCACTGAGGAGGCGTCACTTTCATAGCAATTATTACAGTCTGTGATTGTGAAAATTATTTAAATTTTTAATTCATACATCTACTTAGCAATTAAAGGTGTTTTGCCTCTCTTTCTTGTTGGAGAAATGTTCTATATTTTAAATGAAAGCTAAATTGGAGCAACGCTCAATCCCTAAAAATAGTAACAAACATCTGGAGTCAGAATGAGGCACTTCAACTTCCTACAGTATTTAAAGGTAATATGTCGCTTGGGAATATGACTGTAAGGGATGAACAACCACAAAAAACAGAAAAAAAGCAATAACATGTCTTTGTACATCAACATACCTATCCACGGAAAGGACAACAAGATCCTCCTGGTGAGCCAGAGCCTCCATGGCCTCCTTCAGGAGTCTGACTTTTTGCCCTCCGCCGATGGAGCGACCCACGTCACCACCTTTCCATGTTTCTCCCATTCCCAACACCTGAGACAGAACACATGAAGCGTTAGAGCCTCGTTGACACCAAACGTCGCCAGAAGGCAGCCCAGCAGCACTGTAATAAGACCCACTACCTAAAGTCCTTCACTCTTCTTTTGTTTATTTCTCAAAACCAGTGAGCAATTCTGCCATTGGGAGGGAAAAAAAAAATCACTTTGAATATGGGGGCCTTTTCCAAGAACTGTCCTCGAATAGGGCGGAGTAAGATGTGTCCACTAATATCTATGAGAAGAAAATAGAGTACAGAGACGCTGCTTTGAAAAACAGGGCAAGTATGTTCCATTTTAAAAGCTCATTTGCGTAAGTGCTGCCAAAATACAGTTCTACACAATGTTCCCTTGATTGAAATAACACAGCACACAGCTGTATGGGGAGATGAAGATAAGAGTGCGAGCTTTGGAGTTTAAGGCAGCTTCATACCGATGGTCCACATGGGCCGAGTTTCCTGCAGAACTGAGTTAGAACCTAAGTTGCGGTCAAATTATCAGGTCCCTGTTCGTCTTTGTTTACTAATGTAGTGTCAGTGGGTTTGCTGTACAAAGATCCACACCAAGCAACGGCATAACCAAGCAAAGAATAACAGGAAGATGACAACTTTAACTCGTATTTATAAAAGTTCTCAGGAAGTGTCCCAAAAAAAGCTAGCGAAGTAGCTTGCAAGTGTGTGTGTCTGCAGGAGATTGAATACAAACAAGTCCAGCTGGGCCACACATAGAAGCAGTGAACCACACAATTTCGGGCGGTGCACTAAAATCCAGTGTTTTTATTACCACTGGTTTCAACCTCGGAGGGGATTTCTGGACCCATTTTAAGGAAATATCCCTTTAAGATGGATGTTTTTGCAGCTTGCTGCACTCCATTGTTCCTGTTAACAGGCCTAATCAATCTTGGGATGTGTATGTTGGAAAGATTTGGCTGCTGTGTGTGATGGTGTGTGTGTGTGTGTGTGTCATCCTTAGCCGGGACTAACTGCACATTAGTGGGCATCATTTTAGAAAATGAAGAGAAAACCTTACCTTCACAGTGTACTTGAAATAGTTTGCAGACTGCATAAAGCGCAGGAAGCCATCCGTTTCCTCTGTTGCAACAGTTAGGACGAGCAATTTCTCTGCAAAATAAAGCAATTTCCACAATCTTACATTCAGTCCAAAAGCTGCGACTTATAAAGTCATCACTTGATTTTTGCCTACCAAATTATAGGGATGTGCGGCTCTACTCCTGCAGCTAAAAGACACAGTGAGTATTGTGATTCCCCAGTCTGTGAACCAAGCTCCTTGTAAACCTCAGACCTATGTCAACAAACTGGTTCCTATTTGGTTTAGCAGTCTAAACCTACATCTCAAATTAGGAGCATCGACTATAGCTTTCACTTGATTCAAAAACAGAAGCATATTCTTAAACTTGGGATTCTTCCGTCGACATTTCTTTTCGTCTTGGGTTAAAAGAACTCCCGCAAACCTCCGGGACATTTCCAGTGGCCATGAGTGCCGACGTCTGAGGTTTGAGGAAGGGTTAGACCGAATACAAACTAGCACCGTAGCCTCCCGCGAAGCTAGAGAGAGGCAGACTACACCCACTGTGTTATGTAAAAGCAACTGGGGGTCCACTTGATTACTCGATCCGGTTCATCAAACTCTATTATTGCATGAAGCCGGGGTACTTATTCATTTCCGGCTTCCAAAAGGAAATTTAAATATGCGCAAAATATTGTTCTGCGCTAGTAGGCAGGCCAAAAATGAGGTTGATAGCATTTTAATATGGTTTTAGAGGACCAGTTGAATACAAATCCTGCTTTTCATGTCTCAAGAGCCAATCTGCACTACTTTCCACTCGACCTTTTTAAATGATTTATTGTATTGGACGTATGAAGGAGAACATCGCAGGGCCATATAAAGGGCCCAAAAGTGCACTCTGTATTCCAGCTCTTAAACTGTGCAAGACATTCCTTTTAATGTTTAATTTTTGTGAAGATTTTAAGGTTAAACTAATTACACCCTCCGGGCATACAAGAGCCTAGGTCCTCTTCTAAATCTTTATTTGTCAGCACAATCAAAATCACCCACTTCCCACCCACACTACAGTACACTACAACCTTCCATCCATTTCCTGTCAATGGGACTCAGCCGTTCTCTCATCCCAGTCTAGGCTGTGGCCCTGTCGCGCCTCTAATAGCCATACCAGTTATCCTCTGACACAGAGGTTCTGCACCAGGCTGGAAATCGTTTCTGCCTCTAACCCTAACAGCATCAAGACACAGACAGCCTGGTTTCTAAAAGAGCACCACACAGAAGGAAGTGGTGCCTATCCTGAGCCACATAACTAGGTGTGTCCGTGCTCTTGTCTTTGGATGAAGGAGCATAAAGCAGGGGTGAGTATGTCCCACATCTGGGAAACACATTTCCAGACACTTTTTAAGACCATCTCTCCTAGAAGCCATTCATAATACTTACAGACACAAAAAAATGTAAAAAGGGTCTCCAGAACTATTCGACCGTCCGGCATGCAGTTCTCACTGAGTATGAGTATACTGGTGCTGTAGAATGTTCTGCTGGAATGAAATATTTGGAAACCTCCAGAAACATTCTGTATTCCATTCTATTGATAACTGCCAGACACATGTTTTTTATTTCTCATTGCAATATAATAGAAACTCATATCCAGTAACTTTACGTGTGTGTGTGTGTGTATATGTATATATATATATATATATATATATATATATATATACATACACACGTATGTGCAGTAAAAGCCAGTGGTGAGCTTCATGTTGTGATCCCTGCTCTGTTCACTTACAGTAGTATAATTTTGAATGTCTAACAACACTAAACTACTGCAGTGCTTTAGCACGCGCATTGAAAACAAAAACATTGTCTTGCTCGTGATGTCAGGGAGACGTTTGCCGTCGGGAAGAAACAGGCCGACAGCTTACACCAATTACCGCTCGGTGACTTCGCCCTGACCTTATGGAACCACGCGTGCCCCGTCCCGCCCTTCCTAAACATGCAGGTCACATGGGTGCATCTCAACAAGCAACAAGCCCCTCGTTAAATACAGCCTGGGGATTCAAACCACATTTTGATTTAGAAGACATGAGGCAAACCTTTATTGCTTACATTAAAGTCATTATTCAAACATGTCAACAAATCTGTTTTCATGGTTTTCCTACACACGATTCTTGGTGGAGAAAATCTGTTATTATTCACAGTGGCCTCGTGTGAACTGTGGAAGGAAACCATGGCTGGATATTGTCTCTACATCCAACACAAAACACCTTGAGAGTGGTTATGATCTGCCAATTCTATGGCAAACCAAGGCCTATGTCTATATTTTGTATCATGTTAAATTAGGGGTTGTCAATTAGTCCAGATTTTGATTGGGTTTTCCGTCACCCAATCTGACTTTCACCCATACTTTACGCAATCACAGCCTTCTACGCAGATGACATCTAATGCTATGTTACACAGGATGATCTGCAGCCACTTATTAAGTTATATCTAATGGTAACAATCTCGGAGTTCACATGATTGAAAGTAGTAAGGTCTCAATTGATTTCTCTTTGCCTATTATTTAGAAACAGTGTCTGGATATCTGCCCTTTTCATTGAAAGTGCAGACTGTATATTGATTTGTTTTCATAAGGATTGTTGTCTCGTACTGCTTCATCGTTCAAATGAATCCCCAAGGACAAAAACAACAACACTAGTTTGAAACCTACCTTCCAATCTAACTACAACATTGCATCATATGCCAATCCTCCAGTTCTCTGATGTGTCTTTATGTCAATCACATTGATAACGAAGCATAACTGAGAGACCAGTGGCAAAACTCAAAAGGAGAGGTTTTCAGACAGCCAAGGTTTTGGAGGATGAGTGGCCAGTCAGAGGAAACACAGAAACCTGTCAGTACTGCATGAAAAAGCCCACTGGAGGAACGGAATGTAGCTCATACAGGGTTGCATACAGAGCTGATGTAGCTTTGCATGGTTGCTAAATGCTGTCTTCCTGTACCGCATGGGCCTATCCGTCTAGGTAAACTTTCCCACTAAGATGTGCAAAAGTTCTGACTCACTGGCTGGGACAACGCTTACCTAAGCGTTTCCTGCGGAACGAAAAGCACTGTCATGGGAATGTTCCCTGGCCTTGAGCTTCAGTATAACAGGATCTTTCCTCTTTAACAAGACAGTCCTGGACAGTGAACACAAACCTGTTCTTTCTATTTTGCTCGTCTAAGTAACACAAAAGGTGTCAGGCAAAGGAACGTGCAAGTAGTGATGAATAAATGACACAACATTGTGAAATACTCCCCTGTGAATGTTTTGCATCAAAACTGTTATTACCAACAGCGATGCAATGTTGAAGTGGCTGAATGTTCGTATTCCTGTTAATTGTAGCCTACTTATAACATTTAATTTAATATGTATATATATATATATATATACATATTAAATTAAATTAGCACCGCGTAACATTCGCGTTCGGCGTGAAATGTTATTTCTACGTTTTCTTTAACAGCCCTCATTCCTTGCATCGGTTTGCTCAGCCTGCCTTTAACTCCAGGTACAGCAAGAAACTTTGAGACGGGGAAAAGAAAAATTGATTGCTAATAACCAAATCAGACCTGATTCATACCAGTAGTGCTGCTTTTTTTAAGTGCGATCCAGTGTCTGAACCTGGAGATTTGCCTGAGGATGAGCACCCTCCTAACAGCCGGCCCTCATCATATGAAATGTGAATTTAACTTGAACTCAGTGAACTGAAATAATGAAGGGAGACGTTGCTATCGGGGTACAGAGAGAATGTGAGGAAACTGTTCCAATGAGTGTAGCTGACTCCCGGCCCTTTGAGCTGTGCCAGAATGTCAGCAGTAATGTGCACTGCTACATTGTACAGATGAAACCCCTCATTGTATTACTCATTTAAAAAAACAACATTCTGTTGGCAAGTAAACGAATGGAAACAGACCTGTCACACATGTACAATGTAAGTGAAAGATAAAACCGTAGCAAAGAGGAATGAAGAGGCAAATAAGTTGGTGTTCTACTTTTCAAAACGGTGAAGGGAAGACGAGCATTTTGAAGAAGTCCCAATCCATATGTTGGACAGTGAACAGGCTTAATCAGAGCAGAAGCAGAGCGTATCTCGCTCCACAGAGACCTGCAGAACATTCCTCAGAGTCATTCTCATCCATCTTGCAAAAGATAAAAGAGCAAGTGTCATGTTCTTACTTTGACTCTGGCACTGCTTAATACTTCAGTTTGGATGGCAAAATGTTTCTCTACTTGAACTTTTAAGTTGTTGTTCACCTCCATTGAAAAACATAATCACATTCAAGTGGCGCTTGAATTGGAAAATTGGGTCACAGCTGGAACCAGGAAGATGTTTAATCTCGCAAACGTGTTATTCATCCAACTGTAAAATAACACTACCGCTCTGGACTTAATCAAATGATCACTGTGTAGTTCATAAAGGCTTTATGTGATATTAAACTACTTTTTGGCCATCTGGGGACAGCGGAAATAGTTTGTGAGCACCTTTTTATTTTAATATGGGGATTTTGTTAGCAAACAGCTGCTCATCTACTCATCCAGCAGTTATGGAGCAACACTATCAGTCATTTGGAGTCCTGTTTCTGGCCACCTAGCAAATGTAAGTCCAATATTCTTTTAGCTTTTGGTTTTCAATCAACTCCTGGGGGGAAATATCTGGCTCTTTAACTAACATTTGGAGCTGAGCTGCGTTTTTTTAAAGCTCTTTCACTTAAAGCAGCTGCCTGATGCGGCTGGAAACTGTGAGAGTGAACCAAAACAGTAAAGTTGTGGGGCGGACAGCTCAACAATGACCTGAAACTCACTCTACATCTCCGTAAGAATTCGATATTTCCATATGAACAATACATATTAGTTTTCCCCTAAATATACTCCATTCAATTCTCAGCCCTTAGCTAAACATAGAAGCATGCTACCCGACCTACGGTTACATTTAAAGAGTTTAAAGCTTTAGAATGCGTTCGAATTTGAATGCAACCGCAAGTGGCTTTGGCACAGAAGTAGCACTTGACATCTAATGGCAGAAGCCCCTGGACCTGCCGACATACCATTGTTGCTATAGGTGAGTATGCATGCGTTTGTAATTAGCTGTAGTCACCATATTTGAGGGATGGATACACAAAGAAACTGGATAACCTAATGCTCACAGGTTGCTTAGTCGGACATTATCTTAGCTGTCCACAACTAAAATGGAGTTTATTTTCTAGCGACGTTTTAAAGTCACCATAATTGATGAAGCACACCATGTCCATACCACTCGGGCCGTGTTGAGTGCGTCTGCAGAAAATAGCTGTGTTTTCAATTACACATGTCAAACCACAGGCTGTTGAGCCTTTAGGATGTGGCATGATGTCACCAGCACTGGGCCAGGAAACAATTTTGATACAAGAATAGCTTATTTATTTTACCCGACAAAAACAAGTCAAATGCAGACAAAAAACAACTAGTATTATCTGGTTTAAGTCATGCATTACAGTTAGGCCGCTCATTTCCTCTGTAGAGCTTTAAATCCTTCATTGTTGACGGGAACACAACTAGTTTAATTCAACGTAACGCATTTAGAGGTTAACAATTTAGTTTGCTTGGAATTGCTGTAAATGGAAAGCAGAACCCACTTTTATATCATCAGCTATTACATTTTGATAATATTTCCTGGAAAAGGATATATGACTAGAGTGTTTTTATGTACAGCCACACGCTGCTTCTTTGAAATGGCTCCCGTTTCTCTACCCGGAAAGTGAATTGAGGCTTTAAAGACGAGCAGCGAGGGCTCTTTAAGTGCATGGTTTGGCATCTATACATGTTATCCTCAGCTAGCTGATTTTATTTCAACAGGCTTCAATGGACCCGAAGTGCAAACTGAAATCTCTGGCTCTCAAAAAAGACTACTTTGAAATAATTGGAGTACTTGATACCTGAAGGCAAACTTCCAAGTAAAAAGCTGCTAGTTGGTCCTGCCTAGTTCTTTTTTTCCTGGGATGGTGTCATTTTCATGAAGCCATTTCTCTCCTTTTGAAAACTGTATCGCATTGATATGTTCCATATTTGTTACATATTCCAGCCTCAGTACCTTCACACTTAAACTGAAATAAAGTTCTACAAGTTGGACAATATGTGGCAATTTCAACAGTCCACCCTGTCAACTGTTTCAGTTCAAGAATCAGCCAACATTGGTCTTCAGCAGCTGTTAATTCACACTGTCACACGGTGGTCACTTAAATGGCTTGTTAAGTAGCACATTGGGATTTTTGTTCCAGTCCTGACAACTTTGCTGAAATGTCACTTGTCTTTTGAGTATTGCATCAGAGGAAGACGTTGCATCATGGGAACTATCCTCTTGATATCCTGCTCAACTTATATATTTGAAAGTTGGCAGAATACCACAGACAGCTCAGAAACAAAAACAGACAACAGCATCCATTTCTTGGGCTGAAAAGGAGCCAGGGAACCGACCTTGTGGTGCTGAAGCAACAACGTTCTAAGGCATGATTGCAGGTCTGCCCTGCCAACAGGGTTTGTTTCTTTGTTACACTGGAATTACATGCAATAGAAAGCGCTGTGATACAGAGTATAAGGCAAGGGCAACTTGAGGTGGAGTTTCCTTTTCTTCTATATAAAATGCTCCCTGCTGACACGTCAGTGTTGTTGTCTGGGAAAAGGTCTATTCTAAAGATGCCTATTCCATGAAACAGTGGCACAGAGCAAATCATACTGATTTATGGCCTTTATCTTGGTCTCCCACACACACTCACCCAGCAGTGTGTCCTTGTAAATGTCAGAAGGTTGTTTCCACGCAACTGTCAACATCTCTCTGTAAGATAGTGTTGATGTAAAACAGATTTTACCTTTTTTTTTTCAGATAGTGGCATCTTCAAGTTAAAACTGTCAAAGTAGAATCCAATAAATACTCTTACTGTTACTCAGAAGTGCTGTTCACACAGTCTGTCAGAAATAAGTGAAAGGCTCCTTTCAGGTGGCTGGACAGTGGGGGGGGGTCTACTCCGCCCAATTTTTGTAACTTTCCAAAACCGACAATCCGACAGCCACGTCAGCTCTTCACAGCGACTGGCAAGGTGCACGGAGGTGCAGAGGCCTGCATTCCTTATTCCACTGTCCCTTTTTTGTTGCTGTATCACACCGTTTCAGTCTGTGCTCCACCCGTTGGCGGCTCATTGTGGTCTCAGAGAGGAGTTGGCGGAGAGGTATCAGAATGTGAAGTCTGAACCAACAGAGAAACACTCTCCCTACGTCTGCACAGGTGGCATTCAATACAAATAACTATACAGCCGGTGTGTGCAATATTGTCGCCTTTTTATTGGTTCCTTGCTATCCACTATCTCTGCTTTGTAGTACCCTGTCACTAAGATGACCAGCATCTTGACCCATGTAAAAGGTACAATGTTTACACACTGTTTACACCTGATACAATAGGTGTAATAAAGATGTTACGACCCACACAGGCCCCATGCCAGGACGAGAATGCTTTATCACTTTGTCTGAGTCGAGAATAAAAGGCTTCTATTTGGGTTAGCAAAATAAGAAAAACAAAAGGACATCTAAAGCTTTGGAATACAAGGCATGTGTGTAATGCAATGTGTTAATGGTGTTGTGATTTGTGTTGCATAAACTGCAAAGTGAGTTAGTGCCTTGTTTAGTGCTTTGCTACGTATTTAGTAGAAAAATAATGATTTTACATAAAGAAATGATAAACTAGTCTAGCTCACGTATTGCTGTTTTACACACTGAAAGAGTTATTTGCAGAAACATCTGTGCATGATGTTCCTTTGGCGATGAAACACAGCTAAACTAAATATTGACTATATACCCACTCTTTTTCCTACATAAATCAAATCTATCCAAACCTGAAATGCTTCTATTGTTCTAAAAAGAAAAGTGTTCCTTCTTATCAACTATTGTAGCAAGGGCAGTTCATTATATACTTTCAAAGTTTCTCTGTAAATCTGACACCTGGTTAAATCTTGGGTAAGGAAACCCAATGCAATTAAAATACTTTTATATAATAACCTGTCGGCGTCATTAAATGAAATCTCCACTGCACTCAGTTTGCTTGGCCATATAAAAGTATGAAAGCCTTCATTTACAGCTGCAAAACATTCAATCCCTGATAGTTTTAATAGCTTCATCGCTGTTACCTCCTGATACAACCCCCCAGGTGTACTAACAGGACTTTCACAGGCAAACCCCGGTGAAGTTAATGTGGCTATACCGTGTGGGGAGACACCCAGTCCAGACCAGAGGACAAAACCGACTTGTGGAGGCTGAAGGCAGCTGTTGTGCCCTAATATTGGCCTGCCTCCCCCAAAACAAAATACATCATTAAAAGAAAAAGTACCAGATTTTGAGACTTAACTTACACACGAACCCAGGACACGTCTGACACCAACACTGGCATTAAAGAAACGCATGTACCCACTTATGCTGTTGTTTGCAGGTCTTTACTAGAAGCCCTGGGACATGTGAAAAGAGCTGCGTTTAACTTAAATGATATGAGGGTAATTTAGAGCAATTGAGCAAGAGGGACATGCCAACAAGTCAATAAAACGGCACACACGCACAACAGGCTGCTTTGGACCTACACATGCAGCCTATAGGCTACTGTATGTAGGCCGCCTCAACAGCTGAGCACGTGAGCAGGCTCCATCAGCCTTCAATTACATCAGCTTTACAGCCTCTCCTCTGTGTCTCAAGCACGTAATAGCGTGTTTGCTATTAAAATCCAATACTACTGCATTCTGATTTTTGTTATGGCAAATCGTGCCTTCTGTTCTGGTTTACATTCAGAGAGAGTGTCAACAAATGGATTTCGCCTAGCAATTAGTTAGTTCTCGCGCGTACGTTTTACAGCCTGACATGTGCACATTAAAGGCGCAGCCAAACAACATCAAATGCAAACCCGCAGTGTGAGAAACCGCAGACGGCTCTTTTATGTTGAGCACTATCATGTCATTTTAACTCTGCGACATGCTTGACAGGGAGCCGCGGGCAACCTGCACCTCTTGTACAGTTAACATCATGTGGTAGAATACTTTTTTTTAATTATTATTCAGTAGTCTCACGATGTGTTGAATAAACTCTGATGAAGCGCGCTAGTTAGCGGTGGATATGCGGAGTTTGAGTTCGGCGCAAACAATAGGAGGGAGAGAAAAAGTTTCTTACCTTTGGGAATAGGCGCAAGAGGTTGGGGTGTATCAGTAGAAGAGACGCTACTTGCAAACTTCACCCAGCATGAAAACACAAAACAAAACACGAGGTACTCCATTGCTGGTGTTGTGCGTGTTCCCCCGACAAAAAGTGAGAGTGACCGCCGGACTATTAGCCCTTCTCCCGGCAGTGGTCAGGATCGCAATGCAGCCGACGCTCTCGCGATAATGATAATAAAAAAGAAAAAAAAAGTCCTTCAGAGGATGTGAAGTTTTCTGGTCGAGCAGCTCTGGAGATGGATCGTGCTCCAGGGAAGAGAAGTATAAGTACTGTAAATCAGGGGAATTAGAGGCCAGCGGGCGTGGTTTCTTAATTGCAACTGCAGCCTGTTCCCGGTGAAGCTCCAGCCCATGAAGAGAGCCGAGATAACGGAGTTCAGCCCTGACTCCGGGACGTCCTGCGCGAAAGTGTCACTAAGCACAGCTGTATTGGACCCCCCGCCCCACCCTTAACTGTTACTCATTCTATCCCTCCCCCATGGTCCCCTCCCCCCCGAGCACCCTGTCTGACCAACACTACTCCCCTTCTACACAATGCTCAGACACGCTCATAAGACTTTCCATTCAGCCTCATCAGTGAAAACTGTGAAATAAAACTATAGTCACATTTTGATTTTCATATGGGGGTATCTAGCAAAATGTACATATATATCCGTAATGGAAGACATATTTGGATCCTTTACATCAGTTAAAGTAGAAATACCACAGTGCAAGAATACTTAGTTTCAGCAAATATTTAACAATCAGAAGTAGCTATTATGGGTATGTTATGTCAAACTTTATTTGTCTTTCCTACAGGTTAGTGCAGCTCAAAGTGCTTCACAGATGACTGACGAGCTGATAAAATCAAACATAAACTGCGTTCTGTGAAAACGACAGAAAAGACAAAAGCAATTCAGCAAATTGTAGACCAATGCACGCTGGACAATAAAATGATGAAACACAATAAAGTACAGTTGAAAGCTATAATGACAGTAATGGTAGTTTAACGGTGGTAAATATAAACTAGATTATTAAAATAGAATACAATTCTAGCCGAGAGTGCTGCAGGGATGACGGCTGCTTGTGTTTAGTATTCTCATTTAGCCACTTGTTAGCAACTGCCTTATTCAAGACACGTAAAAGCTTCACATTTCACGATTGTGGTATTTACTGACTTATTGTACGTCATAGAACAACACGTTAAAATCTCTTAAGCTTGTGTTAAACCCAGACCTTATTTCTGGCATCAAACCAAAAACACATTTTTCAGACACACAGGGGGGAGAAATGAAGAGGAAAACAGGAACGAAACATTAGACTTCAACATTCAAAAAGCTTCCATCAACAGTTGCATCCGCGTCTGTCAGGGTGTCAGCTGACCCTCACACCAATGCTTTCTCTCATTCCTTTTTAGGAGTAACAGACATCCCCCCCCGGCGCAAACCATTCCTGTCTGGCAAACACTTTGCACAGTTGCACTCACTGCCCGTGCCCAGATTGTTTTACTTAATGACATCACCAGGGTTCATGGTTTTTGAATGCAGAGGGAGTAGAAGGCAATGTTTTTTATGAGATAAATGATTTCTTTCCAGAGAGGCCCCGATAAACCCAGAGTATGTGGAGCCGTGCCAGAAAACACAACATAGACTATTTGACTTGGACTTTAACCGTTCTTTTTTTTAATGCAATTCAGCATGCAATTGGCATTTACTGTAAGTGAGCGCCTTATGGAAATGAGTGTGTCATGATGAAACTACCACCTTGAATCTGCTGTCTCACTTCAAACAAAAAAAGGCTATCTTACCTATTGTGAAGCACAGAAAAAACACAGATTCGTAAAGGTAACAAACCTATTATTTGCAAGCTAAACAAGCCTTAAAGAAAGTGTGTAACGTCGAAGTGTCAAATATCTAGCTGGGATTCTGTCGCTGTGTTTTGGTGCAGTTGGAAAATGTAAGTGTTTGTGGTGCAGAACGTCATGCTGCATCTTGGCAGCGTACCGAAAGGGAAGAAGCTATGTCTTGCTTCAATTCACTGGCTCAAGTGTTCAACCCACCATACATTTGGAAATATCCTCTGGATTTCATTACCATCTGATAACATGTCCAGAGGTTATACAAGAGGTTTAATACCCCATCAGAGGCCTGAACCTGGAGATGTGAAATACTGTAGCATACAAAAAAAACACAAGGGCATTGTAGTTTTTTAGATTCATGAACTTAGTGTGACACGTGTTAAGAGCTCATGGTGGCAGCAGGGACACCGATGACACGTTTTAATGTGAAATACATGTGGTGTGGTTGAGAAAATTACACTTAATTACACATAAATAGGCACTTACAGAATCCAGAGACCGGCAGACTGCTGTGGTGGGTGAGGACAGGGGAGAAAGCCAGGAACTCATCAGGACACCTGCACATAATTATCCCCACACCATATCAGCCTGGGTATCAGTAGACGGCAGCAGCCTTTGGACTCCAGCACGCATGAACTTCCAGCTAAATACAGCTGTTTATCAAACCTTAAAAGGACTGTTTGGAACCCACCTACAGCACAGGTGGTGTGCTCTGGAGTCTGCGTTTTAGTTCTGGCTTATTTCAGTGCCAAATAAAACACACAAGCCTCCAGCCCTCTGCTTGTCCTCGCATTAGAAAAAAAGACTAAACAGTGTTTCAGCTCTATGACAACAGCAGACCGTCCTCTATTTCCAGCACTGTTGTGGAGACGGTGGCTTTGCAGGCGCCGTTTACATTTAATAAAGCCCAAAGGAGAAATGCATGATTCATCGGGGAGGCACACTATGAAGGAGATGCCCACTATTGAACTAGAAATGCATATGATGAAGAAGAGAACACATGGAAATGTGAAGCTGCAATTATTCCTCCATTCATTCTCTTTTTCTTTCTTTGGACTACCATCTATAACGGTGAGCATATAATCTAAAGACCATGTTGACCCTTTCATCTCTGTCAGTGTGCTACTTTAGGTGATATCTAAACCAAAAGCACTGTCAGTGGTTTGGACACACCTTGGATCTATTTCTGACCCTCTTTTAGTGGTACAACCGGATGGTTTTGCAATTGCACTGGTGAGTCACTTGTCCTAGACACTTGGTACCCTAAACCTTGCTCAGGAACCCACAATTGCACCATGATGGTAAAAGAATGGGTTTTTATTTTCATCCCAAATGCTTTGATCACTCAGCAGAAAGTAATTACGACTCCAGATCAATGGAAGGAGGGCAGCACTCCCTCACCCGCTCATCTTCCTGGTGATTTATCTTTACGTCATCCCCGGCTCAGGTCTGTCTACGTTGGTCCCACTTATGAGGCCACGGGGCATCCATTAGCTCAGGGTGTGGTCTAGAGGTAGCTAGGAAGGGGTTTCATCAACACTGCATTTAATCTGAGACCAAGAAGTTTAACAAGCACAGCAAGTACATTTTACTGTCAGCCTAGAGTCTGGCCACAGGAGGGGAAAGAGGTTAGACATGGATTTAATCACTTTGATCATGGGAGGTCTGCCTTCTATTGTCTCAGGCCACAAGCCGGAGTTTACTGTGAAGAATTAAGCAGCAAATTATATCAATTGTGCAATTTTCAAACCTGTGCGATTTTCGGTCCAATAAAGTTGTATTTGTACTGCATAGACTGGGGCTTAGGAGCAGCGTTCCTTGAAAATTACCCATAATAAGCTCCTTTGCTGGCCTTTCATTTGAATGTCATCATTAGGCCGCCATGTTAAAACCACAAGGCTTTAAAAAAACACACCAGAAGTAGGTCAAGGAGAAGAGGATTCAACCTAGCATTATGCTGTCCTTCCAGTGCCACCTTTATTACCCTAAAAATACATTTACACATTTCTAATTTGCTTAGTCAAATACAGTTTGGAGGAAACGTAACGGTGGCCTGGACGACGGTTTTCAAATGCAGGAAGGGTGACATCTTTATTTTTCCCAGAAGCTCAGGACTTTGACAACGCAGACTCGGATTGGGGTCCTGTGCCCCACATGTTGTTAGGACTAGCCACGTAAGCACCTAAAGGTTAGGTTATGATTACATTTGGCTTCATTACATTATTCATGCTTTAATTGCCAAGGAGCATGTATTGTAGAACAAATCAACTACTTTTATTCCTCAATCCAGTCTGTTGATAACAAACTGTAACGTAAGCAGCGGTATGTTTCCTACAAAGTCACTTCTAGGAGACTGGTGAGGCCTAACATGTCTCCAGTCTTTGATTTGTTCCCAGGAATGCTCGTGTAAAAGTAAATACCCATCCCCCGTTTTATATTAGACGTCTGCTCTCTTTGCCCCCGATTGTGTGTCTATGGTGTTTTCCTTGGCTGCGTTTGCACATAATATGTTGCCTCAGTCGTTTGTTTCTCACAGTGGGTTGAAAGCACCAGAAATTCCAGATCCTGTGTGCTGTCAGTGAGTGCAGTTTGTCACTACAATTTGTAGGTCTGTGTGTGTGTGTGTGTGTGTTGGGCTCCAAAAGTAAGGAGAATACTTTTTTCTTCCGCGTTGGCTAGAAACAGAGTTTCCATAGTTTCACTGATTTGTTATCACAAACCTTACAGGACTTGTTTATGGAAAACAGTCCCCATGAGTCTCGCCATTTAAATTCATACCCAAGATGTGCGCAGGAATTCAACCGAGAAGTCCTGAAATAAACAACAGAAGAGCCTCAGCCCACAGCTCCTGAATGTGTGTAAACAGATTAAACCAAGATGCTGGCTGCTCCAACTTCTGCAAGCGCAGACACGTTGAAGTTGTTTGTTGTTTGTTAGCAACCCGACGTCAAACTCATTTGTCTCACCAGCCACTTCTGACATCAAGACATTTGCTGTAACACATAATTACCAATCATTGCTTTTGGGCTGCACCGTTTTAATATGCGTGTCATTATAAGGGAAGTCTTTTTAAATCGATTGTGATAAAAACAATGTGTTTTTCTCAGTCTGGCACGCGTAAGCCAAATAAATCACTGCTGGAATGACATCAGTGACATCACTTGTTTGGTCTGGGTGTTTTAATTCATACCAAACATGTTTTCATCTGGCTGCCCAATTCCTGCGAATCCAGAAATGTACATCCTGTTACAGAACACCCCTAGAGAGGGTAAAAGGCATGTGGAGACCACAGTCTATCTAAAAACAAGGAAACGCTGAGTAGCTGTACATTAATCTTTGCTGAACACAGCTGCTCCTGTACTGACTTGTAGTCGGGGAAAGTTCCCACTGCAGAACTGAAAAGCGGGGTCACTAGGAGTTCATAGGTGAGAGTTTACACTTTATGGTACCAAACAAATTTCCAACTGAGGAAACAAGAGAAAACTCGGCTAAAGTGTACCTTTACGTTACAGTCTATGTAGAAAGCTGTGTAGTAGGCTCAGCCAACATGACAGCTGCAACGATGACAAATAAATAAATGGAATTTGGATGGCTGTCTTTCCTGTAGGGACTGTGAAGCATGAACGCATTGTGGCTGTCCACCAGGAGCACATCTCTGTAGCCGATGCAACTATTCATTTGCCAAGATGGGGCGTGAGGTCCAATGAGGAGAGGGCAGGGGTGGGACATAACAAGTTTAGTGAGTCCCGTCACCATACAGAAATAAAACACTTAGCCTAATTAAAAGACAACGTATGTAAAATAAATACAAAATGCCCTCATTTAAAGTTTTATATTCATCCCCTATGCCACAAATAAAAACAAAAAAACGCATGTACAACATTTGCTAATACCACCAAACAGAGTACAGCTGAGGTTGATTGGGATGCCATTTGTTTTGCAGGTATTTGCTCATAAATTAAAGAATTGCACAAATAACAAATTTGACCTTATAAGAGAATAGACAAGAATTGAAGGGATTACCAATGGTGTTTGGTTCATCCTGTGGGGAACATGAATGCTTGTTCCAAATTTAACAACAATCTATCCAATAATCACTCGCAACCGCAAATGTTACCAAAGGACATCGACGTCATCCTCTGGGAACCATGACTGTCTGTATTAAATGTTGTGCCAATCCATCCAGCAGATGTTGAGTCATTTCTCAGGATAGAAACTTTGCCCTATTAGTTGCGCTAGAGTGAAATTCATTGGGATTCATCCTCCGGACACTAAGAGATCTGTACCAGATGTCATGATAGTCCACCAATAGTTGCTGAGACATTTACCTCTGGACCAATGTGCTGTCCTAAAAGCCACGGCGGTCCCACCGGGACTAAAAATGCTCTCATGATTACGCGTGGGAATGGAAAAAGAACCGATCCCTATACCCAGGTCCTCTCTGGCCCTCCTTGTACATTGGCTACACACTTCTCTTATTGTTTTCCAACTACAGCTTAATTAGCTGAAGCACTCAGCGCAGTGCAGCGTCATGTCTTCCAGAAGGTCATGCCAAGCAATGTGTTAACAAAAGAGGTGGCTTTGTCATGACTCACATAAATCCTCTGTCTGAGATAGTGCAGTGTCTTCATGTGAAATATTAAATGAGACCTGTGGCCTCAAATCATTTGTAGTCAAAACAGTTAGAGGAGCAGGTCTAGACCGTACTCTTGACTTTCTTTGTGTTATACGAATGACTACTCGCTGTCATCAGACCCACCGAAATGTGAATGAAATACTTACACAATAATGAATCTTCTATTAATCAAATGTTGTATTGTATGAGCGGTTCCAAACTGCCCCCATGAAGGATTTAACCCTCTATTCAAGTCGCTCTTTTCATTGATGTGTGATTTCAAAAACCTTTTAAAAAGGCTGTTTTTAAATGCGTTCTCTTTGTAACACCCAAGGTTAACCGCTTCAGGTTAATGGCTTACTTGAAAAGGGAGAACATGAAATGTGCTTATTTCCTTTCTCGTGTTTTCCTTCAAGGACATCTGTACTCTGCAGGCCCGATTTTTGTTTTTGCAGCAAAAGAAATCACATTTCATGAGAGCCTTTAAGAATGTTACTTAGAAAATATGAAGGTGGCAATCACAGCAGTTGGTGAATGAATTAACAATCAAAGCGGAGTGGTTTTACATGACCAAGGTCTGACCATTGGAACAGCGCCTGTGTCAAACTGTATGGACAGGACTGGAGGTCCCTGAGAGGAGCAAGTACTAATGTAAAAAGTCTCTTTTGAGAGTCAGTGGTTTGTGATGATGAATGGTGGTGGTGATTAAAGAATCAAAACCCAAAAGAATATCACAATATTTTTAATTAAACTGTTTCCATGGACTATTTGCACAATTTCAGCTAAGCTCACAGAGTTTGTTTGCATTCATTGCATGACTTAAAAGTAATTGACAGCGTTAGTGCAAAAGTATGGTTCTTTTAAATACATAGTTGACTTGGAATAGCTAAACTCCTTTTATATCACATTCTGGCTTTAACTTTTAAACACAATCGAAGGGCCTTCAGAGGACGTAGCACCAGCAACTTCTTCTATTAATACGTTCAACCAAATCATAATCAAATCAAATCCAATCTTAATGGCGAGAATGTCAAATTTACTCAGAGTTGTCCACTGCAAAAAACATCCACTCATTCTTCAGTACTTAATGTATTTAGTCTTAAAATCAAGTTTTGAAAAATAGTCAAACACAATTAAACTCTGTTGACACAAGAAAAGTTAAGTCTACACTGGACATATTAGCTCTTCCAAATGGCAGTTTGTTATACTTTGTTTTAGAAAAATAAAAGCCTTAAAAGCTTTTAACACTTAATATCTGTTAGAAAATGACTTAAGATGGGTGTTTTTATTTAGTTTTCCTAAACAACCGAGGACACATGTTATTGTCATGATGCTACAAAAAAGCTCTTAATGGCCTTAATGTTGATGTAGCACATCGATAATGTCTTTGCTATAATACTTAACTTTTACCATCCCTATTCACACTGATATTACTCTTGCATTTTTGACACATGTAGAGCTGTGGGACCATGTGCAATGCAATAGTGTAAATGTTCAACATTCAAGTTGGTATACCAGGAAATGTATGACGTCATTATATTTAGATGATTTAACGTACCACATCTCCTCCAAAAGATGACTTTATCTTTATGTTCATAGTATCAGGTGCAGGTGTGTATTTCCTGGAGCAAGCAGTAGCCATCACCACAATAAAGTAGCATGCATTTCAACCTGAGTTTCTCTAAAAATATACAATGTTATCAGAAACTAGTATTTCAATAAAAACCTATGGCATAAGCACGTATTGAGTTCGTCCATTTGGGCTGAGTCGGGTTATTCTTAAATGAAAAGCTAGCTCCCTCATGTGGACGAGACTGGGACACATCGAGCCATAACCCATCCTTCTTAAATAAATCATATTACTGTAATCCGATGGTAGTTTATGTTTCAGTTAAAACGCATTAGTACACTCATAGCACACAGACACGCACACAAAGCAGTGCACACACACACACGCACATTAATGTATGTTGACAAATTGTTTAACAGACCAAAATATAAATCAATAAATAAGGGCTTTGACTATCTGAGCTAGAAACTAATACAATACACAAGTCGCTCAGTTCTCACACAATATAGCTACAAGCATAGTGTACAATATATATTAACATGTTGACTATTAATATGACCAAATTAAACAGGTGCTATTTGGCATATAATGAGTCTTTCTCTCACAAACTGTATAACAGCACTTGCTTGCAATGGTGTTCCCTTTTCATGTACTTGTATATGGATGTTATCCTACTATACAAGTTTTTTGTTTTTTTTAAAGTAGTAACGAAAGGTTCTGGGTCCAGATGGGCTCTGCGACCATAATGTAAACACAAATGTAAACCTCCTCACAAACATTGTCTTAAAACCACTGCGCTGTGCATTCACAACCCAGCAACATGTTTCAACAACCAACCCGAGCAACTAAAGACTAAAACAAACCTTCAGTTTCATTGTTCATGCAAAATGTTAGCAATTCGGCAACTTGGTACTTCCTTTAAATGATCTGCTTTGAAGGTTGTTCTACGTTAGGGGCTGATCATCGTGGCTTTGTTCTTCCAGGAATGTTTTGTATGCTTACATGGATTTCCTGTTTGGCTCCTAGTTTGTACTCTCAAAGAACATGAAATCCTGTGGAGAGAAACACCACAAAAAGTGTTAATGGCAAAGCAAATGCATTTCAATGACACATGGGGTTAAAATGGATCCGGAGGGGTTAGAATTCATCCACTGATCGCTGCCAAGTTAGCCGAGAAAACGACCTGAGGTTTTAGCCGTGAAGCATTTTAGCAAATGTGGGTCACGATACTGCAGAAAGTTGCTCCGACAAGCTGTTTTGCATTTGCGGTGATTGTGATGGTGTCATGTCACATTTCCCGCAAACTGTAGGCTACAGTAAGTGGTGCATTAAGTGGTAGTTACACAAAGCTCTGACTAGCATTGAACTGAACATCATTCCCCAAGAAAGTTAGGTCATATGAGGCTACTGCATTTGAAGCAGCCACGTTTTTGCTACACTGAAATTTGATTTCACAAGGAATTTTTTAACTTTTGATGACGTTGACGAACAACTAAAGACCCAGTAAAAATGACTTACAATGAGAAAACATGCACCGATCATTACAGCCTTCATCTTCACATCCAGGTCCATGGGGAACTGGATACCAAAGTTGTCTGAATCTGTGAACACCTCCCGAAGAAGCCCTGTCCACTGCTTACTGATTTTCCCAATCTTACTGACTTCATCCATCGTCAAAACCTGCGGAAAGAGTTTACAGAGAGGACAAAATGCAGACGTGTTGCATTAGGATGACGATCAATCCTTAAACCGGTTTTGGTTGTATTGGAGAGAGATCATGGAACAATTCATAATCCCATCCAATTTCAGCTTTTTTGCCCTCTGCCACAGTAACTTGCATTTTCTATCCCAGTAATGACTTCAAAGCAGCGAGGGAAGAACCGGGATGGTAATATCATGCTTCACTTCCCCCTCCTGTGGGTCTGGTAAAAAGGTCTGTGTCACTGACCCAAATCCCCTTCACTGCTCAATCTAATAAAACCAGCTGAGCCGTGCAACAATGGCCACACTGTGCCACACAAGAGCATGCCCTGTGCGGCGGCTTCATCCCAGCTCCAGCACGCTCTGATGGGAAACATATTTCCTGCTTCGGAGCACGAGGACCATCTCTTTTCAAAAATGTCCAGAGGGCCAGAATGTTACCGTGTCCCGTTCTGTTTTCACAAGTTTAATGGATTTCTGTGTTTAGATAAACCCACCTCAAAGTCGACATCTGGCAGGCAGCTCCATCCACAGAAGGGCCCGTGGATCTTCAGCACAGGCTCGGAGTGTTCGTCGGTGACGATGAATTTGGGGGAGAACGGGTGCCACTGTTGTTTAATGTAGCCCACTGTGTTACCAGGGGGGGACTGCACTTCCAGCTGAGTGAGGGATTGTAACAAGAGTGTGATTTGTGGCCACATCCTCACGAGAATACTGAGCGTAAACAATAATGGATACGGTGAACACAAAAACACCTTGAACACTATAATCTCATGTTAAAGAGTGGTCTCACCCACCTCTTGTAGACAGCAAGGGAAGCAGCACGACATGCACTTGAGCGGCCTGGTGACCGTGATGATCTCCTGTCCAAAATTGTCAAGGACGTGGATGGTGAAGGAGCGCATGGGACCGCAGCACTGTCGGCTCAGACAGTCGTTCTCCTCGACGGCGTAGAACACATTCTGACCCAGGCTGTTGCGGATCTCGTATTTGTTGTTGCTTTCGAAGCCGACGAGGGCTGCGTGGACGAACAACACGGCATAAAGAGATGTCATCGCCGTCCAGACCCACATTTGTAATCAACATAATAAGCAGCACGAATTATGTATTGTCTCAGAAATCGATGCGTGTTTACAAACTGTACCTTCAACAAGCTCAACTTTCTGTTTGATGAGCAGCTGATCCACCTGGAAAACAACACAGCCACATGCACTGGATTCAACTGGATCCATTTCTGTTAAATGCAGCGGTTCAGTGGGTGTAGTTGAAAAGGAGAGCCTAAAAAGTTATATAGTGTATATATGTTTTGTGTGGACATTATGTACTTCTAAAGCACCACTGATGTGTATAAATACTCCAACAGAGGAATTGTAGTAGGACCACAGCTTCTGGGTTTCAGATCCTTTTTCTTTTTTTTTTTTACAGTAGACCAGTTCACTTGTCATAGCACAGCTGTTATTGTTAACATTAAAGATGGCCTTGTTCTATTGAAGTGCCCCAGTGAGCCGTGACAGTGAGTCAGCATGCACAATGGCCCTGAAACTGAAGCAGCTTCTTCTATTTAATTATTTACACCTTTTCTTTCCTACCGTGACATGTTAAAATGTCTTTACAGAAGAAAAAGGCCATCTCTTGCAGCATCACTGCATTATAGTATCCGTATATACAGATTTAGGGTGTGAAATATGTTTTAAAACCAACGACTCTACTGATTATTCGATGATATTGTATCCTAAACTTGATGTGATGATGTTCAATAATCAGGGAATGAAAGGAGTCGGTGATACTTGCTCATTTCCTCTGCCCTTAATCAAAGAAATGACCAGACTTCATGTGGGTCGTGCACTAAATGTCACCAACATTTAGGAAACAAAGACTTAAACTGCTTCCTTTCCTACCTGAGTCAGGTATTCTAGTCCCGGTGGACAGCCTGGTATTTCCGGGTTGGGCACAGCGTACATATTCATGTTGTCAGCCTGGAAAGGAGATCTGTTGATACATGGAATGATTAGTAGAGTGAGACACAGCGCCATCGTGTGCTTCTTTAGGGACCGACACGGTGGGCGACACAGATAATCTCCCTTGTATCTGGAAGTGACGGGGGCTTCTGACGGGAAGACAGCGCCACGAGAACGCTGACTCCGTTTGGCTTTAAACAAACAGGCCTACAGCAGACACGCGCAGCGCCACTCGTGTCCAACAAGTAGGTCATTAGTGCGGATCTCTGGAACTGATTGTTTTAAGAAGAGTGTGATATTTACAAGCTGCATGTTTCGTCCGCTAGTAAAGAGAGAGAGAGAGAGAGAGAGAGAGAGAGAGAGAGAGCGCGCGCGCCCGAGGTTTGATCTACCTCCCTAAAATATTCAAGGGAGAGAGCGAGTTGTTAGAAGCGACGAACTACCGTCAAAGGGCTCCTTACATCACAGCCTGTGCAGTTTATGTTCCAAAACAGACAGCTGTTTTTTTATCGCGATCGGGATTACTCACCGAGATTTCACCTGCTACTCCAAATAATAACAGGCCACTCCGGAACCAAGCCCACGGAATAAAGCTATAATCTCATTGGTTGACGTCAGCGCACTTCCCTTTTGTCATGCGCCAATGACGAGACGGCAGTGTAGAAGAGAGCTCAACAGAAAGCTAGAACGAAATATAATAGAACACAGCAGACTATCGGTGAGGAACGATGTTTTGTTACACAGCCTGCAGTGTAGAAAACATACACACGGTTTGTTCATAGCTCAAATTATTATTGTTCTTGCAATTTCTGATTAATAAGCACATATTAGAAGCTGGACAGAGGTTTTATTGGCCGTGTTTCAGAACTATTTACAGTTTTGACATATTTAAGTTTTCCCTCCTCTAGATGTCACGCAAGCAAGCATAATACCTACAATGTATTTTAATATTATCATATGTTGTATTACTACATTCACAGCACAATGGGATGTATTTACCAAATGTATTCCATTGTTTATAATAAACCTTAACATCTACACATCATGTACTATTTTTTTTACCAAAGAATAAGATGTAATCCAACATCCACCCACGGATCAGGGGTTGCATTCACGAACATTCTGTGAATACTCTCAGAAAGATCCTAACTTTGCCTAAAATGTTCTAGCAAGGAGCTTAAGAGTGATTCAGGAAACTTCTCAGAGCAACTCTTGAGCAAGGTATTAATACCTATATTATACCTATGTAATGAATATCTCTTTTGAAAACAGGCCTACCTGTGCAGGAACCCATTCACATGCTGGTAGTTGTAATATGTATTTACTCATGTTTATTTACCATGCTGGTCATTTTAGGACTTAATCTGTTTGATATTAACGGTTTCGTTGATTGCAGCCCGTCTATATAAATAGCTGCGTTGGTCGGCATGTAAATGCATTATTCCAGTTGCCAGATGTCTCAGTGTTGCGACCACTTTCATTTCTGGCATTATAGATTTATTGCGTTTTGGTGGGAGATGTGAGCACAGTGAGATGGACCACAAAGATTGTCCCTGCACCATGTAATCTGTGACATTTAGTAACTCACCTGCGTAGTGAACTCTCAGCTGCAGTGTAAATATCAAGTACTCAGTGTGTTTAAATGTGTGCACTTCACAGTCGGCTGATAAACCTGTTCTTACATTATTCCATGGACACATGTCCTTTTATACATGCACATGAATACTATTAGGGACAGACGACATAAGCAGGCTTCTAACCCTACTCAAATGTTTTAAGAAGATAGTGTTTTAATAATCCTGTGGTCATCCCTATAACAGTTAGAATATGAGTCAGTGCAAATTATAAGGATACATATGAATCAAACGCTTTATTGTCAAGTACGTTTGCACATACAAGGAATTTAGCTTGGTGATTGGTGCGTAACAATAAACACAGAGTAAAATGGAATAATGAAAAATGTACAATAGAATAAACAAACAAGTTAAGAGTACATTAAAATAAACCTGTTATTACAGAGTAAATGTAAAGTTGACACACGTACAACAACACATATACATCATTAAAAACACATTTGTAAATAATGGCAACAAAAATATGGACTGTGTGTAGACACAATACATAAACATAAACACTGAATGAATGCAACCCTCCAAGAACAGCACTGTGCTTCTGTGAAGGTTATATTCATACTATCGGATGTCCCGCAGTGGTTGTGTTGCATCTAGCAAATTGCATGTTATGAGAGACACTGTAGTTTTGTGCAGTGGGAGAATAACTGTTGACAACGGTAACCACAACGCTGTGCGCCATGTCACTCAGCTGCACACTCCAGCAGTACAGACATGACGGTAAAACACAGCTGCAGGCTCAGCATTGTGATCTGATAAGTTCAATGCAAACAGTAATGTCGACTCAAAGACAACCGAAAGATGAGCTTTCTGATTTCTGTCTTACACTGCATCACATAAAATCTAAAATGTGACATTGGTAGTTTCTAATTTTTAATAAAAGTTGTTACAATCCTCATAACACACAACTGATGCACACTTGAACTGCACGCGTGTGTGTTGTTATGCCTTGTATCCACTGGAGAGCAGTGTTGAGCTAATGATTCCCGGCCTCATGGCCATTACCAAGACTAATGCAGGAATTGCCTTTTTCATTGTTAAACAAAACAGTCCCAAATAGACACACACACACACACACGGCTGTACACACAGTACACACCCACAAATACACTTACTACCCTGTTACAAATGACACAACGTTGTTTGGCCGAGTATCCTTATTTGCGAATACAAATTACCTGATTTCCTCAAGCGCTACTGATTTCTCCAAGAAACGCTAATGAGAACAAATGATGACTCGCACACAGATCTGCTGACACTTCAGGCACAGACAACTAAAACACGTTTTAATTGATTTGTGTTGCTGTAATTGCTTACAGTGACCTCGCGCAGCCTGGAAAGCACAGCATTTATAATAAGTAGTGTGTTTTCTGCTGTACAGACACATTATGTATTTTTTTACATTAGCTATACATTTTTTACTTTTTAAGGTCTATAATTAAGCTTCAAACACACTGCATCACACGTAAGATGAAGCTGTACCGTTGGTAGCGTCGAGGGCCCTTTTTTATGACCCCCCAACTGCCCGACCAGAACCCCGAAACTTCATGTTCTTCATCAGTGAGATCAAAACAAAGTACTGCAACGACTTTGAAATGGTGGCGTTCTGTGCTCCCATCTGAATAAACAGACCGGACAGTCAGGGGTCTTTGAAAGCCCGTCAGATTGTCTTCCTGACTCCAACAGCCCAGTTACTCCCACCAGGGGTTTGTGTGTGTGTGTGTGTGTGTGTGTGTGTGTGTGTGTGTGTGTGTGCGCACACACACCAATTGTACAGTCTGTGCTCTCTACATTCCTACCTGTTTTACAATATGTCTGTGTGTTTGTGTTTTTTTCTTTTTGGGGAGGGGGGGGGGGGGGGGCGTTAAGGTGGTGCTCTTTACCCGCACGGGTAATCTTTCGTGCACTCCTAACGAGGTTGTCATATTCGGCGCATAATGAGGAGCCTAAAGATGAATGTGAAAATGCCTCCATTACACCGCTTTCATCCTCTTGTTCATTAGGTTAGCATAAGGTTACAATACATTACACCGGTCCCGATGTTCCACACTCACAACATTGTGTGTGTCACTGAGGGGTTTGTGTGTTAGTTTGCCATGATAATATTTATTTATGTACACACAAGCATGCATAGTAGTACTGTACTTGCCCAATTTTAACCCTTATCTGAACCTCAACAAAGCACTGATTCTCAGCCAAAATCTGACTTTTTATTATAGGGATGTTGGGACAGTAGGGCTTATGAAGGTCCCCATCACAAGGGTTTTCTAATAGATTATCTCTGTAACTCACCCCCCCCCCCACACACACACAAATGCAAATCTATTCTGCATGTTTTCATCATCTGTGGATGTCCAAAATTGCCACATTCACCGCTTTTGTTATCCCGTCTCTGTCTCTTCACCTCTGCCCATCCCTCACCTCCCTCCCTCCCTCCTTTTTTTTTTTTTTATTTCTCCCATTTCTGCACCCCTGACAAGTGCTTTGTTTGCCGTGACTTTCCATGCGGTTATCTGAGCAGAGACAGTATGCCTCACCCTGGCACAGGACCTCAGTTTCCACGGCAACTTTATAATTGTTTTGGATGTGTTCCAAGCGCCACTGGATACCGCGGCATTATTGATGTCAAAAGAAACATGTATGAAATGAGGAGTTGTGGAGGCGTCCATATGGTTCTGTACACAGCCTCATGCAAAGCCATTTAACCGCTTTTTCAATGGGAGTTTTGTGATACCGCTGAATGGGTCCCACATGTGTCGCATGATATTTCATAATTTTGATCTTTCTTTTCCACAAAGGGATAATGGCACGCAATACAGCTACTGGGCTGTGCAATATTCCCCCTATTCATGTCATTAAGTCATTGTCACAGTATGCACTGCTGGCTTGAGTATGTCGACCATACTGAATACAATATGTCCATCATGATGCATTTGAAGAAAAAAAAAAAAAAGAATTCTGAATAGTGCAAATGAGAATGGAGTCCATCTCCACACATGAAGGAAAATAAAAGTCAGCGGCATCAAAAGCCTCCTCCAGGTCTCTGCCAGCCTCATTCACTTCCAATAGTCTTTGTTTTGACAGGAGAGGCAGTATGAGTTATCCCAGCGCTTGTCACCATAAGCATATTTTGGACCCCCCCCCCACTCACCAACTTCTCATGCACACACACACACACACACGCACAGCCTAGCAACACCTCTGAGCCATGAGCTGTGGCCACATTAACCACAACACTCATTAAAGTATAGTGTCAACAGCAGTGTGGCCCCCAAGTGGATAAATCCCCAAATCCTCTGACTTAACTTAATCCACGGACTTGTCTTTGCATCCGAGAGTTGCCCCCCCCCCCCCCCCCCCCCCGAGCAGCAGGTTCGCATCTTACTGTTGCTTACGGAACTTTTGACTCTTTCGGCGCCGTCATATCGCAGAATGTGTGATTTTGGAAAAACTGAACTGAAATGAGGTCCTGACTGATCTTTTTCTCTGATCTCAAGCCTCCCCTCCCTCCCCGCTTAATTTATGACCTGTGAGGAGGAACCCAGGGAGTGAGAAGTGAGTGAGACTGGTGTGAAAGCCCTGAATAGAGCAGGGGCAACAGGCCCTCCAAATAACACAAAAGAGGCACCACAGCTGTTTGGAGGCAACACAAGCCTTCACCAGGCACTGTCTTCTGCACCGAGCTCCCAGACTGGCACTCACGCTGACTTTGTAAGCTGAGTTGTTATACGAAAGACTGTAACACAATCATCACAAAACCTTCCGAGATATGTGAAAAAAGTTTACAAAGAAGACAACTAATATGCCTAGAGTGAGTCTGCCTATTTCGTTTGAATGAAATCCCTCATTTTTGGCCCTTAGCCGGACGCTAAAAAGAGGACGTTCATACTGTGACATTTGCCTTTTGATTAATTGGATGCTAGCAGCCGAACAAGAAGAGGGAAAGATGCTCGATTCCATAGTGAGAGCCAAGACAAACGGCACAACAGCCGATCACCTTCACCGAGGGCCGGATCATTTGAGGACCCTGCTGAGAACGCAGGAAAAGTGTCACCAGCCCTTAGCGAGCTCGCTGTCAAGTGCCGGTTACCGACTGTCAGCTGCAGCTAAAAATGATTTCACAATCCTGGGGTTAAAAGTTCAGCGCACCGTTTTCTTCTCCCAGACTGCTGGAGAAAAAAAAAACCCCGCTGTCACTGCTGCTAGGCCCGTTGTAATTTATTCCCCCCTGTACAAAACTCTTCAGGCTTCCCGTTCCTATGCGTCTGAGCTCTCGCGCACACATTAGCTAGCCACATGCAGGACACGTGTGAACTTTGATGGCGGCTTTTCCGTATAACTTAATTGCAGCTCACATAGATCATCCTGACTAGAGGAGGCACCGTTGTAAAACTGCTAAACGTGGAGCATCTTTGTTTGCAATTTAGTGCGCACGTTGACAGCTTTGTTGAGCATGGACTATTGTTACTATTATACATTATTTTCTCAGTCTCTAGCAGCTCGATCTTGAAACAGCATTATGAGAATAGAATAATACAATAACTTGGCAAGATTAGGTCATATTTAGATATATTAACTGGCAACTCTGCTCTTTTTCCTTCCCCCTGTCTGTCCCATCCCTCCATAGCGAGAGTATCCGGAGCCATCTGCAGACCACGAGCCATCCCCAAAACACTGGGGATCACAAAGGTGTTATTTTTCAAAGCTGGCCCTGTCCACCTCCTGCCGAGGGTTCGCGGCTGCGGTTCAAGGGAAGGTGGGAAACTTCTGAGGCCCTGTTCCCCTTGTACCCCCCTCCCTGTCGCCTGCCTCCTCGGGGGCAGCCCTTTGAGGGTGTCATAACCGCGGCCTGTATAACATGGGTTACTGCTGACGGCGGTTGGTCACAGTTGATGAAGCCTTTAAAGAAGCTTCCCTTCTCATGGTTTCTGTTAAAATTCTGGAGAGCAGGCGCGAGGCCTGGCTCCCAGACAATTACAGACGCGGTAATGGGGAGGACTCTGGAGTCGGCCTGCATTTTGACTTGTGATGGGTAGAGGGTGCTCCAGGTCCATGTTTCAGCAGAATGGCGTACAGTGCATTGCAACTCTACACTCGACACCACCGCCTTCTCTTCCCCTTTTAAAAAAAAAAATGAAATCAGCCTCTCCATTTTAGTTTTGTGCCTCTACGCTCGCTAAGTTGCCTACACAAAATGAGCCCTCCCTTGTTTTGTGCTACACGGCGGTCTCCATTTCACGAAATACATCCAGGAAGACTATGAAATGTGCTGTAAATGGACAAAGCTGCAGAACATGCAGCTGTTGTGGTGCCATCTCGTTGTCTTGCGAGGTTTCAGGGGGGGGGGCGGTTACGCATGCAAGGTAAAATGGGATGGAAAGCCATGACAGTCTGGTGGTGATAACATGAGAGGGTCCGCAGCATACTGACCTCTTTCTATGGAGAGTCCCCGTGGACAAGGTGTCCTGCTGGCACACCGTAAAACTTGATTGTGGAAAACACCATCACGCTGAGAATGATTCAAGGAAAAATTGGAATTTTTATTTTTTATTTTCAAATTTTGGTAGTAACAGCACAAAGGAAAGAAATTGTTCTTTAAATAACATTACATTTGTTATGTTTATTCCAAAACCCTTGTAGGTTTATGACTATTTATGATTTAAATATGATTTTTTTTTCTTTCTGAAAACTATCAATTTAGTTGCACTGGCACAGAATGGCCCATGATTTATGGTTTCTACATTTTTTTTTTTTTTTACTTTTCACCAATTCATCTCTTACTTTGTTCATCTTTGCCTAAATCTCTATATTCTGGTTCTAGATAAGGACTAGATATTCAGTCAGGGTTTCAATTATGTCCAAAGAAAAATGTCACATGCCGATGACTACAGATGCTGAAATAAATAACATCTGCAAATTCAGTACAATAACAAAATAATAATAATAATTTTCAATTCAATGCTTTGTCTTTTTTTTTTTTACAAATTGTTTTAATTTATTTTTTGTAAACATTCTTAGGACACATCAGTATTCAAATGTACGTCATTTCAGTTTCCAAAAGTGTGCCGGGGATAGCGCGCCAGGATTGAATGCTAAATGAGGAACGACTGCATGCGTACAGTGAGTGTGCTGTTTCTGCTCGGCTTAGGGAGTCTGTCTAACCTGGCCTGACCAGACGGAGACAGAGAGGCGGCCACCTTGCCCTGTGTGAGCCGTGTGTCGGCGTAAAGTGCAAAGGCCGGTGTGGTTCAGGACTTCTCCTCAGGCCGGGCTTCGTGAGCTGCAGCATTTTGACGGTCGGAGCGGACCTGAGGAGCCTCACCACCGCACAATGCTCCTCTGTCCTTTGTGCTGTACTTCTAACTCACTCTCTCTTTGTCTCTCTCTTTCTGCACAACACACACACACACACACACACACACACACACTCATGCATGTACACTGAAGAGTTCTCTCCACACAGTTGGAAAGACAGGGGTCACTGACTGGATGCTCCCAGCTGAGTACTTCAGTGCAGCCCTTCTCTGAAACACATGCACACACCTACACACACACACACACATCCACACGTGCACTGTGTTAATGTCTTTTTCCATGCTGGCACTCTGCACACTCTGGCGGTGTTGCAGTCTGCATTTCTCTCTGAAACTCGAGCATTAACTGCATGTTTTTGTCATTCATTATATAATCAGTAAAAATTGTTTCAAGAAAGCACCAGAGGGAATGCTGAATGATGCTAAGAACAACAGCCTTCATAGTAAAATGCTCTAATAGCATCTCTTTAAACACATTCTCATTAAACCTGAAACTATTTCTGTTTTCTATTCATGGTTTGATCTTAGGCTATAAAAAAGAAAACCAGATGGCGTTCTGAAATTAAACAAAGTAAATAAAGTGATCAAGTTATCCTTGAGGAGATTCTCTAAGTCCACAGTCATCATTGCTCTTAAACAGGACCTGCAGGATATCGTGTGATTAAACAGCAAAGCAACCGTCAGCCTGGAATCTTACTTCGGGTTCCCCCGTAAAATGAGTCATTTCTTTCTTCGTCACTTTTAATATTTATTTTATAAAAAATGTGAGCATTAATGGTTCTGGAAAATTGAAAGCAGACACGCGAAATACTTGAAAACAAGGTGTGTGCAGTGAATGGGTCATGGATGTCAGGCAGTGATTAGCTGGAAACCTCATAAAGGTAATGGTTTTGACTTTATTACTAGGCAGGTTTTTCATATTATAGCAAATTGCAGTAACTTGAAATAGAAATAATCTTTCACAAAAAGCAAACAAATAAAAATGGAGCGATTGATTAAATTATACGTACATAATAGACTTCACTCTCATATAACTTATTTCTTTTGTGAAGTGATGCACCGCGGTCGGCCGATCACTCGATCGACAACCTCTCAATGCGCCACTAAATTAATTAACGCCACAATGCCATAACGCCATAATGCTGCAGTATCGATCAATAACGCAGTGACACCGTGGCCGTTAATCATTTGTGTCAAAATCAGAGAAACACAACCCAGCCAGGCAGTGCAGGGGGCGGGCGGAGGAAGTGGAGTGCACGAGGAACAGGGACGTTGATCCCTCTGCCGCTTTGACGTCAGGCATCCATCTACTAGTGTTATTCCTTAATCGTATTCACTTGGCTGCTCAGCAGACCAGAGTTGCCTGTTGGAAAGGTTTCATGTGTGTGTGATGGATGCTATTGTCAGAAATGCCAAGGTCAATATGCGACGCAGGAGCTAAAGAAAAAAAAGAGAGAGGACTTTCTTATTTCAAAAAGGGCTTCCCATGTATCATCATCTCTGCAATCTGACCTTGCTTCCCTCTGTAATAACATTCAGAGGGAGGACAACTGCTGGGTGCATGCTCATGGGCTGGCGATGATCTTTAAAACGGGTCATGGCGCCGCTGAGAAGAGGCCTGTGTCACTCATGACAGTATGCAGGCGTATTACTTACACTAAGACAGATTTGGAAATGGAGTTGTACTGTCTGGCGTGAGTGCTTGCGGGACAATTATGTCTTGATTTGAGGATTTTTAACAGAGGGAGCCGCCAATTGGCTGCGATGGAGGCACATCGTCACATGATCAAGTAAACAGATTTTGAGTAATGAAATGTCAAATTCTGGCAAATGGCAAACAATTTTATGTTGTTGCATAAACAGATGATAAATCCAATCTAACAATTTGTCAGTTTTGACTGACAATGTCAGCTCGGTTACTTTTGCTTCACATTATGTGATTTACTCAACCGCATCATCATTAACATATAATCTCAGCACTGGCAGTTGTTTATACCACATGAGGAAGCGGGAGAACTTCTTCTGAAAGAAGAAAGTGTTGTCAACATCTCCTGATGCACAAACTATATTGGCTGATGCAATCCTGGTCATATTAAAGACCATCTCTTTTTTTTAAAGAGTATATATGATATTATAATTTAAAAAAAACATCTTCCCCCTCATTGGTACATATGCAGATATCGTCAGTTTCAAAGTTTAACTATGAGAAACGAGACGTTATAGATGTACAGCTTCACATTTCCTCATCACAATGTCTTTTAAACAGTAGTTGTGGTGATGTCACTACACCAAGTCTGGAAATCAGATGAAAGATGAAAAATGTTCCCCCTTCAGAATATGAAAACTCGGCACATTCATCACTCTGCACAGTGGAGGTCAAACATCCCAAGACATGTTTCGACTGTATCGTTTAGATGTACCTACTACTCAGTTAATAGCCTATAATTACTGATAGTTTTAATGGCATTGTCTGATTGCACCGTTGCATGGTGTGTTATAACAAGCTGGACATCGTACCATCATTATTATTATTTATTCTTTTACTAAGTGACGTCCGGAAGATGCCGCTAACTCGAGTGGCGTTTCCCCACTGAGCCCTCGTCTCCGACTGTCCACTGATTCGACGACCCCCCTACGCACACTTAAATATGCTCACAGGACGGAACCACAGAGGAGGAAATCATGCCGTTAAGACTCTACACCGGGCCGCTGTGTCCAGCGTCCGTTTTCCTAAGGCCAGGGAATAAGAAATACCACCGGTCTTGGGGAAAATGACTTCAATTAACCATAATATTAATCCCTATTGCTCCGAACAAAAGTCAAGCTGAGAAATCCCTTGATGGAGATTGTTATAATTGCCCTAACAACGGGAATGAATATTTCTCCCTGCTTAATTACATGTGACTTAATATTTAAATATACCATTTGCAGGGTTTTAAAGTCTCTTAATCACAGCCATTAATTTTAAATATCTAGCATTTGGAGTGGCGGGGGAGCAGACAAACACCTTTTACAGTGTGACTGGTTGCATGTGGCAGGTAACGTCAGCAGAATGTCAGGTATGTATTATGCACGAGGCGCTGTTGACAGGGTCTCTATGCGTCGACCAGAACAGGTAATTGTGCTTTCCTCGTGCGGCGGGAGGTGAGGAGAGATCTGTTTCACACAAGCTGGAGTCTGGCTTGTAGTTCTCTGACCCATCCATCGGCAACGACGACAACAAGACTCAGACCGAATTTTTTTGCGGAAATGTGCTGTAACGACGCATTTTACAAAATTGACAGTAGTTGACAGGTTGGTGTGTTGGCCAGGAGAACCAACAGTTTTGATAATTAGCTCATTGTTGGAAGTAATTCATCAAGCAAAACAGCCAAACATCGTCCCTTTTAAAGTGTAACAATCAGCAGATTCTTTTCTGTTTTCACATCATCGTTTCATCGATCGAGTTTTGGACTGTTCGTCAGATGGAATTAAGCAATTTGAATCTGTCACCTTGGGCTCTGGCAATTTTTCACCGTTTTTGGAGCGTTATTGTTTAAGATGTTAAATAATCATCAGATTACTCCACAATGTGAATGTGAACCTCCTTCGTCTTTATTCTGACCAAGAAGCTAATATTTTGTAAAAAAAAAATTATTTGTCATCACCGATCAATCCCTCCTCTCCCCGTCGCTGTTGTCATTTAGGAACTCATGGCATGGCGTCTCGAGGTTCAGGGGTGGCAACCCCAGAGTCCTGGCCGGCAGCCAACAGTGACTCTCCCAATCTGGCCACCTAAATCACCGCCTCATCTAATTGGCCAAATCACCCGCTGCTCTCAGACCCCCGTTGCTGCGTGGCAAAGGCCTTCTGAGGAATCAGACAATGTTTGCAAACTGCTAATGCTGTGTTTGGTCAGTGTGCAGAGACACTGAACAATTGGGAACATACAGGTTATAAGGGCTGGGGGGTAGAACAAAGTTAGAGCAGTCTAATATTATCCATTTAATGTTTAAATATCACAACGGTGAGAATAAGTTTTCCAGCTTCAGAGCAATTACTGCAATATACACAAATCAACCAGACACTGGGATGCAGCATTTCCGCCACGCTGTCACTTATCGAGAGTTGACAATAAGCTGAAATGCTGCGGGGCTGACAAACACACACACACACACACACACAGAGAAAAACACACACATACACACACAAGTTAAGCAGGCCTTTGGGTCACGCAGTGTGAGTGAAAAACAGAGAGTGGGAGTGAGCGAGCAGCTGCAGGAGCCATGGGGTGAGTCGGGCCTTACGGCGAGCAGCGAGGGGCTGGGGGAGGCTAAGGGAATGGAGGAGGAGGCTGAAGAGGCTGGGGAGGGCTGTGGGGAGACCCGGAGCTAGGGGCTGCCTGTTTAATTGGAGCTCATTTACACAGCAGTGGAGCAGGAGACACCTGAAGGGCCTTCCCTGCCTTATCAGCTAAATGGCTCCCGCTCCACATCTACCACAAGTCGGATTCCCCGTCTCGTTTGTGCACATTTTTTTTCTCTCTCAGAATACCATTCCTGCTTCTTATGTTCCAGTTATTTCTCTGGATTACCTGAACATGCTATCCCCTCAAATATTAGACTTTGAAAGTAAGCTCATTATAAAACTTAGCAAAACGGAGACGGTAGCAGTGAGGAAGTTCTGAGAACAGGTTGTTGACATGCCTCGTAAACTGAATTATAAATGATCTGCGCCCGCAATGTGTTGTGCTGCTGTATTGTAATTAAATCAGGCAGTGTTGACAATGATATTACCCGCCATACCGTCTTCCTGTAGCTTTGAAAAAAGAAGGTAGAGGATGGCGAGGTGGAAAACAGACTGGGACGGGGAGGGGGAGTATGATGAGGAGGAAGAGGAGCCAAAAGAAGGAACAACTTACTGTAATCATAGTCATGTTCAATCAGACACCTGCTATTAAGTTGATAAATACACTTTTCCCAGTGTGAGTCCGGATACACTGAGTACCCCTAAGGCACTGTTCTGCTCTTTAACTACCTACTCTGCCTGGCTTCTTCACTCAACCACTGACTCTCTTCCCATTAGCTCAACATTTCACCCGGTCTCACAAGATGTCCCCAAAATCCACTCCTTATTGGGCACTGTATGATTGACTAAATGTAGTCCTCAACAGTGCGACTGAGAACCGATTTGGTGAGTGGTTTTTCCGGCTGTTGGGGAGTGAAAGGGTAGGGATTTGGGGACATTTTTAGTCCATTAGTAAGTACTATTTTGTCCTTTTTTTCCCCTTCAAGCTTACGGTAATAAGAAAAAATGGGAGCGGGTTGTGTGCGTGTGAGTGTGTGTGTGTGTGTGTGTGTGTGTGTGTGTGTGGCGGGGGTGGGGGTGCGGAGAGGTTGTTGTGTTTGAGGCAGGGAGGGCGCACAGACAAAGCTTAATCTCTTGTCTCGCCTCTTCAGCTCCAGTCGGTGCCCACATGCTGGTGACGGGGCCAAGAGGATGCCTCCTGTAGAGAGTCTTACTCAGCACGGTGTCATGGCCGCCACGACACCTGATAAACATTAAGTACAGCCCGTGATACCTAAGTGTTATTGTTGTTTATTCATTTTATGTGCCTTCGGTGTTTTACAGTCATCTCAGCTCGTTTGGGGAAGATAAGGGAGCGATACAAGGGGTTAGCATGTCTTTAAGATGACTTTTCTCTGGACCAGGAGAGAGTGTCATACAATTGACTTAATTCCAGGTTTCAATGGGCTCTGGGATTTAATTAGCCAAGTTACCCAGATATTTTGTAATCCCGCTTTGTGTGTCTGGCACCTGCACTTGGACAAAATACCTTCCAGCATCGTTGGTCTTTCTGGCAAGTACTACACCCCGTGAGTGGCTGCTTCTGGCATGATCACAGGCCATGGGGACGTGGTGAGGCTGCTGTGCACGGCAAATACAATCTGATTAATGATAAGAGCAAACATTTTGCAAGTCTCTCATTCAAAAAATAAAGTTGCTCAAACCTCATCCTCAAATATAATTTCTCCCTCAGTGAATGAGCTCATAAGCGTCCCATGATCAGCAGTGGAGCAATATTGTATTTGGGACATCTAAAATTCCTTGCATCAATATTATGAATGATCTGAAGAATGGACAAAACAAACAGCGTGGTTAAACGCCAGACTTCCCAAAGTTATTGCAATCTAAACTTGCTTTGAAACATGAATATCCTGTGTACATTGTGTCGAAAATGTTTTCCTTAAGTTCCTCTGAGCCTTCCTAAGGAAAATTCATAACTTTGTGGTCAAAGTTCAGAACCAACCCCGGCTCGAACATCTAAAAAAAAAAAAGAAAAAAGTGGCATAACATTCAATTCCCCTCTTAAAATCGCACATGTCACTGATTGAGTTGCAAACTGGCTCGGACGAGATGTGTCTGGAGGCATCGGAGGGGGGTCTCTCTCTCCATTTTTTTCTCTCCCACTCTTCCATCCCTCTCTCCTTCTCTATCTCTATCTATCCATCGGCTGAGTGAAATTCATCATCTGTTGCGAGGGCGCGGCGCATGATAAGCATGCAAGTGGGTGAGATGTGCCGCTATATCACCGGGAATGAATGAACGACCTCACTCTGACCCGACCAGGGGAGGAAAACACATGTTCTGCTGGTCTTGGCTGGCTGGCTACCTGCAGAGAGGGTTGGGAATTCTTCCAGCAGGAGGGATGGGAGGGAGACGGGGGGGAGACGGTGGGATGGTGGAGGAGGAGGAGGAAGACAGTCGGTCTCCATGTGTCTGCGGCGCCGTCACATTAACTTGGAGAGGATGTTGACATATTGTCTTTTTTTTGTTCAGACATGGCTGGTGTCTCGTTGAAAAGGGGTTAAATTATTTATGATGCATGAAAGTTAGTAGATGGATTTGGGTGTAGAGGGATTCTGGAGGGATGGAAAGTTTGGTGCATTATTAAACTTGTTACAGGGAACAATGTGTGAGAGTGTTAACCTCTGCCACAACCCTAATAGACATTTAACATGGGGTTATATAGCTGCTAAGCTCTCTTAGTCCCAGCTCACACTGCAAATCCTGTGTTTCCTGCTATTAGCCCAGCAAGCTCTTTGGCTACCTATTGTTTTTTTATTACGTGTAAAGCATTTTCCACTCCCTAAATCTTTGTGGGGGGATGGGAACTCTTTGTCCACCAACACCTCAGTTCAGATTCAGTTTCCATACTTTCTCCACTCATGTTCCATTGAAATGCAGCTCTGTTTTTTATTATTACTGGTGGGTTTGTGTGCATCTGGTGTGCCTATATGTTTGTGTGTGCAAGATGGAGCAGTCAGCCACACTTTACAAACCTCAGTTAAAGGTAATCCTGCATGCACATATGTGTGCATGTGTGCACATGTTGCTGCACTCATGCATTCAGTTTGTTACAAAGCACGCTCATGCACGCACACATTGTGTACGTGTTTGCAGAGCATTCCGTTTTGCATTTGTGAATATGTTACGGAGAAGCACGGTTTGCACCACCACCATCAAGAGCTCATACAGTGCAGCTACCCGACTGTGTTTCAGTGTCACACTGCTACAAACTGTGGAGAGGGGGGCCTTGGCCTCGTGTCTGGACATGGAGCTAGAGAATGTAGAAAAAAGGCGGCATGTGGCAGTGGAGGTATGGATGGATACGGGAGGGGCGTGGTCAGTGGATAAAGAGGCCGATTCCTGTTGCCGGGCTGTGGGACGCAGGCGGAAAAAAGGGGTTGGTAAGGGGGCTGCTGGAGGCGGTCCGCATCGCCCCTTTATTTACTTTGACCCCAGGTCCGCGGGAGGCCCGAGGAGGGCACATGCCAGACTCCCCAGGCGGGCAGAGCTGCCCTGCCCTCTCTCTCACCTCCCTGCCCGCCCCTCTGTCTCCAGTTAGATATATGTGCGTTTGGGGCCAGGGCTGCATGAGCGCCGATGATACTCCTCTTTTCTTTCATATCTGTGTTAAGACAGTTGGTCTCAGCTGGAATAAGGTTTGGATAAGAGTGTTTGAAAAAGCATTCCTCAAAATCTTGTCCTACATTAACGGTATAATTTATGATCCAGATCATTGAATGAGTGATTTCATTGTGACAGAGTGCAAGGCCTGTGCACCAAATGTTAATGGAAATAGCTGTATTACTCTTTGAAATGTTATTTCATTTAGGTTTAACTCAGTCTATCTCTTTATTAAAGAAGAGGCGTGATATATGTGAGGTTGGGTGTTAGTGCACATTACTTTTTCTCTTCCGCATTTCAACATAAACCAATTATGATTAATGTCGAAGCTTCTCTACAATAGCTGGAGGGATATATTGAAAGACAAATTAATTTCCCAGTCACAAGCAACAAGACGCATTAAACTTTAATCTTAAATAAATGTGACGCGTGTTATTTGAGGATGCAATTTTATAAATGTGTATAAATAATTGGTAAATTATGCACAGGCCTCATCAATCCCTTCCTTAATAAAATCACAATTAGAAGCAGAAATAGAGGCTGATAGGAAGGAGAGAGAGCAGTGGCTCTAAAGATGCTAATTATTCTAATGAGGCAAAGTGTACCTGCCTGATGTCAATGTCATCACAGTAGTAATTATTACCATGGTAATGCTATTGCCATGGCGAATCAGAGTGTGATTTATTTAGTTAAAGCAATTAAGCGTTGTGATTGGAAATACAAACATAACTGCACATCTAAACCGATTTTTCACTTTTATTGGCCGTTTTCATTTTCGGCGCACATTCCTCGCTGCAACCTTTGACCCGACCCTCCCCAGTCCCCAGCCTCCATGGCAGCATTCAAATAGTTCAATTAGAAGGAATCACATTTGGGCTCACGTTTCTTCAGATTGTTATTGTCAAAGAAAAGCTTTCAGACTGAAGGAAATTAATGAAGGCAACAACAGATCCTTGAAGCAATCATCGCGGCAACTAACATGCCAGTTGTAATAAAAAAAAAAAAAGTGTTTATTAGGCACACTTTTATTGTTTTTTTTTTAAATAAAACCATCCTTTTCCACCCTGACTTGTCTGCCAGAGGAGCTTAGCCTGACGCTGACATCATGTACTGGCTGCTTTTATTTTTTTTAGTATCGAGGGAATTAGAATCGAGAAGTCTTGTTTAGCGAGGGGACGGTTAATTGATTGTCAAATCATGTCGTAGTGTAGAGGGTAACTGAGATGACTCCGGGGCAAATACATCCTCAAGAACACGGTGCCCTCCTGCCCGGTGAGCTCAGCGGAGTCAGTCGCAGCACAGTGGCAGTGCTGAAAATGTCACCCCAAGATGATAGTCATATTCCATTACAGCTATCGCTCAATATCGTCATGCGGGGCAAATTATAGCGTTTCAACAGAGCATAAAGAAACAAAGGAAAAGCCATATGGATACAAAAAGGAACTGGGATTATTTTTGCGAGGACTTCGTAACTCTCAAATAGTGCTTTATTTGTGGATTTGATAGTTAATCATGATTTCACAGTCGCATTTACACTCTCCAAAGAATAAAGGAGGGGGGGGGAAAGAAGTTCAAAAAAATGAAAATAGACATGTTTTGTGTTGAGAGTAACATGCTGTGACATATTGAATGACCATTACTCCACTGTAAACCGCTTTGCTATTGAAAGCTGAAGCCAGTGACAAAATCTATCCAATTCCAGTGGTCGTAAGTACTCCGAATGTATTGCACTTCTATGGGGACGCGAATGAAGCTGCTGGGCATCCAGCAAATTTCAGTTCCATCTTGTTTCTTGCCGAAAGGCTCTGGCGTGGGCCTGTGGTTGCCAGGCGCCTCCTGAGGTGACTCTATCAGAGCCAGTCAAGCCTGAAATCAATCACTCACACCCATCAAAGGCTGCCCTGCACCGCCATTGTGACTGAGCCATCTGGGCCTTTATCTCTATGAACTATATGTGTGCATTCTTCGCTTGTGCGCGTGTATATTTGTGTGCTTTCTTTCACATGAGCTTGAAAAGTGAAGGAGTAAAAATGTATAACTGTATTGCATTTCCAAGCCATACGCATTGGCAGTTGTGAATGGTGGAGGAAGCCGGGGCAGGCCTTTGCATCCATCACACAAGCGTGCTCCTTTACACCTGTTCACAGCCCTCCACTACACGCCTCTCCTGCACGGTATCATCTGCTTGTACTAGTTTTCCTGTGTGGAGGCCTTTCTCCTTTGGCCCCAGCTTTGGTCAGTCTCCTGGTCTCCAGTCCATCCTCTCAGTGCTGAGCGCTAACTGCCCAGCACTGGCAGACAGAGTGGAGTGGAGCGGCGCTGTTTGTGTGTATGTGTGTGCGTGTGTATGTGTGTGTGTGTGTGTGTGTGGCAGCTGCCATTGGAGGGCAGTAGAGTACCAGCGCATCCATCTCTATCAAATTGGCCCCCGTAGGCCCAGAGGGTGCCCGAGTGTAAAGCACTACTTAGAGGGATGTTGGGAGCACAGAGACAGGCTGGGGAAAATGTGGACAGGTCAGGCCAACATTGGACTCCAGTGGCTCTATGGACTCTGTGAAGTATGAGCGCTTCCGCTCAAAGAAAAGTGGATATTCAAGGTATGACATTAAATAAAAAGTTGAAAAAAAATTGTAGCAATTAATGCAACTATGAAACTACTTATTTACATAATATTTGCATCTAGCCAGTAGCTCAGTGGTTATCATATTTTAAGATATGCCTAATGGGTAATATCCTCATACTGTATAATATTGAGTGTGGTCATCAATATAGAGTTCTGCACGTATTTCCAAAGTGTCACAAAACATGCTTCAATTTCAAAATGAGATGCAAACTCTCAGATTTGAAAGCATATCCTTTTTAATCATAAAGGTGTTCTCTATGTCCTCTGTGCAAATATGTCCCGGTCAGTTTAGCAGAAGGTCAGCACTATTCAGCCAGGACCAGTAGATGAGCTTCAATACCATCATTTAAAAGCCTTTTAGAAATAGAAAAAGTCAGTGGTACTTCTACCATTTTCCCCTGGACATACACTCTCTAATCCTTTTTTCAATACCAGTTCATTGTAAGGATATTGTGCCAATATCCATCAGCTTCACTGTCACATGTATCATTCAAATCTCCCCATAACATTTGGCCCTGTAATCTACCTTAATGTAAAATGACCCTTAAACCTTACAGACACACTGTAATGCCAATACGTATGCTTCCAGATTGAAAGTCTTTTTTTTTTAATTAAATCTCGAATAGCTAACATAAATTAAATATACATTTCTAACACTTCTTCAAAAATACCAAATTAGATAAAAAGTTCATCTTTTCCGATGGCTCTGTGTAATATGAATATTTTTTAACTCACAGCACAGTGATGTTTTATTTAAAGAATATTTTCTAAATAACCAGAAGCATTCATTTCCATCATGTGTAGTTTATTAATGCAAAATTGCATTGAAATTTAAATGGCACCATGTCATATATACTACAACACATATATAGTTTGCTTTTAATCTCCTCATTTCAATTTTAACACCCAGGATTTTACAGGTTACATATTTAATAGGTATACTGTTAAATAATTTAGCCTCTTCACTTAAAGCATCGGTAATAAATGAATGAACAGCACATTTTTTAATGGAACAATTAAACACAATTGGATACAGTTAAAACAACCGTAAGTACTTGAAAGTAAGGAATTACAACATATATGAAAAGAAACATTAAAAACATCAGGTGCTGCACATTGTCCTACATTTAAGTACCTCTCAATTCACTTAAAACAAACCAGCCTGGAAACTTTCATCTCAGGAAGAAAACACATGTTCCTTGTTTTCTGCTTTCACATTAATGTCCATGTTTTCTCCTTTCCATTTAGAGGACTGGGATGCCCCGGTCCCGAGTGCAATGTCCCAGACCTTGGCCGGCTCTTTTATGTAAACAGAAACTCCTCGCTGTGAAGGGGTCCCATAGTTAAGAATTCCACTTAGAGAGCACGTTGAACTCTGCCGCGATACGGGGAGATTCATGTTCTTGCTCTACGCTTTAAAGCCACTTCATGTTGCTCTAAATGTAGCCTCAATGCCCAGTTGGCTGAGTATAAGTACAATAAACAATTCAGCTGAAGTCACTCAATGTTTAGTTTTCAAGATTGTATTTATTTGTGAATTTTGTCGTAATATATATCTGTAGATTTAACTGTTTTGTTAAGACATGGTCAATATTTAGCTCCAGTTATTGTTGGACTACACAAGGCAGTGTGGTATCAATAATATAACAATCACTATCACAGTTTTAATTCCTGCATTGTCAAATATTCTTACATGGCTTTTGTGTTCATATTGAATATGCGAATGATTCATTCCAATTAGTGTAGCACTTATAAATAAGCACATTGGGAAAATCTTTTTATTTTGCCAATCTAACACCTTTACTCCAAATATGTATAAATAATTTACAGTTCACACACTTGGAATCAATATATTTCTTTTTGTTTTCATCGCAGGACTTTCCTTTGTCAGGATGTGTTACCAGATACAGCAGGAAACAGAACTTTGCATGATGACGGCAGCATTTCCCAAACACTGTTTCCATGTTTACAATGTGCCGGAGGGCGAAAAGGGACCTTTTATTTCCCTCCTGCTAATTGTTTGATTTCTTGTTGCCGCTGGAGAGCTCTGCGTTCTGTAGAGAGAAGAGAGAAGGCCCAGGTTGGCACAGGAGCTCGCACACTCTCACTTCATCCGTCTCAAACACCGAGATGGCTCCAGGCTAGCCTCCCTCTCTGGAGCTTTGTACAAATACCAAACGGTGACATCTGACGTTGTCTGTCTACGGTTCCTATTTTTTGTCATTTTTTTACCCCTCCGCCATCTCAAGCTGTTACCGACACCCTCGCAGTGCCTGTCATTGTTTGTTTTGCAGCTTTCAACTCACTAATAAGCTAAAGACATAAGATATCTGTATGTTTGTCATACAAGGGAATTCGCTGACACCATGAAATGCTCAATCATAAATCTTATAAGTGCAGATTTAAGAGGGAGGGTCCCTACTCCGCTTGGTGTTCTGTTTTCTTCCCTTCCATTGTTTCTATCTGGAACTTGTCATCGGTTAGTTTGCATAGAGATACGATCCTCTCATCCCACACTGATCCCAGTTCTTATTCCAGCAGGTGGTGGGCTTTAAAAGTTCTGGTTTGTAAGCTGCCGTGAGAGGGATGACACATTTACGACGAGCAGCGCAGGCCAAACAAGGCAGGGAAGATTCCCCGCTCGTGGCGCGCGGCGCGGCGCAGTGCATTGTGGGCTTCCTTCTGGCCATAACACCACATAGAGCGCCGGACTCACCTACCACTGTTTAATCACAGAGGGCCATTCTCATGTAAATGTATGCAAAGCAGGACACAAGGAGATTGTTTTAATCGGATTGTTGGTTTTTGTTTTGTTTCCCTCTGCCTCCAGAACTCGGGAGCGCATCGGGAACAAAAAGTGCCATTGTCAGGTGGCGCTAAGCCAGTAATTCCTCGTGCAGCTTTTTGACGTTAGCACAATCCCACCGACAGACAGATTCTCTGCAGGGACCTCCACGGTGATTGTGCTTCTGTGCAATCTCACCCCTGAACCTGGGTGCTGTCCTTTTGAGTTAACTTTGAGACGGGCTGCATAGTTGGGGAAACTATATCTCTCACATTTGAAATGGAACCATGAAAAGGGCAGCTGTATAATTTCGTTATCCATAAAACATTTTTTTGAGGCAAGCTCACGAGACAAAGTTGCTATCTAGTCAGCAGAGAACTTTGAACTGCCTCAGGTCAACCACCGGGACTGTTCTATAATACTATAACACAGTAAAAAAAAAGAAAAGACAATGCACCTTTAAGATGAATTTATATGTTTACCTTCTGCCTATTAACCGGAAAGATATTTAGCATCTCTATATGATGCGACAAGAGCATGAACATAAGTACATTAAAATCCAAAGTTAACATACATTTGATGTAATTCCATTACCCCATCATACGTGACCGTGATGAGGAGAACGTCAACGTCTTCCAAGTGACTGACTTGTGCCACATCGCCTTGGGTTTTGTGTGACGGATGCCCCTGCCAGTGCCATTGCATTTCTGCCTGCCAGCAGGCCTTTAATCCCTCCTAATGGGGGTTGTCATCTCACTGCTAATTTAAATGCTCCAACCACGAAGCTCCCCCACCTGGCTAAGCTAATCCCAGTGCGAAGGGCCCCCTTCCCCACAGCTAGCCGCCTCGTTTTGGGGCCCAGGGGCCCGGGGGCCTCGCCACCCTCCTACACAACAACAGCATCTTTCAATCATCTCTCCCTGATTGTATTAATCTTATCTGTGTTTAATTACATTTTTTAAGATTATTGCTGTATGCCATCTTTGCACACTGTGGGGGCCGCAGAGGGCTGCTCATTTCGGATGCATTTTCATTTGGGCACAAATCCCCATCAAAGACTGCCAGAAATTATAGGGGAGACATCTTTTTCATGGTTGGGGGAGTTTGTAAACTTCATCCTATAGCCTGTGTGTTGTATAGCTTGGATTACATTGTCTTTAGCAGTTTCAGTTTGGGTAAGATTACCAGTTCTAATGAATATTTTATAGACATTATATTTAATATACATTCGGATCCAGTGGTTTAAAACCAATTCAGATCTGTTTTTCACGTAAAAGTAGTAATTCAATAGCGTAAAAATTCTCCGTTATGATTAAAAGTCCCCCATTCAGAATTCTAACCTAAGTAAAAGTACAGAAGTATTATCAAAAGTAAAAGTATTTCTAACGCTGGCATATGACTCCTAGTTTAATCTGTAACAGTGTCTCATATTTTATTAAACCATCACATGTTTTGTGTTTAATAATATTCTTCAAGGTAACCAGTAACAATAGCTGTAAAATAAATGTGGAATAAAAAGTACAATATTTCCGTCTGAAAGTGGAGTAGAAGTATAAAGTCTGTTCACATGAGTACTTTAGTTATGTTCCACCTCTCTTCAGACCTGAATCATCTTTTCCCACAAAGTGAACATGAAACATTCAGGTGTGCACTGCCTTATTAATAATTCAGATCTTTTGTACCAACAGGGAGTCATTTCATTTGTCTTTGTGTATTACCAACACAAAACCCTGGTGAAACGGCAGAATAGCTGAAGGAAAATAGAAGATTCCTTTTTTGTGTGTGTGTGTGTGATGTTTGTCAGTTTTGTTAAACCGAGGATATAGGGCCGGATGGCGCTGGGGGATGCTCCAGCAGGTGCATTTAATTAACCAGGGGCTAATTCTCCTGTGTTAGAATGACATGACTTCATCTTGACATGCCGGGGAAGATGCACATGATCCAGATTAACACAAACGGTAACTAACAGGTGTTTCCGCATCTACGTCGTCATGATTTCACAACTCTCCTGAACCTACAGAGAGTGATTGCAATCAGATATGTGCTTTTCTTTCCTTCACACAAGTAAACAATCAGCCATCTGGTCAGATGAGGAGTTTTTGTTGTTTGATTCCAAACTATACACTCCATTTCTTGGCACTGACCTACTGCGCTCGAAAACATCCCACAGCAATTACAGCATTCATACAGAAACAAATGCAATATCTTTGGATAGTAGTAAGTGAATAATCCTACCGCACACACACATTACGGCACTCATTCACGGCTTGTGTTTTGTCAATACAATGTACAGCAGCAAATATGAAGGTGTTACAAACTGTGTGCCTGACATATTGTAGCTATGAAATCTATCTTCAGCCCAGCGCATTCATCTGTAATGGTGTTATGCTGTGACTGTAAGGCTTGTAGCAATCAGCAGGACCTTGTGTACCACTTTAATGTGGAATCGGGGATGACGACGAGCACACACAGAGCCTGTTGATGATTTTTTTTCTTTTCTGTGCATATTTCAGGGAGTGATCTGAGGTTGAACGTATGTGTTTTTCTATCTTAAGGTGCGAGTTAAATGCTTGTGTAAGTACAGCGAGGCGAAGGCCGGAGGGTGTCCGTCTAGCAGCTCCCCTTGAACCTGGGCTGCCTGGTTCACCGCCCGGCAGGGGGCGGCGGAGCTAATTATTAAAACATTTTCCGAAAAGATTTGATGTTCAAAGGTGCTGCACCTGAAAAGAGGTGACGCCGTGTGCAGCTACATCACATAGGATTACATGCGCATTATTGTTAACGCTTCAAGTGGTGCTGTAAAATGAATGCGATGGCAAGCTCGGCTCATTTGAATAATTTCCGGTGTGCGAATACAGATATGGGTCTTGGGCAGAGGGGGTGGTGTTCCAGAAAAGGGACAAAGAGATGAGACTTGGCAGCACATGAAAATGATCGTTTGACTTCAAACATCCCCTTTTAATAAGAGACCAGAAACCTGGGATTTCATCTGCTCCCATGCATTTCATCTGCTCACATCTGTCTCGTTTGTTGTTGAGTGGTTGTTCCATCAAAAGTAAAAAAAATAGGAACAAATTGTCTCAAACACTGATTGGCCGAAGCGTCCCTACTCCGTACCAAAGCCAAGATTCCAGGTTAATGAGGAAAATGAACATGTCCTTGATGTCATTATTGGAGTACGTCATCCACAAACTTCACAAGTGGTGTGTGTGTGTGTGTGTGTGATTCTCACAGCACACTTGAGTGTCTTTGTAGCCATCGCGGATCGGATCACTTCTGAAGCTCCATTACCAGCCCTGCTGCCCTAACACTGGAAGAGGAGCCCTGTAATGACTGCCTTCAACAAAGAATCACTGATAAAAGGATTAACTAATTAAATTAACAGAGTAAAGTACTTTATAACTGTTAATTATGTGGTTCCCTTGGCTGCTCTGGGCCACTAGCACCCTTTGTCTGAAAGCCCCTTGTCTGTACTAATTGACCTCTGGGGAGCTTTTGGTGTGTGCGTATACGTGTGCGTGCGTGGGTGTGTGTGCATTGGAGGGTGCCTTACGCAATCAAATGGCACGTATAAACAAACTGACAATTTACTTTGGTCCAGAGTGACACTCTGAAGGACATGGGGACACTTGCTTAAATGACCTTGAATGTGCCACCAGAGAATAGAGCCCCGCTCAAGGATCGGGCCCCTCTGAAGACTCGTCCGGCTCTCTGAGGGGGGCCCCACTATCTTTTACAATGAGACGACTTTCGGAAAAGAAAGCAGCCTATAGTTTTTGGAGGAATAGGGGTTACAAAATGTAATATTTCCTAGTTTTTGATTTCATTAAAACAAGATCACAATCTGTTGCTTGCAGCACTTATATACAGGCTTTAGAGAAAACCATAAAAGGCTTGATTTGATTATACACCCCATCCTTAAAACTTTTCATACCATCACAAAGAGGCAGAAGTAGAGATTCTTTTATCCTCAGTGGTGTCTCCTCTAATGCGTGGCCAATCGCATTATTAACCTCCATGGCTGCAGTCAAAGGGCTGATAGATGTGACCTGGTCTGCCATCCATTCCCGCCTAAGCCAGCTCCATCTTTTCCCAGTCCTTCCTTTTTAACCCCTTCTCTACTAGCAACGGGCCCGGCCACCAAAATCCTAATGACGTCCTTGACAAGTGATCCATCAGTTGGCAATTACAACATCTGTCGCCATGACAAAGATGGCTCCGGCACTCTCTTTTTTGGGGCTACTATTCCTCCCCCGTGATTAAGTCTGGGTTTTGTGGGGGGGGGGGGAGATGGTGAGTCGGTGGGGTCGTGTAGGTTTGGGGGGGGGGGGGAGTTAGCCACTTTGTGCAGTAAAAAGGGGCCGCCCCACAACACAGACAGACATGTTGACAGCAAACACAAACATAGCAAAACAAATGGTTCACGCCTACCTCTTTAGATTTCCATTCAAATGCACTCCACAACTCTGTGAAAGTGCTCTATCTTCTATAGAGGGAAGAACCTACCAGCTGCCATCGTCTCTCCTCACTATAAAGAGGACCTTTCACTCGGGAACAATGAGAGGGCTTCTCTTGTCTCTTGGCCCAAAGTCTCTGCCGCACCATGTTTAATTTCAATAGCCATAGATCAACGCAGAACAACACTCCAGAAGTGGTAGGGCTCATCTGAAGCAGCCGACAAGACTTTTGTCAAAGTCAGCAAACACGCATTCAAGTAGTGATTCAGCAAAAAAACATTCAGTTTTCCGTTAGATAACGTCGAGCATTTAACCAGCAGGCACCTCATTTATAACACCTACGCACTTTTCGGCGGGGCTCGCTAATCTGTGGAGGTGTGTTTTTGAGGGGAGTAAATCCTGTTTCAGGTGGATACATTTGCAGATGATGCCTTTCATGCTGTCTTTTCTGTGGCTCAGTGGGAGGAAGGTGTGGGACTTTGCCTTGCTTTTCTTTCGTCCCTTTAAGTGGAGCACTGGATAGATGGCATGACATCACGGGCCAAGCCGGCAGCACAATGCAAAGGTCACGCGGCCCATTGATCTAGGGGGCCCCTGATAGAAACCCCCTGTATTATGGGTCCGCGCACACGGGGTCTTACACACACTGAGCCATAGAAACGGACCACAAATGGAGCCTTGTTGTCTTCCCATTCAGGGCCTGCAATCAGCGGATTTACACTTTGATGTGGAGCTGAGGAATAAAGCCCTTTCGAGCACTGACCTTTATCGACTCACGGATTAAAATCCATAGCCCTCTCACTCTCCAAACTACATATCTAAGTTACAGTCCAGCTAGCTTGCTACTGAAGCTGAGCATTTCTAAAGCCAGTCCTTTTCTTTTGCTTTATTCTCTTATTTGCTCTCACTCTGACTTTTGTGCCTGGCAAACATGGAACACGATTTATTTATTCTGTCAGGAAATGGTTTAAGGTTGTTGGCTGCGTGACAGGTTTTATCCGGAAACAACAGAGAACAAGTAAAAGATAAAAACAATGTTTCTTTAGATTATACATTGGTTTGTAGGGATGCACCAAACCCATTTTTCCTCTTCCAATACCTTAAATCAGGGTTTCTGCCAATATGATACCAGTGCTCTCTTCTTCCCACATTTCAAATCTGTGTACCTCACTTGACAGATAAGTACCATGAGGCCAGTGATGGCTGTGGCAGCCCACCAGTACTCAATGAATTGAACTCCCACCAGAAACACTTTGTACTACTGACAAAGACAATGTACTTAATCGTCTTTATAAGGTCTATGTCGGCGCTCATACTGATCCGGTGTATCAGATCGGTGCACCCTCATTATTTTCATTGATGGAAATACAGCTGTGTCTGGCAAAATGTGCCTTACAGATGTACGGTAATGGGCCTCGAGGCTTTATATGTGGAACAGTTAACATCACCACTCGCCCTGGACCAAACACAACTACACAGCATCCATTTTATGCTCCCGAACGCCTGGCTACCCATCTATTGTCTCTAAAACCATCCCTGATGTCCACTTGGACATTTCACTGTCTGCTGTTTCCCCCCCAGAGGAGTCGGCTTGAATCAAATTAACAGAAACAAAATCTATCACTTCTCCGTCCACTATCAGGCCAACTGGTTTTGATGGCCCCATTCTGCTTTGTCAGAAACATGCCAAAGCCTGCTGTAATCCGCTAAAGAACACTTAACAACCAAGTAATGTCACGGTAGACCAGCGGCCTGTATGCTGTGTCGCACTTAAAAAAATCCCGAAGCCACATCCACTTAATTCAGCTAGTGCTTTAGGAAGGCCCACCTGAGAATTGTGAGACCGCCTGCAGAGAGTCAACCATCAGCATTAGAGGGCATTACCACTATTTCTCCCTTGTAAATGCTCGCGTACAAGCCTTTCCCAGAGCTCTTGTAAGTACAGTGAGAATTTCAGTCTCTTGTTTACTGCCGGCGTTACCGGCCCACTACACCCTTTTGACTGCTGATACGCGAGTTGTGCTCAAGTAATTACTGTTCTGTTACTGTGAGCCTTTCTTCCACACTCATTAATTTGTTAGCTAAACAATCGTGTTTTAAGCTCTTTAACTGCGAGCTTAAAAGGTTTAGAGTTGTAAAGATCATGAATACATCCTTTGTTTTCAGCACACACGACGTGAAGGGTCTCGGAGCAAAACAATTACATCACACCACTACAAGGCTCCGAGTGTACAACAATGACAAGAGAATTGTGCCTTCAGGCAGAAAACACTTTACACACTGGTGATGGAGGATGAGAGGGGGGTGGAGGGGTGTTTTCTGGTTGATGAGCATGAGGTACATGGTCCATTCAGACAAATGGGGAGAAACAACAAGGTACACCGAGAGAGAGCCGCAACAAAAAAACAGTTCCATGAAATATTAATGGCGTATATTTACTGACAAGCTACTAGAACCAGCGGCTCTCTTCGGGGACTTCAGGGACAGAGAGCTTGTGCTTGACTGACAAGCGCTACTGTAGGTACAGAGGTACATGAACATGACCCGCACACACAGACACAGAAACACACTTCATACACTCACTTTGTGAAAGGATGACTGGACGGCAGCAAGGACGGCCCCTCTCAGGCCCCCAGAGGACGCTGAGAGCAGCCTCTGTGTTTACTCTCAGAATGCCAGACACATGACACAAATGTCCACACGTCGTTGCGCACTTATACTCTAAACAAAATTTTTTTCTTTCTTGTCCTCGCCACCAACCTCATAATTTGAATCAAGATCACTGCTTCATCAGACGGGATGAGTGAATTATGTAAGCATGAGATAAGACTCCCGTCCTCCCATGCCCTAACTAGGGTTGGCTTCTAAATAATATAGATTTATATTTCCAGGACATTTCTAGGTGATATTTTGATATATATTTTGTCACATTTATATTATAGATTTTGTCTAGAATAACAAGACTATTTGATTCAACCCTTTTGATGTGTATGCTCATACCGGTATAATTCTAGTAAATCAATAGGAAATGCAGTTTGCAAGCGGTATTCTTTTTATTTTTATCATTCCTTTTTTATATATTTTTTTATATATTTATTATTGACAGACTGACTGACTGACTTATTGAATTAATGAAAGTCACTTTTGAAGTCGGTTCTCTATCTCTTTTAAGTTACAGTGGGTTCTAAAGCGCTCTTACTGCCTACTATACACACGTACTGCAGAACAACGTGGGGGCCAGCTTGACCATCTTTTTCAAAGCGGAGGCTGGCATCTGCCATTACCATTTCTGACCCCAACGCGCATAATCTCGCTTTGAGGCTTCACTTCTTTTGCTCTCTCTTGGCTCTTCCCCTGTTCCCTGCCTCCCTTCCTCCCTCCAGATACAAAAACATACGCACACCCATCCTCACATGCCACACTCGCCCAGGAGAGTGTGTCACGTGAGAGGGAGAGAGCCTGTCTTGTGCCGGCGGCTCAGATAAATGACGATTAATATCTGTACTCGTGATTGAGTAATTTACTCCATGCCAAACAGAATGAGCCGCAGTACGTTGAGTACACTGGATTTATCGGCCACCCTTAGTGCTAACCCTCTCCTCCCCATCTCCCTCGGCCCTGATCCCGATCGTGTCTCTCCGTCCCAGAAATTCTAAACTTTGCTTACCTCATTTTTGCAGCATATTTCTTTGCCACAGGAGGTGGTTATGACAAATTAGAAGTCTAAAAATGTTCTGATGGTGTAAAGGCTCCAGCTGTCACCGGGGAGATGGTGATCAGGTTTCCAAGCTGCATGGTCTCTTGGCGCCACAAAGAGTTCCATATGGTCATCCAAATGCTGCACCTAAATCTGCTCCCAATCTCCACCCCGGAGCTGAGCACTGCTACTGAATTAGTCACAAGGCTTCTGAGCATATGAGGTACAAGACAACAGAAATCATATGTCCTTCGTGGAAAAAATGAAGAGGGGGGTTATTAGCAGAAATGAACATGTAAACAGATTTTTCACATTTCTTGCAACTCTAATGTTTTTGTGTACACATGGCAAATGATCTCTAATGAACAGACTGAGGATGCAATGAGGACGAGTTTCAGAGTTTGTTGTTTCCACTGCATTTGATTTTTATAAGGGATATTAAACTGGATGTTCTGATTTAGACAAAGAACACTGTAAAACAAAGAAGAATGGCATTTCTTTTGCCAAGTGATAATTTTCTATATCAAGATATCTTGGATAATTATATAGCACATGTCCAAAAAAACAGAAACTATGATTCGGATATCATCTATTTTTACTCTTTTTTTTTTTTTTTTTGCAGTCAAATGATCTTTTTTACTTGTGATAGCTAAGTACTATCACGTCTTAGTTGTGGAAAATCGGTTACAGTATGAGTATCCCTGCGTTACAGAATAGGATGGTTGGAAATGTGTCTCGTGATACTGAGATAACATTTTCCGTGGGTGCAGGACATTTGGACCGAAACACAAAAAATACACAAGTCAACTTGTGGTGTCATGTTCTTTACCAAACCTGTCAACCTGCTTGGACAGAACATCTCCCCCATAGCTCCACGATGCTCTCATGGCTGAGCGGTGAAGAGCAGGGGATTGGTGATCTATAATTAACCAGAGGGTCGGTGCTGATGTCATTGACGCAGCGTGGCGGTAGAAGGTGGCAGAGCCAAGGCACCTGTTGTTGTGGAGCGTGGCATCTGATATCATTACCTACCCAGCCGGAGCGCCAATGTCCCCGCTGGGTCGCGAACTGTCCAAGCTACCGACCACGCTCACCTTTCACACACACATACATACCCACACACACACACACACACACACAAGCAAGTAAGTGCATCATCCACTGTCATCGTGTCCTCCTTTACATAACTAACTCTGACGGCCCTAACACCTAGAGGGCAGAGATCCACAGAGAGTTTCAATTATTGTTAATGATCTTTTGATGGTAGCTGGTTAACTTATGCAACCGTCAGTATACAGCTGTGCAAATATTTGACTGCGAAATCTTCAAGATATGTGGGTTTATAAGCCCAGAGGGTTTTAAAGGAACAGGCCGACATTTATGTCTTATGAAAATGGCGAGGAAACCACTCTCATCAAAACAACCTTTTAACCTTAAACACACCTTTAAACAAATCATGGGTAAATACCATGAGCTGGAGCTATTTCCACTCGTTTACCTTATTTGCTGCAGTTAGCAGTTAAGCCCCAATAATGTCACTGTTGCTCTGGCTTTGTTCATGGTTGGGTAAAGCTACCACAGCTGACAAACCTAACCATATGAGACGGCATTTTGTGTAAAATAAGTGTGCCTCGTGCTTTTTAAGAAAACATTTAGTCCTAAAATTGCACATGTTATCTGATTTACAATGCTATTTCTATATGTTTGAGCATGATTCCACTTTATTACAACTACGAAGATCCAAGTTTGTAAAATAACCAGAATCCTCTTTTAAATAACAAGGTAACATGTAAATAAGTCGGCGGTGGCATTTTTCTGGAAGATGTTTTTACAACTTTTTACCCAACTAAGCTAACTGTTTCCTATAGCTTCAAGTATTTTCCTATATTGGGTAAACACATCCTGACTGAAATCCATATATATTTTTTCCTCTGACTATTAGTTCGACAGTATCATCATAAGTAATCCTCAAACTGTTCCTTCAACAACAACGCTGTTCAGGAGCCGTTTCCTATTGGACAGATGAGGGATTGTTGAGTGCATGCGGCTGAAGTGAGCCGGTCGCTGTTGATTTCAGTCAGTCAGAGAAGATCTTGGAGGGAGCGGGACTGCTGCGCACACACACAAGTATGAAAAATGAACAGAACATTTACAGTGAGACAATGTGACCGTTCTGGTTGAATGCCATTTATTAGTGTAGCAGCTTTCCCAAGCAGATCAGAATGCCTAAGCCCTGGGCACTGACAGGGATTTCACAGCCCAAACTGATTTCAGGCTGGCAGGGTTCTCACACACACATATACACACACACACAAAAACCTAGCGATATTATTATACATTGATGGGACATTAATTTTGTCATTGTATCATATTTATTTTATAACTTTTGTCACTATGTCGGCATATCTCAGGTTCTACTGTGTAGCTGTGTTAATTATTCCATACTTGATATTATTATTTTGGTGCAAGTTCAAGCTCAAAGTGTTACTACAGACACCGCTGTGATGAGCAACGTGTCAGCAACTAAGAATCACATCTTAATAACTTCATATCTTAACTCTGTAGTGAATCATTATTGTTGATGCACGCATTAATAAATTAACAGACATATTTAAAAAAGCGTTTAATGTTACACATGTTTATTTTTTTATTTCAATAAGCCTAACCCCCGGGTAAGCAGATCCCATAATGTAATGTGTTTTTTTTATGAATCTGCTCCCCAGATATGCAATAAAGACACAGCAGTGCTCTACATTATTGATTCAGTTTCTAACAACCCAGAGTGTCTTTATTCACTGCAATTGGTGAAGAAGGAATCACACACACTTATTTGAAAAAGCATGGCACCAATTAGTGAAGTTGGAGCTTCTGCTTTTAATAAGTCCGGTGAGATCTGATTCATAACAAGAGCAACGTTGTGTTCACCTTGGCGGTGGCTTATTGCTAATTTAAAATCATTGACGGTATTACACCGAACATTCGTGGGGGGTACATCACATATCACGGGTATGTACACAGACGGGGTTGCAGGTAAAGATGCGTCTTGCTGGGTCAAACTTCCACGTTTTATCATTAGTGATCGTTTTTTTGCCAACAACCACAATCGCTGCAGGAAGCGCATCGGTTTTCTATCAGGAACCTGTCTACATTAACAGCAAAATTGTCATGGTTGCTTATGTCAGATCGGCAGTAATGATGACTCGTGTTTTTCCAACAAAACTCTTTCTAACGTTCCGTGTGAGACACGGGCCCAGCTCCCGGTGTCTCTAGGCCGCTATCTGGTGCGGCGCGAAGCGGTGTGTCTTCGGGGAGCTGGTATCCTTTTCATTAATGTCCCTCAGAGTTAAAGCCCCAATGTCCTCTGGGACTGCATGTCATTGGCTGACAAGGTTTAGCGGTTTGAGTGAATTTTCCCTGCAATAATGGAAATATCCTAAACCCCGGAGACAAAACAGACAGGAGACTGGCAGGAAATATCTTAATCTGAATTGACCCTTTGTTGGCAGCGTCCCATACCCTTAGTGAGAAGAACATGTGCGCGTACGCCCGGTGAATGCAAACCTGCACGCATCCACACGCACAGTAGAGTACATCTGGATTGTGTTGCAGTGACCGTAGGCCCCTGAGTGTGCGGCCTCAGTGGCAGTGCGTGGGTGAGAGCCAGGGTCCAGTGCACCATGGTGGGGGCTCTCCATCACTCTGCCTCCTGGCTTGACAGGCCCTGGCTCTGGGGCCCGTCAAGGTCTTGCTGAATGCACTCAAACTGTGCACTGCTGAGGAAGGGATTCTGTATCCTTCTAATGGATTACTCACCCACATCACCTGTCCGAGTGGATTCTTTTGACCGACAGACACACGCCGCATGCAGACACGTGCTCGTGCACGGTCGTGTGCACGTAGAACTTTTAGGAAAGTTGGAAGCTTTTCAATCAACATTACCATCAAATGCAATCTCTCTCTCTCTTTTTCTTCTTCTCTTTTTAAACAGCTGAAAAAACAGACATTGCTCATTTTGTCTTAAAGCAAACTGCGCTCTAACCAAAGATTTGGCTTTTCCTCACGCTGGATGGCAAGTAAAGTTGTTTTCTCCTCTAAGTAAAAAGGTCACATGTATGCCTCCGTCATTTTCTCTTAATTCGGACAGAGAGAGAGCTGGTGTCACGCTGCTGGACACCTGCGGACCTCGGTCAGGGCCGCAGCCCTAATCAGCCTAATACATATATGTCACTTACAATGACCCACAGGCTCTTTTCATAATAAAGGTCACTCGGTGAGAGATACTCTGTCCCCCCAGGTCCTCCTTAATGGGCAGCCACCGTGGCTTTTATAACCAAGTGCACTCGACTGCCTTAGATACTCTAGCATGTATGTAAACTACTGCACAGATGTCTTGGCCATTATTTACTGTGCTAATTCCATGTAGATTTCTTTTTTTTTTATGATTCAACGTTCAATTCACTAACTTTTGTGATGTTTACAAAATCATTCTACAAAATAACAATGACCATAAAAGACACTATTCCTTGCAAGGAAGACACATTTAATAAGTTAATTGTCAGCATCCCCCCCTTCTTAAAATGTACTTAAAATACAGAGAAAAAACATATTCAGGTGTTTGCAGTGTAGGCTACTCCACAATAGAATGTGTAAATGTAAAGAGCTGAAACAATAAGCAACTGTTTGAATATCAAGTAACCATGTGAGTTACCTTTCAAGATGTTTGCTGTTCTCAGTTTTATATCATTGTGTATATATAGTTTTGAGCTGTTGTTCAGACAAAATGACTTTAGAGACATCTCTGGGAAACTGTGATGGGCTTTTGTTTTGTGGTGCAATTTTCTGCCATTTTTTATTCATGATTTACTTTTCGAGAAATGTTCGCCTTTTATTTAGAAGCACATGGTAGAGAGATGATGGGAAACAAACCGAAAGAGATGGAGAATGAAAAACAGGTCCCCAGCTAGGCTCAAACACAACATTGCGATTATAGTACATGGTATGCGCCTTAACTGCTACTCCACCAGACACCCAATTTTCAGATATTTTATTGACAAAAGGATCGATCAAGAAAATGAAAAATAATGTAAATAATGTACGCCTGCCTTTATTCCTCCTTCCAGATCATTTAAGCCTCTTAGCTGAAGGTTAAGAACAATGTCTCCCATTTCCACTGTGGCCGATACTGTACATCATTTTCAGAAAAAGGTGAAATGCTATTGCCAGTAAATAATGGCTGTAGAGGTCAGCTATTGATCCGGTGCTGAAGGGGACCTCAGGGGCATCTTAAGAAGGACTATTGCTGCTTGTCAATGATCCCTTTATGGCCTTGGACTCGACACGTCTGCTGCCATCAATCAAGGTAAACTAGTCCTCTAATAGCAAATCAATGATAGTCGATAGATATTATCATGTGATTATAATTCAGTCGGGTAAACCATTAGTCAAAACGTAAATAGTCTGTCTAGTCTGTCTACAGTCCTCCAGCTAAAGAGGAGACAGCTGCAGAGTCTTTGTGAGGGCTATGTGTTGATGCAGACGCTTCTCTAAGTTCCCCTCTAAGTCATGCTGTTGTAAAATGGCAAGGTCTTCCATTAGTTTAACTGAGGAGGTTGCTGAGATTTGAGGGAACAACATAGAAGTTATATTGAGATAACCTTTACACAAGAGTAGATATTTCACCTGCATTAAGATTACCCTGTGAGTAACCTACTTGTTATTTAGTTCTAAGCCTCCTCTATCAATGTGCTTCTACCTATTTGAAAGCACCATCAGTTAAAAGTGTCTGCAATGCAACTAAATGGGGCGCGGGGACATATCTATCTAACTATAACCTTTGCAGCGCTGATATTTATGATAAAGACCATTAGGCATTTGTGAGTTGCTTGCGCAAGGGCTTTAAGGCTAACAACGGTCGTGAAGCGAGCCGCTATCCGGGGGTTTACACGGACGTCTGTGTCATCCGTCTGCGATACAGCGCAGCCCGTGATGGAAATGTCATTATACCCGGTGAATTTGAGAGGTCATGATGCAAACATTGTCTCTAACACCTCTGTTATGAAAGCACAGAGGATAATAGGATCATTTCATATTGTTTTCCCTTTCATTTTCCTCCCTCTTTTACTCATTTTCTTTCCCCTAAGAGGCTGTATCCTTGATGCTGGCCCCTCTGCTCCACTCATCACAGGCTGGACGGCTCTGTGCTCACCTTGCTGTCTTGAAGGACAGTCTGTACTCTAAGTAGCTAAGAACCAGAGAGAGAGAGAGAGAGAGAGAGAGAGAGAGAGAGAGAGAGAGAGAGGGAAAGTTGGAGGCAGGTACGACTTTAACTTGGAAAATGGACAGCAGTGTGTGGAAGAGCAACACCAAACTGTAAACTGATCACAGTAACAGTTTTAAGTTTTGATTCCCTGTACCTAATATATTCCGTGTTCGGTGTATATTCTAAATTAAGCTATAAACTATTTGAAAAATATATAAGCCAATATTATTCATGGTAATTGCCCTCAGTAGACAAACTGCACATGATCAAAAGCAACTAGAAATCACTGTCTTAGGTTGTGCATATCAATGCTAATGTGCAAAAATGTAAACTAGAAGAAAAAAAAAAAATCAAATTCAAAAGTGTCCTGTCAATTGCATCAACACAGCAGCAGGAAGCCCCATTTTTTTTATTTTGCATATTCATATGATTACTCTTCCAAAGGACAAATACATTCACGTCAACACCATTGTCCTTTGATTCCACATGATAAAAGGCTATCTCATTTCATTCTTGCACCTTTCTAGTCCAAACCTAGCCACTCTGATTTGGTAAAATGTAATTCTAATTTATCATTTTTCTGCTCGAGGCAAAACTCTCTCAAGCCTGGGGCTGTTTGAAAAGCAGTTGGACACAAAGACAGACCCTGGGAACTTTGCCCATGCAGTCAATCAGTCAGACACCCCAGAGTGCCCAGACCCAACAGCTTGTTTTTTGTCCACAGATATCAAACAAATTCTCCTCTCCCGTTAGCTAATAAAATCATATAAATAGGAGTGAGTTGTTTCTGTCTTTTTTCTTTCTTTTTTTTTTTAACTGGAGATGGTTGGTGTCTCAGTGGTCAGGGGCTGGGCAGCAGTGTGGACATCAAACGACGACAGAGGTCTGTGACGGTGAATGCAGCTGGTGTCTGGGTCTCGGTGCTGGACAGAGCTACAGGCTGGGCCTCAGCTGCCCAACAATAAAGACACACTGGGGAAGGCAGAGCCTTCAAAGGCAAGACAAATACACACTCAGCCATACACAGACTAATACACACACATGAGCACAAACAACAATGCCCCCTGAAAATGATTTCCTCCACCAAATATTATGCAAATATTATTTTACAGACAAGTCGTTTGTGCTGAGTTTCTTTGCTTATTTTTCCCCTCATTTTTGAAAGTAATAAGGCCTCTTTGCAAATATGACCCTATAATGGTTTTGTTTGCATCTGTGCAAATATGTTTATGAACAGTAAAGTAGTTTTTCAACTAGGGTCTTAAAATGTGGACTGTCTTATGGACTCGCAGGGCCCCGGGGACATCAAGAGGGTCACCAGCAACGTGACAAATAACTTTGATTGACTGGACATTATTGATGAATATATTCTACATCAAATGTTTCTTACGCTGTCTTCCTGTGAGATCACTTCATACCAGACAACTAGTTAGTATTGGTGAGTGTGAAATAGCACAATGGAATCATTTCTTTTCCCCTCCTTGGGTAGAAGAGGGACGAATCCGGAGGACAAAGAGTGGAATCTTGATGGCATGCTGTGGACAGCTTCATGTCTGCTGTGGTCCCGACTTCACAGTGGGACTCTGTGTCTCTGCTGCTGACAGTTTTTCCCTCGAGTCCACTCAGGAAAGTATCAGAAATGTTGTGAGTGTAATGCAGTAACGACACTGACCACTTTTTAGAGCTTGACTTTAGCGAATGCCTTTTAAAAATAAAGAAGTTTTGAATAATAGTAATAGTTTGTTGATTTGAAGACTGAATAACCTATTGTTTTGTTGTTGTTGTTTTTTTTATTAATAATGCCTCTTTTCATATCCCTTCATAGCCATTTGTGAAAAGATGATCTTAGAAGACAGTCTGTTGACTCTCAGTTCCACGTTTGGCCTGTAGAGGGCATGCCTAAACAGCAATCTGGTCAAGCTCAGTGGGGAGTCCAGAGACATACAATATCCCCACAGAAGAAAAGCACAGGGCGACTTTCATCCCTCTATAAAGGAAGGAAATGGTTTTGTTCGATAGAGGAACACTAATATTACAATATAAGGCTCGGAGCTGTGCTGATTAACTGTGATTTTACAACTAAACCATTTAGCAGTGGATTATTTTCGGGGTGATTTGAACTATAGAAATATCACCCGAAATCGCCAAAGGCAACTTTGAACAGTGGCCCTGTCTAACTTTATTAAGGGCACACGATTATTGAGCTGATAATTGAAAACGCACTTTTGTTAAAATACCACCTCTTCACTTTCACTCGGAGGGAATTTAAACAAACGACTCATTAGAATAACATCCTCTATTCTCTCTAAACGGGTTAGAGGTCCTGAATAAAACATGACTTATCTATTGCGATCACGTTAGTCGTGCCATTATTCATTTAACCATTTATTTATTACTCCATTCATCTGCATAAATATTTAACTATGTCTTGGCATCTTTATGGACTGCTTGCTCTGCTTCTCAATTACAAGGAGCAGTGTCCTACCATGGCCATATGCCTTCTATCTGCCGACACTATATCTCCACAATTTATGGATGCCAACTCGGAGCAATATCATTCTGTTGGGCTTTATGTATATCTCTGCAAGTATTAATCTGCGCCTAATGACTGCCGACAATATGTTCCAGCCTGTGTGCCCAATAGGACCGTTATTGTATACATATAATATGGCACACAATAAATTGAGTGTTCTGTTTTGGTATTGTGTAAATTAAATTGGGTGCCCATATGGGGTCCTCATGAGAGGCATGTGGAATCGTCTGGACTCTTAGAAGCTTGACGTGAATAGATGTATGGTTTATTACTCGCACGCCACATATTCACGCCATATACTATAAGCCCTTACAAGTTTTCACTTCCCCTCCGACAACAAAGACCCCTGCTCGTTTGGCGAGGGGAGCATGGAAGCATGCAGAACCGAGGGGAAGCGAGGAACCGTAAACACCCGCCATGGGTCCTCCTTTAAAGTGATGAACAGCAATAAAAGCAGCACTGGTTGTCTGCTGAGAGACAAAAAAGAGCATTTGACCACCTGGGTGCACATCATTTTCTCATGCCGTTTCTCAAGCATGACTATCAGGAGATGTCCTCTTTTAACATTATATGTGGCTAACTCAACCCAATCCCCAAGTCACATATAGCTTCTTTCAGTCTGCACAGCTCGCTCTGTCACAGCTGCTTCTGCAGCGAGAGAAATCTCTCCAGAGCTCTGTGACACTTTCACTTTTCCTTCTAGCTCTCCACCAACTCTCAGCCGCAGTTTGATCAACCGAGCTCCACATTGTTGCTTGAAAACAGAGAGAAGCAAAAAGGACTTTTTGAGATGGCAGAGGGAGTCAATAACTCCCTGTTAGCAGCACTGGATCACTTATTTTCCCATGCATTGATATGCAAATGTAAGATACACTGTTATAACTTAATAAATATTGATATAAAGTTATTTCTTTCTTCTTTTTTTCTTAGATTTGTTCATTCTGTCTCAGGCTCACAAACAAAGCAAAAGCAAAATCACCTCTAGATGCCTTTTTAGAGTTCATGTTGCTGATTTAAATTGCGGGACCCTGCAAATCAACAGCAAATCAAACATCCGACCCACATATATCCCACCCCCATGTCCCACAAATGGGCTTTGTGTCAATTACAATCAAAGGCACTTTCACTGTTGTCTCCCCCTTTCCCTCTGCCTTTCCTTTTCCACGTGTTTCCTAAAATCACAGAGTATTGCAGACACTGGAACACTCAATAGAGAGCCACGCATTAAGAACACTATTTTGAGTTCATCTTTTTTGTTTATTTATGTGAAAGTGTGTGTTTTGTATTTGTGTGTCATTACTAGCCCCATAATAATGAACCTACAACCAGGGTCACTGATCTCCTTTGTGAGCACATTAACTTGTTTTTTTTGCTTTGTCAAACTAAAAACACATGTAATCCTTTTATAGCTCTCTGGATCCTGTGATTGAGCAATTATCTAAACTGTATTTACATATACTGAAATATCTCATGTAGTTAAAATGTGCTAATAACATGATCTCAGGACCATCCATGTATCTACACGCATACATGCACATAGACCTACAGTATGCATATTTTCTCTTTTTGTCCCGTCGCCAGGCTTTGGCATTTCAGTCAATAGAGCAGATGTCTTGCTGCATCTTGGATAAAATCCAAGCAGCCGAATTCACAGAAGAACCATCTCAATTTCTGCAGCCTGCTCAGCTACAGTGCATAAATGCGTAGTGTCGCAACAGGCAACTGGAATTTTCGATACAAACCTTTTAAAACGTCACATTGCTACTATACCTCTCTGTAAACACAACCCCTCTATCTGGTCATTTGAGTTGACCAGCGGTGTCCTGCTGGCTCAGCTTGGCCTGCAAAGTCTGCCTGGCGGATTGGGTGACATGTCTGGCATACCGCTGCTGGCTCTTTCCGATAGCACGGAGACTGTGTGACTGGCAGGCCATGTTACTCATGTCTCCAGCCTCTGAAACAGCCATCACTCCGAGGGGATGTTTTCACTCCCCCAGCCCCGTACCCCTCGCAGCTCGGAGAGAAGGTCAAGTTTGGCCCATCAGTCACTGACCAAAGGGCGGGGCCTAGCAGCTGGTGGCCATCAACGGCCGTTAAGATGTTCACTAGTCCAAGCCCGATCGCATGTCTGACCTATTTGCAGTGCTTCGTGCTTACCTTTTTTTTTTAGCCTTAATGTTATCTTAAGAATAAAGGCGTGAATAAGGACAAAAAGATCCTAAAGTAAAGTTATAAAGTGGAAGTTTCGATAACTAGTGTATGAATCTCAGTACCGCAGACTTTTAACATCCTGCTTTCATAGGTCTATAACATATTTGACCTCACATGAAGACACACGGGTCATAAGTTTGTGCGCTGACACATTCAGCCGCACGTCACCTGACTTCAAAGCAGGAAACCCACGAGGTGGTCATTTGTGTGTTTACCCAAGTTCGGCTCAGTGTTTTCAGGTGCATACACACCTTTACATGCCCTTCTTTCACCACTCACAGCCCCACACACACACACACACACACACCATTTACACCCGAGTCCATACCCATATTGACGCACACTTTCCCTGGTGTTGTTTTAGCAGGGGGAGAGCAGCAATGGTCTGGAACAGGCCTGTTTTTTAGTTCGGGTCAAACTTTGGCCAGGCCTTAAGGCAGCAGCCATCCGATCCCTCCCGAGGTGCCTCTGGACTGGGACCCGTTTGAACCTCCACCTGCTGGGAGAACTTCACTTTAGATACATTGTTCAGGCCTCTCTAAACACATTGCGGAGGGGAGGCGGGACATTATGTTAAAGTCAACACCACAGGATCAGTCCGCTCTTTGTACTGGGCTTTGAGGGTGACCTTCATTCTTGGACCATGTAGAGTGAAGATGAAGTGCAGTAACTCATGTGGTCACACACATGGACCGAGCAGAAAGTTTTCCCCTTCGTACTAAACGGGCCTGTTCCAAACGGGCCGATTGTTTGGCCTCCGGTTTACATTCTTGGGAACCGCTCATCCAAAACTCACATTCAACACTGCGCTTCCTAGCTGTAATCAGTCAGTGGGGTACAGTCAAAATAATAAATGTGACATCACAAGGCATACCAAGACATTATAATAATAATAACAATAAACCTTTAAAAAAAGAAAAAAAGGGATTTTAAAATGTGTTGTAGAATTAACGTTCATTCACGGCTCCTCCACTGCCTCACTACATACAACAATACTGATAGGCTGATGCACTTTTTAAAGTCAGCAGATTTGAAAAAGCAATTATTTTTTTCCCCCATTCATAAAACCCAAATGGTTTCCCGTCATGATTTCGGCGTGTCTCGATGGTTTTCTCAGTTTTTGCAACAGAAAAGAAAAGAAACAATTAGCGCTGGGCTACAAGGCCTGTTGCGCTTATACGCTCAGGATTCTGAATTTGAAACAGATGATTAGACATCAAATAGATCGCTCAAGTTCAACGGTGGTTTGAGTTTTGGAATGAAAAGTGACAGCCCGAGGGTGTGTTAGGCCAATGCTTGCATTGTTGCAAATCAATAATCAGGACTTCTTCATGACCATTCACAGAACGTTCGCATCAGTGTAATAAAGTAACTTATCAAGTATTTGATTCACTATAGCTAAAACAGGCGTTATTATTTTTTATCTTTGAAAAATCTTTTCAACATAATTTACCCATAACTTACCACAAATTGTTATCACAGAATCAAAAAGCTCTCACCCTGACTAAAAATACAAACAACCTTAATTGTGCACCATGTGATGATATTGTAATAAAGCAATTGCATATGGTATCTTAATCTAATACCGTATCTTAATCTTCAAGCTGATTCATCTATTCACATGTCATTTTTCATTTTTTTTTTTCTTGTTTTTTTTCCTCCACAAAATCCATGCAGCAGAGTGCACTGTCCACTGTGTAAATACAAGGTGCTACTCCTGGCTGCATGTTCGGTTTCTCTGTGTTGTTTTCTGCCCGTGCGCTCTACTTGTCGGAAGAGGCAGGATGAGAAGTCATCCATCTCCAGCTAACAGCCACCAGTCTGGCCCCATGCTGGAGCCCCAGAGAGAGGAAGCGATCGCTCACAGCACAGGAGCACATTCCCCCTCAACACAGGGGGGGGGGGGGGACAAGGCCATTTAACCCATCAAGGCCCGGTCTACTTTTCCTTGCTATCGTGTGCGACTCTTGGTCTGTGTGTGTCTGCAGTAGCAGCGTATGTTTCCGTCATTGCCTGCGCACATGTCTGTGTGTATGTTAATGCATGCGCGGTCATTAGTACCGTGTTCCAGTCTCTCCTGTTTGTGTTGGTGGGCTGTTCACGACGCTGGTAAGTAGTTAAATAGCCGGGGTCAGAACACATATACAGTAGCGCAGTACATCCCTCACATCCTCCCTCCTCTACCCTCTATCTCCCCCCCCCACCCCCCCATCTCTCCGTGATGCTCTATATATATTTCCTAGAGCACCCACCCCCCTGTCTCTCTGTGCTATACTGGCATGACGATAGCATCCCTGGACATACAGAGACTTGCAGCATAACCAGCCTGAGGAATTGACACTCCGAGTGTTCTCCACACTTTTTCTAATGGCATTGTGAGCCCCCCGCTACTGCCGGGATGGAAGGTGTTTAGCACCTCACTGTTTTTACTTTGACAGAGGAGGGACACTAGCACTCCCCTGGCTATATAGGCCGAGACCAGTTCCACTGTTATCATTTCCACTGTGGGCACGCTTCCCTCCCATTGAATCACATGTATTTATGTGGGTGGTGGCTTAGCTTGGCTGCGCTAGCTCTGTAAGCCAAGGCCTGGTTTGAGGATTTTAGACACGTAAAAATGCTCCGGACAAGGCCCATCTAGGTGACACCAAGGTGAAACGCTCCATCTGTATATTGGCAAATGCCTTAGACAGACAAATGTGTGATGGAGAGATAATGGTTGACCAAGCACCATTACAGAAATAGAACTGTCCGTGAAGAATGAGACGGCAATGAAGGGAACACTGGAAATGAGAGAGGTCTTGCGTGGTGAATACATATGCACTGGAGCCGTCGAGTGAGAAGGAGACGAGAACTGAACGGGTAGTTAGGTCAAGAAATGAAAGGAAATGGAGTCAATAAATGTTAGGCAGAATGACTTTTAAACAATAAAATTGACGACCCTTGTCTGTAGAGGTAAAGTGTGGACGTTGTGAGCCATGACCAAAAAGCTATTGTTGACTAACGTCAACCGAGTGCGTTATCTTTGACCCCCGCGGCTAGAAATGGGAAAAGAGAGTGAAGTGAGGAAGCAAGTATGAATTACAGACAAACATGTGGCTGTATGACAATGGAGGGAAAAGAAATGGGTCTTTACACATTCATAGTCAATTCTCTAAATGATAGCACAGTAGCAAGTATCCTCAGGTAATGTATTTGTATTCATAGAGAAAGTGCAGCAACACTTTTTTTTGTTTTCTTCGCAAGCAGTGCTCTCCATGACAGAACGGCATTCTGGGAAAAGACAGACCGCAAAGGTCATAATTATTTGCGGTCATGCTGCTCCTCACTTAACAGATGGAGACAACCTGAGTCAACATTTTTCAATTAAAAAAGAGAACACAAACAAACCGAGGGGAAGAGAAAACACACGCTCACACTCGCACAAAGACGTACACACAAGCTGGGAAAAAACGGAAATGACCTTGAGGACCCGATACCTCATTAAAAGTGATGCTCCAAGCCTGCAAACAGGCTAATTAGACAAATCCTGCTCACACTTAGCAGTAGTACACATGGTGGGTGTGGGGGGTGGTGCGAGAGATTGTATCGAGTCTGTGTACATGTTGAATGTTGTAAGAAAGCTTGTTTTAGCCTGATCTTTGTGCAAATGTCTGAAGTCAATTAAGTCTGTGAAATAGGAGGGCAGCCTGATACAGAGATGGATTGAATTAATATGCTAGCATATCCACATGAACATATGGATGCATTAACTTCTGGATATGGATGGATGATGACCTAACTCACTGAAAGAACAGCAACTCTATGTGAGGGAAGGATTAATATGAAATTAAGTATGTGATTTCATACACAAAACATTAATGTCATGACATGGTACACCCACATCAATAACTAGTTGTTTGTCCTTAAAATATGAGTTTTAACTTAAAACACTTACCAAATAGTTTGATCAAAGTGTTCATTAGTTATTCTAATGTGAAATGTGTGAAGTCTTGGGGTGTATGTACTTCTGCTAATGTGAAAAAAATTAAATTTTAGGTTAGCTCTTGTGGCTCCAGAGGGAGCTGTGTGAAGTCTGATAAAATGTCTCTAGTGTTGTCACTTCAGTGTCGGTTCGGGCAGAAAACTAAAGGTTTGAAAATGAAAAAGAAATTCTGGAGGTGTGTAGTTGAGCTCAGCAGACCTCTGCAGACCGCTTTTCATCTCTGCTAGAGGCAGGATACCCGCTCGAGGCTACATTAGCCGCCAATATCAAAAAACACTTGAATCTCTGACTGTCAGCGTTCAAGTTGCAGTGTGAGAAATGTAGGCGCCAGGTTTGTTGGTTGAAAACATGGCGTCTTTCTCTAATTTGCCTGCTTACACACTTCAATATGAGTGTCCTTTAGGGGTCATAGGGTCATTAGAAATGCATTCAATGGCGACATGCTGCCATGCTATAAATAAATGTGTAAATACGCATGGAAGCAACGTAACAGGAACTGGTTGCAAGTCTTGTGTTTGTTTGACATATTGACCTTAAACAAACACATGTAGCTACATTGACTTAATGATAATTTAATCAGATGAATCAAATAAGTCAGTAAAGTAAGTGTGGTAATCTCAGTCATGCACAGTTTTGAGATACCCACCTCGAAAACATTTGTTTTTGTGGTTTGGGTGAACCGACCCTTTAACAGCAAAGAAATATTGCGAAGCAATATCAGTAATGTTAACTTTTTGTGATTGACAGGAGCATCCTGGTAAACATCATCTCAAGCTGACAGCCCTGGAGAACTTAGCCAAAATGTGACAGCCATCACAGACCCACATCCACACATGAAAGGGCTTTGTGTTGTGAAGCCCCTCTACTGAGACAGAAGAGGACATGTTGTTCTCAGTTAGAAACAGACATTCAGAGAGACACTGGAAGAGAGAGAGAGAGAGAGAGAGAGAGAGAGAGAGAGAGAGAGAGAGAGAGAGTGCATACAGTGTGTGTGTGTTTGTGTGTGTATGTTTGTAGCCTTACTGCGATAGGGCAAGGAGTGCTGATTTAGACATAGCCAACCCAAACACAGATGCCCCAGTCCTTCCTTCCTGTGGGTAACAGAAGGAGACACAATGTGTTCAAGAGGCCGGAGCTGACAAAGGGATTAATCCGACGACAACAAATGCTGCAATCTTTGGCATACGTCGCAGCAGAGAAAATACACATCATATGGTACAACAGCACCACAACAGCACTGACACAGACGTACGTACACAGACAGACAGAAATGTAAAAAGAATATAAAAAATCATAAAAGAAACTGCAATTTAAAGAAAGTTGTCTGTCCTTGAAAAATGAGTGTCACATATTTTACCTTCAAGAAACCTATTACTTTAGCTCTGGGAATGAATCTGCAGCAGTGCTTTCTTTTTTTTATTGACATACAGTGTCTCCCACTGGTAATCTGTCAATCTCGCTATTATCTCTTGCTTTCTCGCCATTGTTGGTTCTCACATCTTTCTCTCTCTCGCTCTCTCTCTTCCAGTGTCTTTTTTTCTCTCACACCCTGTCTGAACGTTGTTATGGGGGCTGATATGAACCTGTGAACATCTGCCCGCGATACAGTGGGAGGAACAGACAGAGAGAGACTGAGATGAGGTTGAGTTCATGTGAACCACCCATGGCGCCGGACTGTTACGGCCATCAGTAAATCTACCATCTCGCTGCTATCAAAGGTTCACTCTCTGCCTCTGTGTCCGTTTCTGTGTGTGTGTCCGTTTCTATGTGTGTGTGTCTGTTTCTGTGTGTGTGTGTGTGTGTGTGTGTGTGTGTGCGCGTGTCCATGTTTTTCTGTGCAAGCCTGCCTGTATGTGTGTTTTCTTCTCAAATAACATAATCCCATAAGAGGGTGGGAGAGACATTTTCTTTTTTTTTGAGGATAAGGGGAGAAAAGAGAGGAAAAAATGATGGCAGTGAAGAGAGAAAAGGCGATGAAGGGAGGGAGGGGTGGGGGGCAGAGTAGAGCAGGAGAAAAGCATTAGTAGTTCCAGCCAGCTGCCAAATGATGCCCTTGATTGCCTCTCTTCTTGTGCAGAAACAGAAGGTGTGAGGGGTGATTAGGCCTGGGCCCGATCCCTGATGAACAGATGTTAATAACAAAGCCCATGTTCATTGTGGTTAATAGCCAAGCGCGCCAGGGCTGGCTGCTGAGGCTAGGGGAAAATCTGCCTCCATAGCTCTTCTCCTCCCCTCTCCCTTCATGGGAGAGAGATAGGCTCCCTCTACTAATGTTTTGGCTGTACACTAACGTAATGAGCATGGTATTTGCAAGAAAAGGTAATGATAATCAGTCACGGGGGCAGAAAAAACACAGCAAATGATGGTGCGTCGCATTCAGGAGATAGAGGAGCTCAGGGTTTGTGCTGTTAACTTTTACTTGATGATAGCCTTTTGATGATTTCAGAGATAAAGGGATGTTAATAAAGCTGGGCTGGCGTGGCTGAAATCACTGTTGCCTCATTTTTGATCCTATTAGGCTATTGTCTTCAGGCAGTAATGACAACAGCTATAATGTGCAGAGGAATTGTCATAATTCAATACCATCAAAGCCCAAATCATTCATTTCTAAACCATACAGAGCAATGCTCAGCATCTAAAGCTAAATCATCCGGTGCTAACAAGTTAAAAAGGACATTTGAAATAAATGTTGATCAAATAATAAATATAATAGGGGTTAGAGGTCAAACCGGAAAGGGTTAACAGTGTGAAATATTGTCGTCATCATCCCATGCTTGTTTATGAAAGGCAAAGCTCCCACTACAATGCCACATCCTTCCTTCTACAGATAACACAGTTTACTTATAAAACATTCAAATGCAATGAATTATTGAGGTGTAGCAGATGTTGCAAATTGAATACTTTTGCTCCGCTTCCATTGGTGAGGGAAAAACTTGCTATTCTTCCGAAGTATGTACGCGGCGGCACCAATTCTCCTTTCTCTCTGTGTACACAGCATGGAGGGGAGACTCATCTCGCACTCAAATATCTCCATGGGGAATGGAAAGATGGCAGAGATGCATGCCGAGGCCACTCCTTTTATCCGGGCCTCGGAAAGACAAACATTGGCACAGTTGACGGGGAAAATGTGACATTTTCGGCACTGTGATACCTCACATCTTCAAATTGATGCCTTGTCTGAAATAGACAGAAGGAGGTGTAATGAATGTGCTTCGGTGACACAAAGACATGCCACCAGGTTATTGTTGGATCTCAGCTCTGGAGCGTTCTGACTGGTTCGATTTTTTTTTTAAAGCACAGAGGGCCAGCTGTTTATGTTATTCAAATTTAGAGGGGTTGGAGAAAATGTGTGTCCATCTACTGTCGCGGGGGATGGACGAAAGCATCCATTTCTGAAAGCGCTCTTTATGCTATTTCACTCACTCATGCTACATTGGAAAGCATTTTCCATAACACTGCTTGAATTTCTCTTCATACATCTGTAACTTGGACAAAAGATCAGAATGATTGTCATTTCCTTCAGTATTCACACTGTCATCTCCACATATCTACTGAATCATTTGTCCTCGATGTGAAGTGGTTCACGAGCATAGGGGACCATGTTACTGTATGTGTGGCGTACCAACAGACTCGTGGCAGGCCACGAGTTCTGAGCTGACAATCCAGGGACCAGCTGTCAGTCATGGCCCCATCCCCAGCCGCGCGCCACGTCAAGTCGTGTGACGACCACGAGACTACAATGGTACACTTCTGTTCTGCTTTTGACAGGTATGTATCAGCGTGATGGATTGGCATTACAGAAAAGCTTTCATCAAGACCCAAATATCCTCTGTAATCATCCTCATTGTGAGACTTGAAGGCGCACACACGTTTTCCTGTGTGATTGGAAACCATACATTCATTTCTTTTAGCTAACCATATTTACTATTAATATATGGACAACCACTGTAACTATGTATTCACTGCTTATCATCTATCATTACTTGTAGCTAATTCAACCATTAATCCATAACATTTTGCTAACTATTTTAATCATGCTGTATATCCATTACTTTTAGCGAAATATTTCAACCATTACTTGCAGCTGAATGTCTGCTTGCTTGCCAACTGGTTTCCAGTACTCTGAATATGTTACGTATATGATACATGAGGCAGTTTAATCAGTGTTCGTAAACAAAAATGGTTCATAATCTCTGGCGACGTAAGCTTAATGCTAATAAGTGATGTTTTATTCTCCTAACAAGTCTTTGCTGATAGTTTGTTTCACATTTTCTAGGTCATGTTTTGCCGTATAGGGACAGTAACGCATGCTCACATTGTGCCGGCTGAAACATCTCGGGGCACAAAAAACACATTTGAACCCTGAAATTCAGTGATATCCTCCTTTTAAAAAGAAAATAGTATATAGATGACAGCCTTGGTTCCTCCTTTAAATTGAAAGGAGACAATGCTAGTTAAGAGTTATATTCCCAGCGGTATGCTTCCTCTCACAAGCGTCAGGCACCACTGTTTAATGTACACTCATGCCCCATCTACCTTCTCTTCCATTATTCCACTCTCCAAACCTCCGTCTCATGCGCACTTTCCCCAGGCCCCCATGCTGTCCCTCTCTATTTATTGAATACATCTTTTGCTGTGCAACATTTTTCCACCTGAGCTGGCAGTTGCAACTTTTATGGGGGTGGTGAGCACACAGGGCCGCGGAGAGAAGAGGACCCTCGTATTTTCATTGCACGCATCATGCTCCAGCGAACGAGGGCCATCTAGGCTGAAATGAACAAACAGGGAAGATGACTTAGACCTTACCTCTTTTTTTTTCCGTTCTCTTGTTTATATTATTTAAGAAGGAGTGATAGCGGCACTTGGTATTGCCCCCACTTCACTTCATGAAAAAATAACAACAAGTCAATAGTAGGCCACCAGCTGAGAGGAGACAGGGGAGGGATTTAAAAGGGTAAGTAAACAGCAACCTGATCAACAAAACAATCTATTATTCAATGCCATTTTTGGTAAGTTCAGTTTCTACATGGCCCCAATTTATCAGGCAAGCCAAGCAGATAAAACGCACAAACAAGTTTTCAATGTGATAAAAAGAAATCAGTGAGGCATCTTTGATGGTGACAGGTTGCTTGTAACCATCATCAGGAACCCTCAAATAGAACTACTTAACGTCCATCAGGAAATGTTTTCGACTGTTTCCAATACAGCTTCAGTGCAACACTTTTTAGTTACTTTTTCCGCAAAGGATGGCTGAAGACACCGTGTCAGTTGGGCCGGGTGCAACTTCCCAAACATGATGTAACCCTATCAGACGCAGGTCAAAACAGGACGAGTGTTGATGTGAAATTCACTCCATTAGAGTGAAGCCCGGCTTTGTATTCATGGCAAAGGCGAGGCTTTCCAGCAGAATTACACCAGCTTTGTGTAAATAATCAAGGGCTGACCTGTGGGGTTAAACCCCGTAATTGAAGTGATACTTCAAAGAGACGACCACCACCTTCTCTCGGCGGTGAAACGCTGCATGGAGCAAGCAAGACAGACAGAGGGGGGGGGGGGGCAGTTTATACACGCACACACACACACACACACACACACATGGGGCAGAAGAAGGAGGTAATGGGGTGCCCAGATTGGATGACACTGTGGGAGTGCCTATTCTGTCATACAAGTGCTTTCTCTGTCTCTCTTTCTCTCTCCTCTCTGGTAAATGGCGAAAATGCCAAATTGCATCTCGGGCCACAAATGAATAAATGTAATGCACATGTGATGCCTTATTCGCTATTTCTTGTCACAGGCGCGTGTAGCGTTGCGCGTGTGCAGCCAAAGTCATGATGCAATGACCTGAAAGTATTTGAAAAAAGGGCAAAGTTTTCAATGAGCGTTGGGAAATATGCTTCCACTCACATGAAAAGGTTTAGTATATTCATTATGCACACATGAGTGTGACGCCAGTGTCTGGAAACGGTGTAAATGGGGTCAAAATAAAAAAAATGTATTATTTTGCATATATTCCTTTACAGTATTCACACAATTTATCATTATTAACGGCTATTTGTTTCCACTGACAAATGGGGTCACATAGGTCACTAAGATGCATCCATTCATCATTTCTGCGTATAAAATGCTTTGACTCTATCAATTCCCAACTGATCCAGAAAAAAATGATAAAAATCCACATGGCAATGAGGTATGTTGCAAATTTCTCTCTTCTAGTTTTTGGCAACATCAAAAACCTAGACGTTAAGGGTGTGTGTGTGAATGCCCCTCTTCTGGCGTCAACAGTATCAGAACCGCTGTAATCCAGAAAAATAATAAAATACATTGACCAAAACTTTCATCTTTCTGCTTTGAAGCAAAAACCCCGTCTCACAAAGAAAGAAAAAAGAAACGGCTACCCAGAAAAATCGAGAAATTCTGAAATGTAGAACCATCTGAACAATGAGGGAGTTTGCAAATTCCCCTCTTCCTGTTTTGGCAGCATAATAAAAAAAAAAAAACTCTGACCCAAAGCCATCCCCATGGCGACGAGGATCACATGCAGCCCAGATGCTGAGCTATCCGCACAGAACTAGCCTCGCTCTGCCACAGCACATCGTCACTGCACCGCCAGCGCTCCACGCCGGCAAGCTCGGAGACATTTGCCCCACTGCAATTCAATTAGAGGCTCTGAACATGTGACAAAGGCAAAGACAGACAGACGGGCAGCCTCGGCTGAAAATTAATCAGTAGGGTGGTGGTGGGTAAGGAACTGTGCTGTCTATCAGGGCTGCAAGGAGTGACTGGCACTGCTGTAATCACTCATTTACAGTAGTGATCACCACAGTGCATTGTGGGGGACAGATGCCCGCGCTGTATAAGTGTAAAACCCACTATCTCCCTCATCTTACCCGCCTCTCATCCTCCCAGCCCCCCCCAGCTTCACACACACCTCCAGCAAAGAGTATAGCAACCAGCGGAGAGAGGCAGATTGATCCCTGGTTTCTGCGTAGCTACGGGCCTCCTTCCCTCATTAATTCTGCTGATTCCACCAGATGGGAAACAAAATATTAATTTTATTCAGCCCTAGGCATAGGCTCTCTGTTAAGGTGTTCACTAAATCACCAGGGTTTCATCAGGATGCTCTGATATTGCAGCCTGGCTGTAAAATTGCCGGGCCGGTGGGTGGGACAAAGGTTCAAATTGTCATAAATGTAATTAATTGTATGGAAAGAATGATTAATATATCAGAAACGGAGGAGCTGACGTGACTAGCCAAGATGCCTAGCCATGCCTTGAAAGTGGCAGTACATGCTCGTTTGAATTATGCAAATTAATTGACTCTTTCAATGTGGCATAAAATGCTAGTGCAACTACATTGCATGGTACATTAGTCTGTTCATCCAATAAAACTGCATTCTTTACAAGTGAATCCTTGACTCAAAGGGCTCTGGGATACAATTCATTTTCGGCACAGATGTGAGAGTCTGGCAGCATTTGGCAGAAGGTTTCAGGCGGAAAGTGAAGTGAAGAGAAGATGGAAGGGGGGAGGGGGAGGTTTAGAGAGAGATGTACAATGTGGATGTATGCTGTACGTATGAATGTTGGGTGTTTGTCTACTGACCCCACTGAGAACCGCACTGGCATGAAACCCGGCACATTTGCGATGTGATCTCAGTAGCTTGGGTGCACTGTGCTTTCAGTTTTCCCCCCGTCACCCCTTTTGTTTCAGAACGAGATGACAACTTAGTTTGTTGGTCACATCTAAAGAACCATGGATCATTGATTTCATTGCAATGTTGCAGCGCTGCCCTGCCACCCGTCGAGGCATAGTGGAAACTGGCAGTGACGAGGCATGTGCTCAAATGCGCCATACACATGCATGCACACGCACAAACAAACGCACGCCTAATTATAAGCACCGCTTTGCCACAGTCAAACTCCAGTGAAGGATGATGATTTCCGAAAAGGCGCAGAATTACGGACAAATAGACAATATGAAGATTTTCAGACCAAAATGAGGCATCCACCATATGCAATAATAATCACCATCAGAAGCAAATGTTCATATCATAAGAATAAATCGATGAAGAAATGTGTTTTAATCGTTGTTTCATGCGGCTGAATATTTGCTTTCACCTGTTCAGAAATCAAATATCCTGGTTGACGTTCAGGACAGCATCTACATCGATACCATCTCTATCTAAATTCTGTGTAGTGCCTTACCAAAGGCTAAATATCTTGCTTTATGAAATCAAATGACACTACCTGCCGTTCACTTAGCAGCGTGTAGATGGAGAGAGGAGGAGCTCTACCCTGCCACCTAATGAAAGCCCAGCATACTGCTCTTCCACCACTGCCCTCCCACTCCCACTCCCCCACCCCACCCACCCACCTCCCTCCCTCCGAAACCACCTCCTCACCCCTTCAGCCGCTCTCCCCACCCCCACTTTGATATACATGTGTCAAGGCAAAGTGACAAATAGCACATATTAATTAGGCACTAGGCCGGGCGAGATTGCTGTTATTAACGGTGGAAAGAGGTAAGGTTGGATTTAATTGCCTGTGACATCAAAGTCAAGTGACTGGTATTTCAAGCATCATTTAAAATGTTTGATATTGAGGCCATTGTACTCACATAAAAAGCATCTAAAAATATAAAGGAGACTGATGGGGAGGAAAATACCTCCATGCGTTTTGCTGCAGCTATCTGGAAGCTAATAACATCTCTCCTCTGATAAATTGATGAGATCCTGATGGAAAATGTATTGTGGTTGCCCCTGACTGACTATCACTCCCTCTCTCCGATTTGCCATCTACTCTCACGTTCTTCATTCCTTTTTTTTTTTCATATCACTTGTACGCCGGGAAAAAAAACAGGGATCATTTTAATATCAAGCACGGACGTGGAGAGAGTAAATTTGCTCGGTTGGTTTGGAAAGCGCACATAACGGTGTTTTTATTACAGCGCTCCAAAAACAACATAAATGAGAAAAGACAAACGCATAAAGCTACTGTGTTTGTGTTATTACTTTGTGGAAGTGAATGCTAAATAAGGGGAGCTTTAGTACAAGATCTGAGTATGAAAACAGGACTAAGATTGAACAAAACATTGATTAAATGTACCACTCTCGGGGCATTACAGTTCATGCAGAACAGGAGCCACGGCCAATATAGACTTGTCTCGATAAAATTCAATGTTTAACAAGTGAAAACCTGATTTATAGGTCACCTAAATGTTCCATGTTGAAAAAAAGACTGCTGTAATCGGCTGTCTGATTATCTGGGGCCCCGATCAGATTGTAGACAGTGCTTTTAGCTGTTAACTGTTGCCATGGCAATGCTGTTCTCCTGTTGGGCGCTCTGCTAACCCTGAAATTAGTGTCGAGGTGTGGCGCCACCCCAAACTGCGCTCCACTCTTTCGCTAAGCCTGCCCTGATTTGCTGTCCACGACAACCCCAAAAAACCTGTTGAAAAGATAAGCTTGTGACGCTCCCCCTGGAAAGCAGTTGCCGGCTAGACGCTCCGGCACGCCGAGCAAGGCAGGTGAAAGTGTTAAACCGCAGATGTACTCCAATAGTCAGGACCATAACCATCACCCACTATAGTCCTTTTAAAGGTTTTAGAGCTTTTCTTGGATGTGGGACGGTTCTAAATCCTTCTAACATCTGCATGTCGCGGCCATTACACTTTTACCATCAGGCATGGACTGTCTGAAATAAGCCCCAACGGGGTCCCTACAGCAGTCCATTCAGACCACTGCTGTCACGCTCCTGTCTACATTAATCTGAGGCCCTGCTCAGTGGAAGGCTTATAAAAGCTGAACACTGGTCATTACCGGACATGGTGGCCATGTTGAAAGCGCCACTTCCTCTTTATCTCATCCGATTCTGCTCTCTCATTTAGCGAGGCGCGGCAACTTTTTCGCGGCGATGACTTCACCCTTCTTCATTTTAATGGCCCGTTAATGCTAACATCGTCAGTACCTCTTCTCTGCATGGAAATAACCAAACCCAGTAGACGGAGTGCCATTTCTCGGCACGCAATAAGACACACCAGGTGCGCTCAGTCTCAAATTAGCCGATCAACAGGGAGGCAAAACTGGCATCCTGATGATCCTAGGCACCAGCATGGCACATCATTTAGAAAATGGCCTATTATTTTTGTGCAAGCATTAAAAATAATTTACTGTCTTTAAAGTCTTTGATTTCCCCAAAGACATGACAAAATGTACAACAACTTGACACAAGGTTGCAAAAAAAAACTAAAAACGATAGAAAGCTGGAGAGTAAACTTAAAAACACCTATTTGTTATGTACTAGAATTCAATAGTGCACGTGGTGTTACGTAAGTTTCCAATGGGTGGAGCCTACAATTGAATCAGAATAGTGCATATGTTTTTATGTAGACAGCATGCAATCAAATAAAGTGCTTTTTTATTATATACATTTTAAAAGAATCATACACTTGTCAACCTGCTGCTTTCTATTTTTTTTTATTGTTGTTTTTATAATGCTACCTTTGCTGTCTTCACCTGCTGTTAGTAACATCTCATGTATTCCATCATCACCTACAGTCAAAGCACTTGTTCTCCATGCATGTACAGTGTACAGTATGCAGGGTCTATTCCTATATCAGTAATGTGCCATTATGTGGCTCTCGACTACGACAGTACAGTAGTTTAGCCATCCTTACTCCGGGGGGCGTCACACAGTGACCTGCATGTGAACAGCGGAGTTTCTACGATAGATATGAAAAGATAAAAGGAGTTTCATATTTGTATCAAATCTGAAAACTAAATGTGGTTATTGATTTCTTTGCATATTCAAAATCTCTGTACGATTTTTGTGGTTGACTTCACTCAAGTCTGCATCAGCACACTCCTCTTTTGTCACAGATTTGCATCCTGTTTTCTGTTTTCTGCAGTGATGAGTTGGATCGTATGCTGCCAGAGAGACAAAGAGACAGAGACGGTGAGCCAGGGTCCACTTGGAGAGGTGAAAAAGGGAAATACATATTGATAAGATGCAGCGGTAGGCCCCTGTAGTCCCTTTCCCAAGACAGGCCACAGACTGGAATTATAATGAGTGGGATTAACACCCCCTACCACTGCTGTTTCTAACCCCTCAGCCCCCCTACCCACCCCTCAACACACACACACAGACACACACAAACACACATTTGTTCCCCACAAGCACTTCTACTCCAGGATCTGCCCTGAACGAAGGACAGGAAGCCAAGTGCCAGCGAGGAACATACTGACATTAATTAACAACATCTGACACAGATGCCACGCTTGTACTCGCTCTAGAGGTGGTCCAGCACATTATTTCATTTTGGTTATTTCCTTTCATTTTCTTCCTCCCCTTTTTCTCTCCTTGCTTGATTCACTTCTTAATCTCCTTGACATGCTGTCCTCTCTCTGCGTTAGGAATGCGAGGTTTGAACTGGCTTTGAATGCAATTAACTTTCCACTTGTCAGGCACTTTTGTTTAATTTTCAATAACCCTTTGCTCATAATAGGGAAGCTATAAAATCTCAGAGCAGAGATACATGTGGTGATATTCATTGACAGTCACACCTTGCTTTGCTCTAATCTATTTGCTCTCTCTGATACCCCAAATATTGTGACACCAGGCACAACGCCGAGGCCCCAGTATTGCGGCCCGTTGCTCTGTGCGCCACCCAGAAGCCGCATTGACAAAAGAAGAGCCATTTCACAACACGGCTCAGGAGGCAAAGGTCAAGCTTTCAGTCAAACACGGTGAAAGAAATGGGCAATCATAGGTTCGGTCATTAGCCGGGAGCTTCTACTGTGCCGGAGTTACACCATGCCAACGCGAAGAGCACAAGTGACGCATGTGCTCCATCCCGTATCTGCAGCACTAATCAGCCGACCTCGACCTGAAATAGACGTGTGACTTGCCAATTCGTCTGCAGACGTGTTGATAAGTGGCACATATGTCAAACCATTATTTGTGATGCAACTCTGAGAGCGAGAGAGAGAGAGAGAGAGAGCCATGCCAAGTGCTGCAGCCGTATACAGTACAAGAACAAAGAGCAGAAGTGAGGATGGGTAATAATCCCTTTGCTGCCTTGAGGGACCAGTCACCCATCAGGGGCCCTGCGTGCGCTCCCTGAGCAGGTCTGAGGAGATGTGGCATTTTTCTAAACTGGCCAGACACTCTCTGCCTTCTCTGCCGTTTCTCTTTTGTGGCAAGAATGACCCGGAGTCCCTCCTGACGTGCCTCCGGTAATGACCGTCGTACATCATGTCTTAAACGCTGCAGCCCCGGTCGGCTGATGACGCCGGCCTGTCCGGCGCTCATTTCCATGTGACCCACCGAGTCCTGGACCGCGGCCACGGCAGGGAAATTAAAAATGCATCATGTGATTCATCTTGTGAATGACTCTTCGCCACATAAGGGACCTGACCACTGGGGAAAAGTCATCATAAAGGACAATGATGAGCTATCCTGCCTCTCCAGGTGTCAGCCAGTGATGCTGAGACTTTGTTATGATTTGTTCAACAAGCAAACAATGTATTACTGTCAAACTAGACACGCGAGTGCAAAAGGTCTACATTTCAGATATGATCATTACTGACCAAAGACAGTGTTTTTTTTTAAAATAATCAGCTGAAATCGCCCAGGCAACATGTAAGAACCGCTTTGAATTTTACTCGTGATCAATAATATCCTATTTGCTGACATGTTGACAGTTTTAATTTTTCCTGAGCTGGAGGATAAAACACCTGTCAATATTACCAGAAAGTCCACAACCCAGACGCTGAAGGGGTGGGGCTGCTCAAACGTTATGCTGCCGCCACCTGCTGGTAAGCAGCTTTTGAAGCCTTCTCCCCCTCCCCTTTTCTGCCATTCAAACTCACCAACCCCCAAAGTAACCAGCAGTAAAAATCTCTCCTGCCTCAGCTTCACTCCCCAGCCTTTTTTTTTTTTTTTTCTTTTTTTCTTCTTCTTTTACAAATCCCCAAGCTGGATAAGTGTTTATTTTTTAGCCTGTAAAAAATATTTCCTTTCACCTTTTAAAAAGCTGTCTGGTTTGTCCACATAAATTGAGTAGAAATATGGGCCTATGTAATTCTATCATGCAGAGAGACGGGTGTAGACAGGGTGGGGCTGCAGATATGGGGGTCAGCAGATAGACAAATGGTCAGTGGTGGTGGAGGATATCCTGTTTCAAGCTATGCAACATGAATTATTCTATAAGAAAGGGAGGCTTTCTCATATCGAGGAGGCACCTGATGAGGAGGCCATTGTGCCTGTACAAAGGCCACGTGTTTTCCTTAAATCTCTCTAAGTCGCCACTCAAACAGACCTGAGGCATATCTGCTGCAGGCCCGAGTCCAGAAACAGACAAAGAGATTTCTCAACCATTTATCTTAAAGCTGGCATAAGGTGCCTCCGCCACATTACTCTAAACACTGTCTTTTCAATCGAATAAAATAAATTCTAGTGCTCTCACTAATGGTCACATCGAACATTGACCACGGGAGGTAAGTCTAACAAAATTAGTATGCAAAGGACCTGCCCTCGCGAGGCCTATAATTTCCTCGCAAATGATTTCCGTATTTGAGGATGAAAGGGGAAAAAAGACAATGGCATTTTCAGCGTGCATGCGTGTGCAGCCTCCCAATAGAAGCTGCATTTAAATAACTTAACCCACGACAGCAGGTGGGATTGGATGAAATAAGGTAAAAATGCAGAGTGGAAAGATCCGACACTCTGCATCTTTGATATTTAGTTGATAGGCTTTGGCATGACGCCCCGATGGTGTGAGCTGAGGACAAAAACAAGTGAGCTTTAAGAAAGCCCTGCATTTGCTCTTTTGCTTACATTATGTGCAGCGGGCAGGCTGGGTGCTGCATGCTGTGCCATCTTTTTCATGAGTTAACTTAATTAAACGTATGTCCGCCCTTACATTGTTTTGCCCAGACAGACCTTTAACTTTGAAATAAAGCTCTGTCATTGTCTGCAACTGCCTTTCAGGGGAAACGAGTGTTTCATTTTCCAGGGAAAAAGCAAAAAAATTGTAGCGGTAGTCTAAGGACAATTATAATAATAATAATCATGATGATGATAATAATAATGATTTTTCTTTTTCTAACTTGATTTAAGTATCTCATCAGTTCGCTGAGCTGCACAGGCCAATAGTCTTTATGCAAGACTGCATTTATTCAGACCACGAGTCTATGAATGTTAATTGCACCGTTTCCGAATCATAAATACTAACATAAATCACTGGACTATACAATATTATGCTCTACTTTTTATGTCCCCTACGTGGTCTGCAGGAGTACATCCTCATCACTATAAATCACATCCCCGCAGCTTCTAAGACTGTTGCAGGGACCGAGCAATGCCCACACACTTTCTACAGCTTAGAGACCATTTCATGGTATTAATTTTAATGTACGTAAAATATGGAGCTGTACTTCCCATGTTCGATGTCAATTTAATAATCAATCATGACATATAATGTGCATCACGGTTTATTAAAATCTTGCCAGGGTAATTGTAATTTGAAATAAATGATGGCAGAGAGGTTTGTTACAACTATAATAATATGTGAATTGTTATTATTATTATTGTTATTATTATTATTAGACTGTAAAATTAAATTATAATATATATATTACTTCAGCTTTAAGCTTAAGAATTACTGGTAGACTTTATTTAATATGCAAGCCTTTGACAAGGAGTCAAATATTCCAGTGTTGACTGTTAAAATAGAAGACACTGACTGGGATGGTAAAACATTTCGCAAGGAATCTCAACCATTTGCAGAATTTGACATCTGGAAATTTCCAAATTCCAAATGTTTTTGGTAGCTGTCATTGTCTCTTCTAGTTGGCTCCCTTATTTTTATTTCCTAAAAATACATGCATCTTTGTGATCAAAGTAGAATTTAAATATTTCTAAATACATTTTGGGGTCAGCATTTATTAATACAATAAACCAAAACCTTCATCACCTGACTCAGAAAAACAAAGAAAATCAGCCTACTTTTAACTTTTTAAAGGGTTTTCTGAATAATTAAATATTGCCTTTTGATGTATAAATGAGAAAGTAGATTTTAAAAATGTCACCAATTCAAGAACAATTTTAAATCGGAGACAAACATTTATTATTTCACTCTGACCTTTTAAAAAAACGAAAAGACGAGAGGACAAGATAAGCTTTTCTTCCACCAATCTACACGAACATTTTGGCTGTTTTCTGTCCTCCTACATTCAACAGCAGTGTGTACAGAAGAGTGGGCGCCTTAGCCCTCCAGTGTGCTCGTCTCTCTACGAGTCTGTGTCATAACCTCCATCAGGGTTTCATATTTCCCTCTTCCCTCATCTGTCCCAGCATGGTAGCCAATATGCATGTCTCTGTACCGACACGCTCTGACTAAATGGCCACATTTGCACATCTTTTTTCGCAGCCCATGTCCAATCCCCTCGCTCCGTTAATGCGAGTTAATTTCTTCCTCCAAAATAATACTTTGGCAAATCATTCTTCCAAAGTGCTACATCATTTATTGTGAGGACTTCGGTGAACTTCTGTGAAAAATTAATGCCTTTAATTTTGGTTGATGGCAACATCAGTGCAGCTCTGTAAATTGCACTTTAATGAGATTTTGCTACAGGGGATAATCTGCAACTGACAGAAAAAACATCTTGGAAACATCTGTAGACCTATGATTTCACTCTGACGATGCTACCCCCCGTAAATCTCAGAGCAGAAGGATGAGCCGAAAAAATGGTCACTTGATAAGTACAACTTTGTTATCTAAACTGTTCAAAGTTAAACCAAAAGAAGTACAATAAAAGTGTTATCACACGTCTGAATGGGCCAACAGGATGGGAGGAAAGACAGGATCTTCAATGTGACGCTTAATTGTCGCGGCTGTTTGAACCCTGAGGAAAGGGAAAATAATATTCATTATCAACTTGTGTCTCCTGAAACATATAAACCATACATCTTTAAGTTTAAAAACATCAGACACAGGAAGCACTGCGCGGACGAAACTGGATGAATCATAAAAAGAACACAAATTCACAGTCTGATGTGATCTCAAGATCAAAAGATTGTCCTGGCTGATCAAGAACCAGAGCAGCCGGGCAACTTTTGCATCTGATGATAAAAGAACAAGACGATTTCCATGCAGTTATTAAGCATTTGATCATAGAAAAATGCGGGCCTTCCACCCTTGCAACTAATCCAAATGGTCTCCTGGCGTGATTCTTCCAAAGAGAAAGATTTGGACGCCGTCCAGCAAAAGCATAGAGCAGATCATCTGCAGCCCGAGCCGAGCCCTCCAAATTAAAGCTGACACATCCAATCTCGTCAACATGGTCTTTTTTTTTTTAATGTGTCTTTCTCACACCGTTACCTGATCTCTTCGCAGCACCGTGAGACTTTCTTAATCTCATCTCTTTTATAGGGTTTTTCTCTCTCTCGCTTACTTTAACTCCACTGCTCTCCATCGAGTGCGGAGAGGAGTGGCACCGAGTATCTATCTCCAAGGTGAATGTCTCAATACTGTTTTACAGATGTGTCCGGAATTTCCACCTTGGTCCGTATGTTCCTCGTTCTCTCTTTAATTTCCTGACGTCTGTGTTTTGTCTGCCTCGTGCTTGCTTTTTTTTGTTGTCATGGAAACAATAGCTCTCCTGAGCTAATTACAGAGCAGACAGCAAACTGCAAGGTGGAATGCGGTGAGGAATGCTTGCTCTCATAATGAATGCAACGCCAGATCGGAAGCAAGTGATGGAGCCCCACCTTGTCTGATTTGGTCCTGCTTTTTTTTTTTCTTTTTCTTTTTTAATAAATTCCTGACATTTATTGGCCCATCCTTATTCACTGTGTAAGAAGCTTAATATGTTCCATGTGCAACCTCACAACCCTGCGGTGGAGAAAGACATGTTATCAAATGTTTCATGGTGAGAGTTTGTCTCCTATCAAAGCGGTTCCTTCACTCAGTTTCCCCTTCTAGTTCTGATAACAAACATTCCACCTATTCCCGTACACACCCTTACAATCTGAGGAAAGAAAGAAGAAAACAGTCCCTACTACAGGCTGAGGAGACATTTAGGAGTTGAATTAAACGAACAGCAAATGCTGTGTTCATGGTTTGATGTGGTTGAGCAACCATGCCTTTCACTTCGGTTTTTCCCCAACTTCTTTTTCCCCAAGAGTAACGCAATTAAATCGGCTCCAGTGACTGGTGCTGTGGTCGGTGCCAAGTTGGGATCACGCTCCCAGCACGGTCCTGGGTCTTCTGCGGCTTGAGCAGACAACTCTGGTGTGGTTGGTGGCCGAGCCGCGCTGTCGGGATGGCAGCACCTGTCAGAGCCAGGCGCATCATGCCAGCATCTCGCTAGGAGCTCCTGAACCCAAAAGAAATGACAGCCGTGTGCTGCATAAATGTGGCATGTCTCCTCATCGCGAGCACTTGAGCCGAAATACACTGAGCTCAGCACACTGAGAGCGGCGTGCACACACAGCACAGTGTGTGCTTGTGTGTGTGTGTGTGTGTGTGTGTGTGTGATTGTGCACGTTGGTCTTGGTCTCTTGCTCTCTCCCTCTCTGTCTCTCTCCATCTCTCGCATGATTTCCCTGACTCGGGCTCCCCAGGGGTTAGTCATCTTGGTCATCAGCTCCACTCGCAGGTCAATTGTAGCAGCAAGTGGTCGGCCAAACAATGTAGAAAAAAATGTTTAAAAAAAAAAATAAAACCTTTTATAGCCATGATCCACCACCGTGCTCATATCACCAGCGCATGACAAGATCAGAGCAGAAAGCTGGCCATAAACAAGCCAGCGAGCGGTGTGGGAGATTTGCTGAAGCACTTAACATGGATGGAGAGAAAACTGGAGAAACAGAAACCTGTTATATATGTATTTGCATCATGCGTGCCTCTGTGAATCATTGAGTGACTGAGGCAGGCTTTTTCTTTTTTTTTTCAAGCTGATCTCCACTAGGGGAAACAGTCCTGCCGGGGCAAATTAACTGGAGAGCCTTTGCACACAGGGCCCATAGACTAATGAAGAGGCCCAGAGGATATTTGCTGGGTCGCACAGAGGAGGTGGTATAGATGCTGAATGAAAATTGGGCATTAAGCAGGATACCATGGGTAGCCTCATACTACTGCAGGCCTTGCTCCCAGGAAACCATCACTGTAAGAGGATTGCCCCGCCATATTTTTTTATTTATTAAATTCCTTTAAGGAAATGAGATGATTATTCACAGAATATCTGCATGTTGAGTGGAGAAGCCGTCATCATCTCTCTTACCCTGCAGACCCACAAAAAGACAAATTAACATTTATTCAGGGCCACAGGACTTTTATTAGCTCCATATGCAGACTACAAACCCACAGGAAATTTCAATTTGAAGCCACTTAACTTCAACACCATTGCAGTCGTCTCCAACAATGAGGCATTTAGGTTTTAAGTATTGGGAGTGAATTCCAGAATGCCAGTGTCAAACGCTGTATACCAGTCGAGTGCAGGGGCCACGAGGCATCTCTATGAACGCTGGCAAAGCTGCACTGATGTTTTACAACACTACTTATAAAAGGATTCCAACTGTTTTCCCGGTGTGAGGTAAAATGAAATTAATAGCACTGACCATACATTTTGTGCTAAATCCCACAAGCTATTGTGAATCAGAAACCTGTGGTGCAATATTGCAGCACATGTTGAGTTACTGTATTTGAGGATCATAGAGATATTAAAATCTCATTCTTTTCATTTTCATCTATATTCAATCTACTAGTAGTACAATTAGCTATATATCTTTTCAGCTACAATCTTTTTTTTTTTTCACCACAAATCTGCTGTGTAGTCATTTTCCAGGAGAGAAATGATTCAATTGTTCATCAGAAAAGAAGCAGCAATTACAGAATCTAACTATCCGTTTACTTGATGAATTCTATTCCACTGTGTGGTTTGATAAATAAGGAAATACGTCAACGCCTGCACCATGTATAGTAATTAAAGTGAAAAATACTGTCACAATGTAAATCCTTAATTGGACTCCCAGAGAGATATTGGAAATGTGTCTTTAATAACAGGTGATGACTGGGGACAGAAAAACAAAGTGCGTTGAAATGTGGCTCTGGAAGTTCAATTAATCACAACATAGAAAACAACCAATTTAGCACAGCTCATTCGGGGAATCACCGGGCCCAGGTAATGCACTTTTAATCATCTCACTTCAGGACAGTAACACAGAGAGAAGTCTCACACTCTGGGAGGATAATGTTTCTCTGGGTGTTGCGAAATGCTCCGTTTTAATAAGACAACGATTAATAATTAATCGGTAAGAGCTCTGCCATCCTTCGACTGCACTTGTGACATTTGTGCTATTTGATATGCAGCTTTAAAAAAATAAATTCAAAAAAAGCAAGTGAGCTGCTCATCTAAAGACTGTAAATAAATCCCTCAAAGTGTTTGTCAGCGGGTCCATAAACGGTGTAGTATCGGGACCTTATTAGCCGGGGGCCAATCAAGTCACATGTGTGAATTGACCGTGCACTCACAAGTCAGGGCTGTGCACTTGGTAAAACAAGCTCGCATCAAAGATAAAAGTTTCTCGGGTATTTACTATTCTCTCATTAACAACACTCCCAGCCATCTGTGGAGTGCCGCAAACACACCTGCTTCACCCCGAGCTTGTAATGGCTTTTCTCAATGTGCATGGGGGTCTCCGACTATCTCAAGGAGAGAGGGCTGTTATAGACCTGTCATTCCGGGATCATCAACCAGACGCACAGCACCTTGTATTCCACTCGCATAATTATGGATATTGTAAAGCATTCAAAATGATCAATTTAGCCGGCTCTGTCACCGGAGGAGTTATTAAGCCACTTTGTGTTGGTTTCAATGTTCATAATGCGGCGCATTAAAGCACACCCAACTGCGTGAATTTAGAGCTCTGTTGCACAACCTGGACTTGTGCAGCTCGAGGCAGGATACGAGTGTGTTTGTTAGTAGAGTCATTCTGAACAATATCCATTTAGTTTGAGACCAAAATCAACATCTCGTAAGTCACACTATTCAAATCTGAGAATGAGCTCAGACAAAAGTAGATTATACATTTTCGTTCATTAACAGCGAATTGGATAGAAGCGTTACAGAGGTGATGCAGCGGTTAAAAAGAAATCTAACTATATGCAGACTTATTTTTAATAAGTAAACTTAATAACGTTGCCACCTTTTGATGTCTCACACTGAAATGCCTCAGGAAAACAGAAGCAGTGAACCACATCAGGTGCTGAGATGAATGAACTCCAGCAAATGAACTTTGGCAAGACCCCTTTGGATCCTTTGAACTTGCTATAGGGTCTGTTTCTGGTCTGTCAGGGGAGGTTGCAGTGTTGTGGTCACTCTGTGGTATGGTCATCAGGCTTTTGGCCCCTGCGCTCTTCTCTGCCAATGTATCCGTTTCCAAATGGGACTGATGCAGGCCTTAGACGTACCCTGCTGAGGTCCTCTGAAACCAGAGACCCTTGAAGTGGACGTCTGCCTGTGTCCAGTCTGCTCCAAGGAACCCTTTCAGATCCAAGGACTCCAAATGTGGCCGTCTGCATGAGGACATTTTGGACACAGCCTGGTCGGTTGGTTATGTCCCTGCCCCCGACGCCTTGGCCCTCTACACACCACCACCACCACCACTTCTACCATGCTAACCACCAGCAGCCTCTCGCAGACCAGGGAGCAGACCACCCTGGGCTGGTCAGCAACCCCTGCTTACACCTGCCATAAAACTTAAAAGCTACAGTCTCATCCCCCAGCTTTGAAGTGTTCAAAGCATAGCTTAGTGACCTTTGATGCGACTTTGGCCGCAACACATGTTTTGCACCCATGTATAAACGCGGGCCCCTCAGTAGACAAGGCGGGATTGTTTACCTACATGTGCAAAACGTAAGGGCCAATGCATGGCAACCATGCATGGAGCCTCTATTCCCACACGTCAAGTTCCCCGTGGTGGGAAACTGACATGAGACGAGCCGGACACTGCTTTGAGCTAACACATTCAACCACCATGTGTTCAGCATTATTTAAAGCACTTTCTCTGTGCCCTCGCACTGACCACTAGGCCACTAGGCTTGCTTAGATGGCAGTGCATGCAGCAGTTGGCTGACTGGCCTTTAGCATTATATTGGCTCTCAAGAGGTGAAAAGTATCAAACTACATTTACATTTGTATTTGGTTCCGACCAAACAGTGTCTGTCGCACCAAGTATTGAAAGCTGTAATGTACTGAAAGTAGTCTTGTTATCCTGTTAACTTTTACTTTAATTGGATATTTACTGTTATTTTTCTGTCAATCGAATGTTAGGTTTAGGCAACAAAACCACTTATTTGGGTTTAAGAAAAACAAAAAGGTTGGGCTTAAAATAACTACATAGAGTTAGGTTTAGGCAACAAAACCACTTAGTTAGGTTTAGGAAAACCGTCACGAAAGCGTCAATTCTCAACATCAAATGTGCTGTGAACCCCGGTCTCACTAGCTCTGACTGTTGCATAGTCAAGTGGATGCGTTTAATTTGTGTCCAGAGATCCTAGGATGCCATTTGATTTTCCATTGCCATTGCTTTTGTGCAGAGTAACAAGGGGGGAAAAATGGACAGTTCGTGTTTCCTTACAAGAAACCAACAGATTGCATTTCGGCACCATTTCACAAACTGCCAAGAGACTGAGTTACAATACGAGATGAATGCTGATGTATTAATGTAGGTAAGGTAATGTATTTAAGTCGAATTTTACTTTTTACTTTTGTAGTTGGTCGAGGCAGAGTTAAATTCACTTATTTTATATACTGTCAAGTAATCTATGACAATTCATCATTTTACAAGCTTAAATGTAGATGATGTTTTTCTTAATTTACATTACGTTACAGTCATTTAGTAGAAGCTTTTATCCAAAGCGACTTACAATAAGTATTCATTTTACAATAAGTGTATTCATTGTAGTTACATTACATTTGTAATTTGTAATGTAACTACAGTAGTAACTAAAGAGCAGTAAAAAGTTTCATCTGGACTGTAGTGGAGTAGAAGTATAAAGTAGCATGACATGGAAATAACCAAATAAAATAGTGTTTCAGTTTTGTGCTTGACGGCAGTACTTTAATAAAAGTACTTAGTTACATTCCACCGCTGCATTGTACTTTGGGCTTTTTTAATAATTGAATAAAAAGAACATAAAACATTTTACATTCCTCAATGTAAGGTTTGGAAAAAGAATGGAAGTTTTGTTATCAGTTCAAAACAACATGTATGAAAAAGATTCAAAAGATACAATATTGAGTTGCTTGCACTTTACTTAATTAAGTCTTCATCTTTATGTGCAAATGTATTTCTTCATCATTAATTTAAGGTTAAAATATCATACCCTTGTCTTGGCATCTGAACAGGAAGCTACTAGTTACTTTACAAATTAAACATACTGTATTAAAATTAACTCATAAATGCATTGCTTTTAACCAAAGTACCTACAGCGTATATATATTTAGCAGCTTCTCCAGGATCAGACACAAAATCTAAAATAATCCTGACACATACAGGAAACAATAATATACAGCTCTGAGTTCTTTTACTTTTTAAACCTTTTGTAAATGATGCTGCTACTGTATTTAAGTAGAGATTTGTGAGCAAGACTTTTACTCGTAATTGAGTATTTCTACATTCTTGCTTTTTCTTAATTCAACTATCTGAACTCCCGCCACCGTGTGTATCGTTTTCAGGGTTCAATTACAGCGGCACGAGGCTACAAATGCATATAAAGTGTATAAAATGGTATTCTTAACCTCTGTGAAAAGCAGCATGCTCTGTGTTCCATAATATACGGCTGTTGCTTTTTGAGTTCACATCTAAGTGATGAGTTATTGATGTCTGCTGGCATCTTAAACATGTACGCAGTTACAACTGTAATCATGTTTACTGTGCACACGTCGAGGATCATACTCTACCCTCTGCCTCTTCCCCTCTCACAAATAGCATTGCACCATTCACTGTACAAAAAGCTAGCTGTTTTACAAGGCGCTAAATATTTGACAGAACAGTAAGCTCATAATTACACAAGACCATGGTTGTGTATAAATGTCAAACAAAGCAGGCTGATATATAGCCAGCCGTGGGGTTTACATGCTTCACATGCTAGTGTCTGAATGACGGGGCTCAGGATGATGTAATTATAACACGAGAGGCTTTATAAGCGCGTGAACCGTCACAGTATGCTCACAGAGTTAAAATAGCACAAGCTTGGGTCTGGAATAACCTGGTAGCAAAACATAGTGTCGCCTTTATTTACACAATGTGTCCCAGACATGCTGTGCATAGTGTAAGTACACCGGCAATGAATCTCAATTACAGTGCAAATAGTGCACATTGGATAAGTTGGAACACAATCAGGCAGCTTTCTGATTTTTGCTGGGTTTTTTTTTTTTTCCTCCTCAGTCTGTGCACCAATCAGAGAGCTGGTTCTGCTGATGTCAGTCCTGTCCCTGCTCAGCGGAGCCGGAGGAGCTGGCCTTTTGCTAACTATAGACTGAGAAATCCCGAGCGTGTTTCTTTTGGCCTCGGGGCGGCTGTGCGGCCCACACAAATGTTGATGAGGATGAAACGGCACGACTGTGCGGTGTCTGCACTGTGACCTATGGAATGTGCCTTCAAAGAGGATTCTCGGGCTGCATGCATTTCTCAGAGGATTTCACTCCCATGGCACTGTGTTAAACCAGCGTTTATTCACTTGGGTTTACCCGGCAATTTATAGTACGACACGGATACTGCAATATGAAATGTCATACCATGGTCTGTGCTGCTTTTCTGTGCACAAGGAGCACGCTGCATGTAACTCCTGTCCCTTTGCTCTTGGTTCCAAACATCACTCAGTGTCCCAGTCCCCATTCATGGAATCCAAGGCCTGACAAATAGCAGTCATGTCATCTATGTGTTTGCAAAATGTTGCAAACTTCCACACACACTATGCACAATGACCCAGACAGGAAGTTAAAGCAACATGAAGAAACAAAAACCGTATTGTCCATCAGCACAAAAAGCCTGGACGTGGCGAGTGCACAGCACATCCATAACACCAACATTAAAACAGTATGAGGGAGAAGCTGTCAAGTGTGGCTGTCAACACCTCTATTTCAGCAGACATGACAAGCCCTTTAAACGCTGATGGATATAAATCAGGAGGCCATTTTGAAACAACAGGGTTATATTCAATCCTTGTTGAAAGTGTGTGTGTGTGTCCACATAAACCCTGCCAGCATGGGACTCCCCGAGGGCACGCCGACCTCCCATCCCCGTCTCTGCCAGGCAACAATTTAATATCTAATTCTTCTAATTATATCCAATAATCCCCCATTACTGTTCATTAAAATGCTTGGCCTTTAGACACATTGTTTCTGTTCATGCTTAACTTTGATGAGTGGCTTTTTGGATTGGAACATTTGTATACAGAAATAAAAAAGAATTGAGGAAAAATATTTTGTTTTATGTCTAGGTCCGAAAATTATGGGCAAGGCCCAAAACGCCATAGTTATGAATTATACAGACTAGCTGTCAAAAGTGACAAATCTACAGAAAGCATGTGTTCCTAAACTACTGTCTTAGTTAAAGATTACCATATGGCAGTAGAAAAATATCACTTTTTTAATGATGTATTAGGTAATAATATTTAAGTAGTAACACAGTTCCAACATAAATTGCAATATAACATTATAGTGTCCCAGACTAAACGGGTAAGCAAACTCGTTTCTGCTTATTAAAAGGTGAGTAGACTCTGTTTAAGTGGGGTTTATCCAGCCACTCCATCTCTAGTTAGGAAGGGAAATCAAGCACAACCACAAAACTTCCGTTCTTTCTCTAAATCTTCCGACCCTCTTTCAGAAATGTCCAGCCCCTTCATTCCTTTCACTCCAATAGGACTCTACGGAGAGTCTTTGTACTGCGCAGATCAGGCTGTGTCCACTACTCCCACTCTTTTCAATAGAGAGTAAGAGGACTGCTAAGGGCTGGAACGACAGTGTTACCCATGCAAGCAGAACATCCCTCTCTTTTTGTGCAGTGGGTTGGTGAGGAGGCAGTGGGGAGGATGCGGTCAGTCTGCTCCGGGATAATAGAGGGCTGGGCAGCTGCCTTTGGCACAACAAAGGGACTAGTCTCCTGTTAGTCCTGTTTACTTTAGTGTTGTTTCTATGCCGCCTGCGTGTCAGGGTACCTGAAAGGGCGTATGGGTAAAAATGTGCGTATAGGCCTTACAATTGAGACATTTCTGCCACCAGCTTCCCCCCCCCCCCAACCCCCCTTTGCTGCTGTCGGGTTTTATTATAGGCAGAAAATAGTTTAACAACACTTCATTTATTTCCCAGGTGTGCTGAGGCTATTTTCAATCCACATAGTTTAAGCATAAAGGAAAAATGCATTTTTTTTGGAAAATATATTTGAAATAACGATCCGTGCACTGCGCAGTCACTGATGTTTGCCTCTTGCTCCGCTAACGTGCGATAATGGGGGAACAGAATATATATCAATCTTTGTGTGTAAATCTTCTTGGGAGTTTAATTGTCTCAAAATGTTATGTTCTTTTTTTTTGGTTGAACGAAAAACGAGTTTTACTGTCCGTTTTAAAGCTTTAGTCGTTGATGTGTATTCATTCAAACATAAGTCTGGCGTGGTGATAACTTTACAACGAAGAAACTTTTGGTGTAAAGTGCTTTTAAAGCCACTTTCAGACACACCCGGCTGCAGAACATGCGTGTCCAGAATCTTGCCAACATTATAAAGTCAACACCGTCCATCTTTTCACAACGTAAAAAAAATAATAGCCTTCTTCAGCCGAGCCTTTGATCCCTTTGATTTCCCCTCTTTCTCCTACACCAGATCTGTTATGTGCGCTAAGATTCTTTAGTTTTCCATAGAAACGCGTCCTTTCCGCGGGGATATTGATGTTTTTTTCCTCGCAGGGGTTATGATATGGTGAATCAGAATTTCAAAGCCGGGGGACAATACTTGCATTCATGCTTCTTTTTTTTTTTTTCTTGCACCTTTTGTCGGGTTTTTGTCTCGTTGTTCGAATCCTCATTTCTCAAATGAATCCAAATATTTATTCTGTGAATGTCTGAGCTCCAGTCACTGCGGATGCTTTTCAAACTATTAGAGTCTTTGTCGGAGCAGCAGGTTGCAACGCCAAGACGCTCCAATGTGAGGACGCGCACACAAGTCTGTCTCTTACATTCGCTCTCACACACACACACAACACATCTGACTTAACGCCTTAACGGCGGAGTAAAGTCAACAACTGTCTTGCAAGACGCACAGAGAAAATATTGATCCTGAATATTTCTCTCTAAATTATTATGTCAGTGAGCCTGCTGGATCTGTCCTCTCTGCAGAATAATAACAAAAAAACTACAATGTGGCCTAATTTACATGCTAAAATACATTAGCACCGTGTTGTCTCCCACTTTTTTTTTTTTTTTTTGCAAATATTCCAAAGATCACAGATGCTAACTGGAGGAACACTGAAAAAAAACTTGGCCAAAGCTTGAAATTCCTCCAGTTCGGGTATTAAATCGACACCCAGGCCTTTCTCAGCCCTCTCCTCCCTCTCCTTTCTGCGGGCTGACATGTCTGATAGACCACGCTTTCTCTCCGCATTGTCGCCCTGTCATCACAACAAAGTACATCTTCGGGACACCGTTTTCAGAGGCCTTTGATCTGCAGACCGAAAGGAACAAAGTTATGTAGAGAAGGGGATGATAGAGGAGGACTTTAACCCCCCCCCCCCCCCCCTCAGTCCCACTTTGAAAAAGCAGAGAGACAGTCATTGATTATTAGTGCAGCCCATAAAGGATAAATCCAACATTTTAAAGGACTCCCTCCATTGCATCTCTCGTGCAAAATAACTTTCTTTAAAAGTAGCCCACATATCAAATTCATTCAATTATTTTAGCATCATGCAGCTCCTGTATGAGCAAAGAAATAGTCCTGGAGGAGATGCACGTTTAAAGTAAACTCACTATTGGGCCAACAGCATGATTTGTTTGCAGAGCTTCTAACTCCATCTGCTGTTTCCATGTCTTCATCTTCTTAAGGAGGCATAATTGACTATATCCTGTAATTATATTGTGCAAAGAGGGAAAATATCACTGAGAAAGTGCCCTTCCCTTTGTGCCCTTAAGGCTGTCGGAGTCTTCATTTCAAAACTGCCCTAAAGATTAATTATGATATTCTGCAAGTCTCACGGGAGCTTTTTACATTTGACACAGTCTGTGTAATCCTTGTTTTCACCCTCTGATCTTCACCACCGAGCCAAACTATAAGGACATACAGAAGTGAGTACTGTAAAGGGTGCAATAGCTGCTCTTTTGGGTAACACTCATACCCCTGAAATGTGTTAGAGGGCTGCTGTTGTACAGCTCAACCAGTGTGTGTGTGTAATAGTAACAGTTTATTGATGCCAAAATATTCAAAATTCACCTTTTTGAAGGCACCCTATCAATGGTATGTGAAGTGGCAAATCGCACCACTAAATGTCTTTTCAAGTCCTCTGGGGTTGTGATTTATTACAGAGCAAAAGTTGATTACACTGGCAAAGTGCTGAGTGCCAAGACTTGCCTTTTAAAGTTGGAAAATGTGCAGTAGCATGTTTTGATATGTGTGTTTATGGGCATTTTTTTCATGGGTTATTTTATGGATTTATTCTGAGGATCACATATGTGCATTATTCAATATTACAAGACCTGTGATATTGGTAACCTTAAGAAGCAGACTGTTCACTGTCTGTGGGAATTTGTAGAATTTAGTTTCACCCAGAAGTTGAGCTCCACTCTTCAGATGCAGTTCACATACAATCTCAAAGAAATCAACATCACATGTACTTCAACATGACATTGTTTGTATTATGTAAATCTATGCATGTATGAGCAAAATGACAACAACAACAACAAAACAGCAACACTAAGCAGTGTAATTATCATCACATCGAGCCATTTGATGAAGCTTCATGATGAAGAAGAAAGGGGCTCTGCTGTCTCTGTTTCCCGTGTCATCTCACACGCTGCCACTCATGATAAATGAACACATTCCTGCTCCCCTATAGGCTGCGAGCGACGCCATCGTGTCCCTCCTGTCATAAACAGCAGTCGTTCACTGCCTCCGTTAGTATTTCTATCGCTCCCAAGCAACTTTCCCGCAGTTTACTGAGTGATTGTTGAGAGTAACTGCAACATAACGACAGGCCTGCTGGAAAGGAGGGTCCGACCCTCTCTGCTGCTGTTGTGTGCATCAGAACAGCTCAGTGATGCTTCACATATCTATGTGTAAGCATTACTCTTGTTGGCTGATTTATTAGATTATTGTTGACATGAGTCATATTTCTTGCACGGTTTAATTGTGTTTATAGAGTTACAGTCCAAGCGCGTAAATTCAAAACATATGTATAGATTTGGGATTGGGATGATTTGGGAAGCCTTGCAGTCGTAATAAATAAGAGTTATTTATGTTTTCTAATTTTAGGTTAAATTATTAGATGGAATATTTGCATTTCTTAATGATGAAAACAGAAAAATATGAAACTTTATTCAGACAGTGCATCAAAAATGACTGACTGCGGCTTTAAAGTGATATATTATTTGAATCATAAAACAAAAACAAAAAAAATTCCGAATTCATTCATTTTACATTGTTGTTAATTTGCCTTGTAATGACTCTACAGTTTCCATTTGAAATGAATCACGCACACTTCATTGAATGTGATGCAGGCCGGTGTTTGTTTACAGTCGACTCATGACAGAAAAGCTGGAGGAATCCCACCTCCGAGAGCTCCACTGACCCGTGTGTCCATCCAGCAGAGACGTAGGTAGACCTCAGCGCTGACATGAATGGTAACAAGTTTATCCCTCCCGCAATATGAAGCATGTGCGTGCAGACGCTTCACGGGGGACCTTCAATGCGTTTTAAACACGTTTACAGCACATAGGAATGAATCACATCCTGTTCAGACACTTCCAGTGTAGTTTGGCAGTTTTTTTTTTTACAATTTCGAGAAGGTTTCATTGTGCATTGGCTTGCCATTTTCCCCCTCTTCATCCTATATCAATGTTTTTTTGGGTGTTTTTTTTTTCTTTTTTCTGAGATATCCAAAAAGTTCACAAACACCTATGAGCCCCTGACGTCCTCTCCACTCTGTCTGCGAACGATCCATCTGCTCAATAGGACGTGTCCCGGCAGCGCATGTCCCCTCACAAAAGACAATTGTGATTTAGACAAACATTGGGGGAAAACATAAAGGCAAAGGTCAAGTCCTCTTTCAGTTCAAGTGTGCTCCGATTCACCTACAACACAACGGGCACAAAGAGTTGCAGCTACCTCCGTTTCTAAAGGGGATGTGATTACCCGCTTCACGGTGGAGGAGGAAGATGCTGATTCTCAACCTGATTCAGATGAAATTAAGAGGAAGAGCATTCTCCACAAATCAGCAGCAGGATTCTCCCCCCTCTCCTCCCCTGCCCTCCCGTCCTCACACTAACAGAAAGAGAGAAAAGCCCAAATTCCTGATATAACACACGTATTATTATTATCATTATTCTAATTATCATGCCCCCCAAAAATATGCATTTTCTACAATTCAAGCACTGGGCCGTGCGTGTTTTTTGTGTTATTATTGCAAGTTCAATTATTTCTAGAACAGAGGGATTAGAAGAATAAGTAGTGTTAATTGCGCGGCAGGTATAACGAGCAGGTCTAATCCTTCTTCCCCCCTCTTTGTATTGAGTTTTTGTGGGCTTAATGAGTGGCAGGTAGGGCTGCTTCCTGCTTTCTCACATGCTCAAATAGGCCTCTCACTGCTTGCCGTCCTGGACCCTGGCTGTGTACAGGAAACAATTGATTTTCAGCATAAAGTTAATTATGCCTAGAAATTAGACAGCCTTAACGTAGGGTAAGGACTCAGAGGTTGATTTCCTGACAGCTCTTAACACACTCTCACATATCATTCACGCCTGTGCGTTTTTACTATATGTGTGCAGTAACGTGAGGGGAAAACGACTCTTACCTTGTCTGCTCCTGCTGGCTGCGCTTATTTTAGAATACGTATATTCCACAGTATAGAAATAAAAATGTTGCTCTACCAGTACGTCATTTTATCCAGTCTTAATGCTGAATTTGGAGAAATAAATCGACACAAAAAAAAAAAAATCCTTTGGGCTTGGTTCTGCACTGGTGTGACTAGTTTCCTAGGCTACACAAATCAGTATTATGAAGATAGCCTAAGCTCAAAGAATGTCGCAGTGGTCGACTTATTATTGGAACCAAGAAAAAAAATCGTATTGAAACTTTTCCTTTTGATGAATTAACTCATGGACAAGGAGGATAAGCCGCCTCGCATAGCGCCTTCTGCGCTGAAGTAGGAATAATTTAACAGAAAGTCCCGCTTTGTGTTTCTTTGGACAGAATCAAGTGCCTTTCATTTTTCTGAGTTTTCTCAACACTCTCCGAAGTAAAAGCATATTTTTTTACACCGAATTATTGCGTAAAAAGTATTATTATTAAACCCTTATTAACCGTAGTGTCGATGCAGCTGAGATGAAGTGACAATAAAGTTTTGACGCAGAGATAAAGACCCGCTGACCTCTCCGAGAGGGACTTTAGCCTACATATGGTTTACACGTCAAATTGAAATTGCCTTCTGCTGAAAGGGTTTTTTCTTTAATTCTATTACCGGACGTGGGCTCGCTTTGTTTCAATACTGTCGTATCAAAATGATTGACAAAGTAATAAACGCGTCATGCTGCTGCATCTGATTATGTCGCGGCATTTGCATTGGACATTGAGGGGGAATATGACAACCTTGACACGCTGGGGATTTGCTCTGTCAAATAAACACGTCTCCAAGGATCTATATTGTTGCGATGACAATACCTCCCCATTCATTGCATTTCAAAGTATTTCAAGTTCGTGTATCGTTTTGATCAACCGCGGGTTATGGTGGGTGCAGGATGTGCAGCGTTTGCAGATGTGGGGTCATAGAAAAGAAAAAAATAATGAGAACGAATGAATAAATAAATGCTTGTCCTGAGCGTAAATTAACTACACCGGCGACACCGTTCCATAATTAATATCTCCCCCTCCTCTCTCTCTCTTTCTTGGTTTCACAGGTTCAGTCCTTTAAGTGCCTCTTGACGTTGTAGTGGTCACACAAGCTGCGTACACTGCACAAAATATCCATTTTAACAAATCCTTCATTACAGTGTTTATTTTCCCTCTTTCTTTCATGAAGTAGAAAATATCCCAGTGGGTGATTTTAAACTATTTAAATTTGCGCAAAAACAATCTAAAAATAAAACAAATCTTTTTTATTTAGATCTTTTTTCCTATTTCAAAAATAAACAGGCAATTTTGGGGTCTTTTTGTATTTTTGTGCAGTGTGATTCTCTCTGAAAATGTACACTCCTCTAATTTATTTTGTAATAATCTCACTAACATTTAATACTTCTGTGCAGGCTTCATGGCGTTATAGATGGAGGCCATTTGTATCCCATGGCGTGCCCACCTCCAGCAGGTGATCCCGATGTCGTAACGTGTCAGCGGTGGCCTGACATAAGTATAATAATAGTTAATAGAGCGTGATAGAGAGAATGGTATTAAACCTAACAAAGATGTGTCGAAAGCAAAAGTCTATGTCTTCATTAGCTCGATCTCCAAGGACCGTCGAACATTTCATTAGTTTGTAATTTATGAATGTTTGACAAATATTAAAGAGTATGTAAATACGGGAGGCGTAATGTCTTTTCCTGCGGGAGGTGGCGAAATGACCCAAAGTCGTCGATACTGCTAGACTGATCACGTGCATTATGTCCCTTCTCAAACTGTGCGTCTGCTTGTCTGTTCGGAACATATTTCCCATCTGACGTGTGAAATAGTGCAGATAAACCAATGATTCATAATGTTGGCGGCATTTGCATCTCCTAATATGTGTTCTTTTGATATATGATGATATACTGTCTCTTTTTTATCGACTGTATGAATGCACTTCTGCCATTATGGCTCTGGCTATATCAGTAGGAGGGTTTTTTTTTGTCCTAAAACGGTCCATTTCCTTGTTTGTGAACCACTTCCAGGAAAATCGTTTTTTTTTTATTTATTTTTTTATTTCAGCAGCACTGGCTGTAGCTCAACTTCTCAAGTCACATACACGCGGGGTCGTTTTGTTCACTGCTGAGACTTGAAACACGAGGCCTCTGGAACATTGCTGTCCTTGGTAGAATTTCATATTTTTTTGGGGTGAATCTCCACGAGCCCCAACACACCTGTTCGCTGCTTTTGTCAGATCTCACCAAACACCCTCTCGGATCACGCAGGGGTCAGTGGAAGATGATGAATTCTAGTTATGATAAATGACTTGTACGTCAGATCGACTTAATCGCCACAGGGCCAGTCCTCAAATTCAGAGTCATTTATTCTGCGTGATGCATGGCCCACTTTTAAGAATCTGAAGTTTGCATGCACGAGCCTGCGCATAGGTCTTATCTCTCAGTATTCACATTCATATTAGGTTTTGAAATCTGAAATAGTTCTATAAAGTGTGTTGTCATGTGAAATAATGAGAAATGTGATTTAAAATGACTCACGTTTCAACTCTGTAGATATTTGCAGGAATACATCGAGCACGCCATTAGATTATTATTCTGTCTTATTTATTTATTTTTTAAATCCCCATATTTATCTTGCTCTTCATATGCACACACATACTGTCTGAATAGACTCCAACAATATTTAGATCTATTTGTTTGCTCGAGTTGCAGCAACAAGTTCTCCTGCGCGTGTGCAAACGCTCGCGCTAACGAAGGAAGTCATCACAGCTCGTGCTAACTAGACTGCGAGATCAAATGAGAAGGAAGAAGGAGATCTCGGATCAAAAGAGACCAAATGAGCGGGTCTCTGATTCATTCATGCAGCTGCATTGAGACCAAGGCCAACAGGCGTATCACACACTGAAAGGGAGCTGCTATTCAGACTGCAGGTGTGAAGTATGTGGCACATTCTGCCATATAATGTGGCGGTTGTTAGAAATCCGTGTTCGGGCCTATGTGGGCTACTGGGGGGGGGGGGGGGGGGGGGGGGCTGATTCGCATTGGAGGGAGCCCGCTCATCTATGAAAGTAAAATAACTCCGTTTCCTGAAATCTGTGGATGACGGTAATCCTAAAACCTGGGGAGTGTGGTGGGGCGGTGTATAAGGTCTTACTGCCCCCCCCCCCCACACACACACAGGTTCTCCGGATAGTGACTTATGAGAGGTTTGCCTACTATATGCCTCTGCTCTGCTTGCTCACCTTTTATATGCGGAATACAGTTAATTTAGCTTTAAAGGTTGTCATAAATCTTCATGACGGAAGCTCGTGGTGGCCTATACATCACAGCCACGTGATCCCCCACGGTAACTCACCTGGACGTTATCGGAATATGATATTCAATATTCATGACGAGTTTTATGGTTGCACTTAACTTGTGGGTGTGCGTGCAGTTTGCCTTTTGACCTCACTTCTTCACACTCGATCAAAGAAATGAAGTGCAGTGAAATAGGAATAATCCAGTAATTATGTTTAGATGGTGAAACAATACTAAACTGTGTAATAGAGGTGTGTTGGGAGCTTTTTTATAGCCATATTTATTCCATCTAAGCTCTATTTACTTATTTATTGACTATAATAAATAGAAAAATCAATGCATCTTTTTCTTCGATCAGCGTTTCCAGGTTGTCAGCTCTATTATAACATCTCTGTCCTGCTTTTCCGGTCTGTTTCTGGCGGGTCCTTTGCACCTGTCCCTCTGCCTTTCTCTTTTATTTTTTTTGTGCCAATTTCGGCCACTTCATTCCTGATAATTATGACCTGGTTGGTGTCGGAGGTGCTGATGGTGGTGGTGTTGGAGCGTGGGGTGGGCGTGGGGGAAAGGGGGAGTGCAGAGGGGGAGGGGGGAGGGAGGGGGGGGGGGGGGTGAGTGAGGCTTTTACTCCTAGACTGCTAATCCCCCTATTAAAAGGGTTTTGTTCAATAATGCCGGACAGTTTCCGGAAGTAGGATTACCGCCTCCATTATTTTACAAAGAAATGATATTTCACACTCAAATGAGCCTGAGGTTGCAGCAGTGGTACTGAGAGGGCCTTGTGGGGGAATGAAATGGATTCATATTCTTTATGTTGCTCTTTGGCAGTTCAAAACCTCCCCCTTCTTTTCTTTACTTTTTAACGTCCTCTATTCTACAATTAATGTGAATAAGGTTAATCCCTGTGAAACTGCAAAAACACCCATCAGTTTCCTGTTTTGGACTTCGTGTTGCTGCTCAAGTGGAGGCTCTTCTCTTTCTCTGTATAACACACACACACACACACACGCACGCACGCACGCACGCACACACACACACACACACACACACACACACACACACACACACACACACACACCTGTTCTTGATTCTTGACCCCATAGCTGATATCAGATCAGAGGTTGTCGCTCAGCTGAAGGTGGGAAGCCCCGATGAGTGAACCCAACAGGATCAGTTGTTAAAGATCCTCTCTAACGGTTCGAGCTGCCTGTGGTGTCCAGTGTCTGCACGCCGGGAATTTCACTTTTACATTTAAACAAACAGTCGTTACGTGCCAGTTCCCTAACTCTTTACTTGCGATGCTCTGCAACCAAAGCCCCTGCACTTGTAACAGCTTCATTTCTCATTGAAGACAGGGTATTTATGTTTGGTAAAAGTCGTAAATTATGAGGCGTAAAGGTCACTAAACTATTGCAGAGCAGACACGTACAGTCCTGTGATTTCTCTCTCTCTCTCTCTGTGGCTTCCAAATGAATTCAAGGCCCTTTTTCTTTGATCTGTGCCTGCAGTAAAGATCGAATTCGCGAATACTTTAGCTGAAACAAATGACGCACGGACCTCGTGTTTTAACCCTCTCGCTTCTTTCTCTAATGAAACAACTCTTTAAACGCTGCCTATCCTTCACTTTGAGCGCTGAATGGAAAATGTTTTTACGCGACTCAGTTAGTTCTTGTCCATTTTGACGACTGGAACTAAAAGCTTTAGACGGCCCAATAGAGAGGAGGCCAATAGAGAGGAGCCCAACAAATCGGTGACAAAGGGCTTTCCGTGTCATCAACGTCGTTCAGACGACCTAGAAGAATCCCTCTGATATCAACTCCCACTTCAAAGACTCCCACTTTCAATTGAGATCCAACTATCTTGTTGCTTTTTTCTTTTTTTCTTCTTCCTTTTTTTCTTTTTTCTCAACGCACAAGAGCTGGTGCCAAAGGAGGCATCATCATCGGCTTCTATTTGGTTGGTTTAGTGTTTGTTCTTTTCTTTGAGCGGGGCCTCTTCCACAGAGCAAACTGTCATGCACTTAACCAAACTCTATAAACGTATCAGAGAGTTGTAGCTGTGTTGTTTCCACCCACTTCTGCGTTAGTCAAGGCCGAGAGTAAAACGCGCCCCTCAGCCAAACGTTTCCCCAGCACAGCAGAGCTCTTCGGGTTTATGGGTAGCTGCATACTTTCACTTCTCCTCGAGCTTATTTCACACATTTTATTTATTTATTTTTAAATCTGCTAGTGGTGCAAAGCTGAAATAATTAATTTCAAAGTCTATTGTTAACTGTATATTTATCATGATAGGCAGACATGCTTTTATGCTTTTACATATTTCATGCACAGAGCCTAAATATGATTATGGTTAAATTTATCCATTGAGCAGCTCGGCCCTCTTGCAATGCAAGTCTATTATGGGGTGGGACAACTGCCTTTTAGCGGCTTCTCCTTTGATTGTCGTAAAGTAGGCCTGGAGCAAAAGAATATATTTTTCTTCTTTATACTGCCCTCGTCTGCAATATAAAGGACGTAGATTACCGTTTCCTACCCCATGGGAAGCAAATATTACATTCTTTAGAGCGGGCTTTTGAGTCCACGGACTTGGCCCCATATCATTTGAGTTTGACTTGGCTATTGCTATAGAAATCTTAATTCACCATGAGGATTCACCGTCGTGAAAAAAAATGGCTCTTTTGTACAAAATGCTCTTTGATGTCTGGATCCGAATATTGTAGCCCTTCATCAAACTCTGCCCACGTCTGCATCAAAAACCACAGCTCAGCTGAGAAAGTAAGACTTTACACACGTTTTTAATTCGCCCCTTTCACCGAAAAACACTTAGGAAAATAAAGTATTTAAATGAAACGTAAAGGACCTTTCACTACATTTTATTGCTTTGAGCTTTAGCTGTTTTTATCTGAATCTGAAAAGTAGACGTGGATATATGATTACTCGAGCTTCCCTACAAGTTGAGTAAAGGAGGCAATTGTTGTTGTTTTTTAAATGGAAATATTATTTTTAAAGACATGACAGAAATGTTCCCCAAAAAAACTTTTTTTTTTAAATTGATAACCGGCTGTAAATTCCATATAAACCCGAATGGCTCAGCAGAGTTTTCACTTTAGTCATACAAGATTTATTCAAAATACCCACAAATTACAAGGCAATTCGGTACGCATTTTGAGTGCCGCTCGATTTCAGATATTAAAAATGAGGAAAAAAAATATTGACAATGATACAAAATCACGTAATGCCCACTTTGATAAAACATTTATAATTTCACGCTCGTATATCAAATACTGCAGGCTTATGAAACAGTTCAAATGTTGACCTTCTGCACAAATGAAAAAAACAAACCAATGCTGTAAACATAAACCGTTTGTACAAATAACTGCAGTAATTGGTAAGAAACTACTTGGAGACAGATCCTTACAGAACTATCGACATCAACACATCGAAACTTACAAAATTTACAAATTTACACGGTTGCCCTAATTGAAACATGCACTTTGGTTCGATAATACAAAATCCCTCAATTTCAGATTGAAAAATAAATAAAAACATATTGAAGTCAAAACTCGGAATTTACAAAATAATTGTACACCAACATGCCTAGCCTACAATAATGCACCACGTAGTCTAACGGATTTACACGACTCTCTCCACAAGTGGACCAGTGGGCCGACAGGGCGTAGAGGCACCGAGCCAGCCATTTTGAATAAGCTGAGGTTTGAAAATATATTCTTTTTATTTTGCCTGGATATTAGCACGTCTTTAAGGTTTGCACTTTTTCCTTCCAATGTGGTTACAAATGGGTCTCTAGGCTCTGGGTGTCTGTTTGGTGGCTCAACCAAAACGGGACCAGTGGGCCTTCGCAGGCATATAGGCACCGAAGCCAAACCATTTTTAATAGTTAGGCTTCTGAAAGCGTGTTCTGTCACTTGCGACTTCTCGTTGAGTCCAATTGGATTAAAACGCGTCCCTCGGTTCTGGGTTTCTGTAAGGCGGCTCGTCTGTGGGGTCGGGCGTGGAGGGCCCGCTGGGTGGTGTTTGGGCGCCACTGGCACCTGAACTGTGGCACACGTACCATTCACTTAGATTCGCGGGCTGGGAGGCTCCCACCGGCTCCGACAGCACCGAGGAGCCTCCTGGCTCCCGGCCCAGGTCTGAGGAGGGGGAGACCAGGGACGGGGTGGATGACTCGTAGCCTGAACTGGGCGGGGGGGACTTGCAGTGCACCTTCATGTGTTTCCTCAGGGAGCTGGGGTGTGTGTAGGACTTATCGCAGCCTCTCACTTTGCAGTTGTAGGGCTTATCGCTGGTGTGGACGTGGGAGTGCTTTTTCCGGTCACTGCTGTTGGCGAAGCGTCTGTCGCAGCCGTCAAACTCACATTTGAAGGGCTTCTCACCTGTGAACAGTGATGGTGACATCATTAAATATAAATCAATAAATTACGGATTCAAAAACATTGACGTTCCCCAAATCAGGCCTCGTGCTTTTTATTTAACTAATTATTTTAAGAGACCATCTTCCAACCTCTAGCAGTTTGATACTTGACCCAAATCTGTAATGTTTAAATACTAAGAATGCGGGTAACCCTATTTTGTAGGCTTGTATGGGCTTGAAATAAACTAAGCAACAAGTATTCAACTATCTGTGACCCAACAAACAAACAAAAATACATTATTTAAAAACAAAGCTGTGACAAATACAGACACTTTTGATTATTTGTTTCTTGATTTACCAAATATGATTTTATATTTAGTATTTACAGGAAACACCCCCCCACCCCACCCCCCCACCCCACCCCACCCCACCCCCACACGTGCACTTACAAAAAGTGTGCCTGCACAGAGCTGCCATGAGTCTGGTGTAAACAGGAGGGCTGAACCCCCACTGTCCTGGGTCTATACCTGGCGTCTATGCATCAAGGCATACGTCAAAACAGACAAGCTATGAGCACAGACATAGCAGGCCTAAAACCAACTGAAGAATAATGATAAATGAAAGTATTGCCACCAGGCTACACCTACTGTGTGCTAACACTGTCTGCTATTTGAATCCTGCAAATGGTTATGGACCTGGGTCTAATTTTGCGTTTTAATAACAACTATTTCTACCTGATTATGACAAGGCAAAAAAAAACAAAAAAAACAGTCTGAATAAATTACACGGAAATCATCCGCTGCTGATTTTTCTCCTCCGATTAAAGCTTTTGAGAATATGTAATTGCCTCTGTCTAATTACACTTGCGGGTTGAATATCAATTTGACCTTCAGCTGCTGGGTTGAGAGAGCCAATCAAGGATATTAGTGTAGTACAAGAAACCGTCGAGGAACAGACCCCAGGGGCAGCCCCAGTCATAACCACACTTTCAGATTTTAAACATGATACCAAAGACCAGGCCCCTTGGGAGTCAACACACAGAAATAATTTAACAGATTTGTACTTAGGTAATGTGAGCAAATTATATGAATAATACATAGGGTGCAGAAATGGAGCAGAGGGGGAGTGCCATGCAGCCACCGAAAGAGAGGAATGTAGTCATTGTATTCATTTACAAGTCTGACTCGACATTTTGAGGCCTTTTTTCCCCTCACTGGCTCCACAGCACGTCATTGTTCCACAAAGGCAAGCAGCCATATTGTATCTTTATATGTTGTTGTTGTTTTTTAAATCAGAGCTATACTTAAATCAGAACTGCTGCTTCGAGCTGCAATGAATATACTTCTGTCATTATAAAACGCAGTCAGCTCTGCCAACCTGTTGGTGAATTATTTCAGCCGTCTGCACTTGTCAACTTGTTGCTTTGGCTAAAGGCTACCAAGAGCTGATCATTCCAAGAGCAGGCGTACATATTTCACCATAGCCTGCATGTCATATCACTCTGGAAGATAAAGGTATTCAAATCCTCTTAAACATATGTGTAAAATAAAAACACTCCCCTCTCAAGTGTAATGCAAGCCAACCAACTATTATTATTATTATTATTATTATTGGTTGGAATAAAGGCATAACGCTGCTCATAAACACAGCTACAAGTGGCTGAAAACACACACATCATCATCATATCAGTCACACTCAATGTGAAGATGTGTAGCGTGCATGGACCAGACCTGACGTGGGCCTCGGTCTTTGTGCTGTGGTGTAAACAAGAGGTTGAAACCGTCAAACGCCTGAGTGAGCTGTACCATAATCCCGAACCTTTGCGAAACTTGCGAGCACTGATGCACCTCACAACAAACAGGTGGGCAGTAGCTGTCGCGTGCTGATCTATCAGCAGCACAGATTGATTAATTGCCACGGTGCATCAGAGGGTATTTTAAATGCTTACAATTCAAGAAAATTAAATTAAAAGTCGTGAAAAAACGATCTGAAAATTATTCAAAGAATCGCTTCACTTTTTTTGTTTGAATTGCAACATGCAGTTTGATCTTTTTTTTTTTTTTTTTTTTTTTTTTAACATATTATAGTACATTTCCACAACATTTCCTTTGATGAATATATAGCCACTGACCTGTGTGCGTCCTTTTGTGAATCTTAAGGTTCTCCGATCTTGCAAACACTTTCCCACAGCCGGGGAATGGGCATGGAAACGGTTTCTCCCCAGTGTGCACTCGAATGTGATTTACAAGTTTGTACTTGGCTTTAAATGGTTTGCCTTCCCTCGGACACTCTTCCCAAAAACAGATATGGTTCGCCTGCTCTGGTCCACCGACGTGCTCCACCGTCACATGCGTTACGAGTTCGTGCATGGTGCTGTAAGTTTTGGAGCAAAGTTTCCTCGGCGATAGCTCCGGCTCCAGCCACTTGCAAATCAGCTCTTGCTTTATCGGCTGCCTCATGTAGCGGAAAAAGGCACCGGCTCCGTGGTGGTGGTGGTGGTGAGCGCTGAGATTCATGTTCAGATTCAGACCACCGTAGCCATGCAACGGCGAGGCGGAGAACGGATCAGCCCTGGAGCTTGCCACTTGACTCAAGTGATCAGACCTAACGTACATTTCTCCAGGTAGTCCTAACCTTATTTGTCCATTCAACGCTTGGCCACCCGGAGATCCGCTCGAAGACTGGTCGTGATGGAGTCCGGAGAAGAGGGTATGGTTCCCAGCGTCGGGGTGATGGCCATAGTGTCCGGGATAGCTACCTGTTGTTGAGACAAACATTCCGTGGTGAGAGGCTGAACCAGCAGTCTGGTCAGTCAGTACTGGCATGGCTTGAGCTGTCAGATCTCTTCGGATGAGGAAATCCCTACCTGCAGATAAAGCCTGGGCCGTGTGAGACATGGAATAGGGGACCGATGTCGCCTGAACCGGGCCAAAAGCTCCCGTTTGACTGGAGACCACTTCGCTGTGGCCTGCCATATGATGATTGTGGTGGTGGTGATGGTGGTGGGGATAATGATGGGCTGGGCTGATTTTGAGGGCCGCGGAGTGCCCCATGTGTTCTGGCCCGAATGGACTCGGCCCCAGGCGGGGTTCCGCAGTAATCTCCCCAGGGTGCGAGTGAGCCATTGAGTGTGGATGGCTGCTGAACCCCGGGAAGCCTGTCACGCTCTGAGGGGTATGGTGGTGATGATGGTGATGGTGGTGAGCCCCTGCCAAGTCAACTAATCTCAGCGCCGTGTTCCGTTTGGAAAACGTAGGGTCCATCACGGGGCTTCCCAATGCATCCACGCTCATTACTTCCTAATTTTAGAATAACTTGACAGCAGGCAAAATAATAATGATGATGACAAATATATTTTAATCGCAATGAAAAATAAAGAAAAAAAGACTTTTTAAAGTTAGGTCTATCTGCAGACTACATGAAATCCCATTCGGTTGAGAGGCAGCAGCAGGACGCTTTGATACTGAATAGAGATTCATGGTAGGCGCTGCAGCCCGTGGAGCCAAACAATCACCCTGCGCTCTAATTGGTCAGAGCTCGGTGATTGACGTCACCAGTGACAGTTTCCAACGTGAAGAAAAATGTCTTAGTGACAGCAAGCAGCCAGCGCGCATGCGCAGTGCCTTAGGCAACGCTTGAGAAAAATAGTTGTTATGCAAAGGTTATTATACAATAAAAGTCCTAAAAAGTTGATCCAGATATACAGTCGTCTTTCTTTTGTCGCAGTGAACAAAGGCTGCGCGGCTATGAAATAGCAATTTCCCCACTTCGATTCTGCAATTACAAAACAGACTGTCTCGCAAGAGGATGCATATTGCCAGTATAAAAGTTGTTAGGATCATAAATAATGCAGTGATATCTTCATTTTGCCCTGCAACCTGTGAAGGACAATTTTACGCACAAATTACGCACACTTTTACGCACGTAAAAGGTCGGCGTCAGCGGTTAACATAACCGACGGAAAACTCCACGTGGGAGTTTAAAATAGTCCGGAGTATATAGCCTACCATTAATATGCGTTTCGATAAATACCCATATTTAAATATCCAGCCGTTCGCCCTTCAGCGCGTAGCTACTGCAGCGTCGACTCCGTGCTCTGCTTGGTGGGATCCGTGTAGATAGTAAGTGTGAATAGGGCGAACTGCGGCCATTGTCCCGAGGGGAAAAATTGTAATGGACGGGACCTGTTGTTATGATCCGGGGTAATTTTGCTTTAGACCCAGGACGGCAGCAGATGAGGGTCACAGGAGGTGGTGCCGTTGCAGCCTTAAGACCAAAATATAACGTGTGTGTGTGTAAGTATCGGTTACTACAATAATATCTTACTAAATATAATATTTTGTTATCATTTCTGCTTTTTGTTTGAATGCTTAATATAAAGATATTAGTTATGGATCATAACAACATGACGTATAAATTATCTGTTAATTTATTTTTTGCCATGCACTTTGTTTTTTAAACCATCAACCGACTAACAGGACTATTTTCAAAATAAAACGTGTGGTCACTAAAATGTTTGGATGTTACTGTACACGGATTCAAGCCTAGGTGGACATAAATATAAAATGAATACTTATCACAACTAAGGTATTTAAAATACATGTATTGTATTGCCATGGTAATACTTTTATAAATAACTTATAATTAACAATCATGACTTTAAGTATATATCTTGTGTACTGCAACCAAATAGGGGGGGAAGGGGGGGAGGGGGGTACTGAACGGTTAATCTTTGTAGTTGCAGACAAAAATAAATTACTACGTGAAGCGACCTTAAAGAAGGTCACTTACAGTACTAATCACTTTGATGTGAATATGAAATGTGTTAATGTGTTATTTAACTTCTGATGTGACCATAAGTCATTCGTGGAAATGTATTGTCTCAGGCGCTCGTCAGTATCTTAACCTCACACTTTTTCGTTGATGACAAAGTCAAATGGAAATGATCTATTTTCTTTCTGGATGACTGAATGTGTCGTTTTCAGATTAAAAAAACAACAACAAAGTAAATTATTGAATATGCTGAATAATAATACACTCACTCACTTTATTTTTATATGAAAACAATAATTTAAAAAATGTGATTCCTCTTGGTTACATCTCTGAATTGACTTGTCGACATCTTTGCTGACAGCCTCATGTCCAGCATGTTAGAAATTGAGTCAATATTTTGAGACATGACGGATCCAAAACATGTTTATTAAATGGCCTTTACGCATGGGACTCATGAGGCTCACAGCTGCCTTCAGAGGCATCACAGCACCAGCGTACTGCACAACTTTGAAGTGCTATTTCTGGTCCAAGTTGTGCTTGCACTCACTCTTGGAGACCAGAAGCAGGGGAGTTGTATCAGATCCCCAAAGTTGCATATTGTAGAGAGGTCTCCCAAAACGCTGCTTTGTTCTGTTTGGGCTAAGTTGCTTTCCCTGTAAATCATAAATAGCTCCAAGTAGCCATTTTAAATTCTACAGTACGCCTCCAGCATATTAGGATCATGACACTAAACGGTTAATGGCGTGTTGATTAGGGTGCATCTTTTACGCATATGGCTAAGTTATATAGCCATATAATTTATCCTAATCATTTAGAGGCACATAAGTTGCACTGGAAGTTTAAATCCACTTGTCAAGGCATGTAGAATTCCAGCAACTCTTTTCCTGGCACACAATTTCTAATTTAGCCTCTCTTGTTGCACGTCTGACTAAATGACCTCCACTATTGACTTTCCCCCTCTTTCAATGATATGCCATTCTTACCGTTTCCACCTGTTGAAAGATCCCTCCATATTTTGCATAGCAGAGTAACGGGCTACCTAAACCGCTGGATCAAGTTGAAGGCGTACATGTTAAGATGAGAACAACATAACGTCCCCTCTTCCCTTGGTCTCCCAAGACTGACTTGGAAAATGCCTTGCAGAAACGTAGCCTAGTAGCCAAGAAGACATTTTAATGGTCCGCATGGCACGTCTGTGCATGTGGCTTTGAACTCTAGCGGCCGGAGGTTCCTGCAGAGAGCGCCGCAAATCCCACTTGATAACTTCGACAACCCACAACGTTTTACACACAGGCTATATGCATCACTGGCCTGCAAAAAAAAAATTACTAAGTTGCACAGGCACAGCCAAATGGTGATGGATACATTAGGCATACTAGTCGATCCAAGTTAAATACTGGCCTATACCGGTAACCTTTATGAACGTGCTGGTGAGGAAATCTAAAGCACAGATGTTCCACTGGTGTGAGCTCCAGTGGACGCCGAAACCGTTGTGTTCACGGGAGACGGAACGACACGGAGTGCGCACGAGAGGCAAGACAACAAAACGTTACGTGGAGTCACTGCGAGGTGAAAGGGATACGTTGATAATAATCCAATAACAGACCTTTTAAAGAGAGCGATGGAAGTGGGCAGACTTCATATCGGACGTTAAGCTTTCCCATGGGCTTTCCCGAGAAAAGAGCCAAAACTCCTGTATCCCTACCTGACACGCGTCACGAGGGTACATCTTTGAATGGCAAAAGGTTTGTTTATAGAATTATTGTTGTAATTTATTATTCTGACATTGCAAGCTTGTGTCATACACTAGACAGATAGAGAACACACACACACACACACACACACACACACACACACATACACACACACACACACACATAGATGGATGGAAATATACATATATATTGATATGCATAATGTGTGGGTGCTGAATTGTACAAAAACATCATCATCGACACCACCAAATGGTTTTGGTTGCCGATCTAATGTCCCCATGTTAACAAAGACATATAGACACATTTGCTTTATAAACTGCAGTTTGTGATAAAACGCTTTATGTGGCTGCAAAACGTGCTCTGACTTTCTACAAGGCCAGTTGTTGCCTTGTGTTTCTTCAACTTTTGTTTTGCTGTTATTCAGCCTTTTAACCAAATCCACAGTCAGCAATCTCACAATATCTGGGATTGATGATGCAAAGAGGCCAATGGAAGTGTGGGCCCTGCACCGTGGATTGTTATTTGGTGAGTGGATGTTATTGGGGGGAAAGGGGCTCCGCCAATGAGCGCGCAGCTCCGGGCCCACGTGACCACCCCCCTCCTCTCCCATTCATCAGGGCTGGACTGTGTTGTCTTTTCAATTCATTTATCTGCAGGAATGATTGCGACTATCAGTCTAGAGCTCACCGCCTGACTGAGGAGGTGAAAGTTGCGCCACAGGAAGATAAACCGCAAAAGACAATATTGCATGTATACATGATTCTGCGTGTGCATCGGATGAGCGGTATAGGGGAATTCCTCGCGTCCTAAAAAAGTAAACAGAAAATCGGTGGATTTGAGAGTTTGCTCAGACGAGAGAGGTCCAAGAGATAGAGCGAGGGGGAGGAAGAATATCTGTGCGTGATTTTTTGATTTCTGCTCTCAGTCGTCTCGGCGAGTCTAGACTGAAGATGCTCTTGGACGCAGGACCGCAGTATCCCACCATAGGAGTCACTACTTTCGGCTCCTCACGGCATCACTCAACAGGCGAAGTCACAGAGAGAGAAGTAGCGTTGGGGATCAATCCGTTCGCGGATGGGATGGGCGCCTTCAAAATAAACCACAGCTCCCACGATATCGGCTCCGGACAAACGGCGTTTTCCTCCCAGGCGCCCGGCTACGCGGCAGCCGCCCTGGGACACCATCACCACCCGACCCACGTTGGCTCTTACTCCACGGCGGCTTTCAACTCCACCAGGGACTTTCTCTTCAGAAATCGGGGTTTCGGGGACGCCACCGGCGCGCAGCACAGTTTGTTCGCCTCCGGAAGTTTCGCAGGGCCACATGGACACTCGGATGCAGCGGGGCACCTGCTCTTCCCGGGGCTCCACGAGCAAGCGGCGAGCCATGCGTCTTCCAACGTGGTCAACAGCCAGATGCGGCTGGGCTTCTCGGGGGACATGTACGGACGGGCCGACCAGTACGGCCACGTTACGAGCCCACGGTCCGACCACTACGCGTCGACCCAGCTGCACGGCTATGGCCCCATGAACATGAATATGGCCGCGCACCACGGAGCAGGGGCCTTCTTTCGATACATGAGGCAGCCGATCAAGCAAGAGCTCATCTGCAAGTGGATCGAGCCGGAGCAGCTGACGAATCCCAAAAAGTCGTGCAACAAAACTTTTAGCACGATGCACGAGCTCGTGACCCATCTGACGGTGGAGCATGTGGGGGGACCAGAGCAGACCAACCACATCTGCTTCTGGGAGGAATGCGTCAGAGAAGGAAAGCCATTCAAAGCCAAATACAAACTTGTAAATCATATCAGAGTACACACCGGAGAAAAGCCCTTTCCGTGTCCGTTCCCCGGCTGTGGCAAAGTATTTGCTCGATCGGAAAATCTAAAAATTCACAAAAGGACTCATACCGGTAAGATCCGCTCAGATTGCCCGCTTTTTTTTCACTGCCAAATCCATGTTGACAATATCCAATTCAAAATATGCATGCGATCTGGGTTGTTTTATGTGGCAGCTGGAGTCTCCTTGCTGGCATGTGATTCAGTGCAGTTGTCAACAGACATTTTTTCAAATGTTATTTTTAAAGTCTTGTTATTTTCTGGTAAAATGTCTTCTTGTGATACATATTTAAATTTAATAAAATGAATTAACCCATGGCCTTAAGTGGCTTAGTCAAATATATTTGCAGTGTGTAAGTAGTCTGTCTGTCTGTCAGTCAAATATATAAGCATAAAGAGGCTGCCTTGTAATTCTTTCCTCACAGACTATACAAACATATTTATATACAATAATGTATATGTCATTTTGAGATCCAGTGTTAAACATTGCATTTATTCTTTTGTTTTTGTATTTAGGTGAGAAGCCTTTTAAGTGTGAGTTTGAAGGCTGCGACAGGCGATTTGCAAACAGCAGTGACCGCAAGAAACACATGCACGTCCACACGTCTGACAAGCCCTATCTCTGCAAAATGTGCGACAAGTCATACACACACCCCAGCTCCCTCCGAAAACACATGAAGGTAAAAGAGCCCTTTCTTTCTTATGCATGTCTTTTTTTTATTATTGTTTTAACAACATTGTTAAATGGTATTTCACATCCTAAAGATGTTATTTTTTCCCGCTTGGAAATGAGAATACAAATATTTACATTGTGTAATAATATTAGAGGAGGTTCATTTTTTTTTAAAGAAATAGAGAAACATAATTACATTTCCCTTGCCAATTTCTTTCTTTCTTTGAACCCAAAAAATAGATTTAGATCTTAATGACAATAATAATGTTTAGGTTATGGGTTTTTTCCCCCCACATGTTAAAAACAGTTAAATAAGGACATTTCTTTTGATTCATTTCTTTTGTCGACAATACAAAGCAGGGACCAAACAAGCAATGCAGGATGCTTTTTTATAACGTTTTTCTTAATGTTGAAGGTCCATGAATCCACCAATCCAGCACCGCAGCCATCTCCAGCGGCCAGTTCAGGGTACGAGTCGTCCACACCTCCCACTATAGTATCACCGTCCACAGAGAACCAGAGCAGCAGCTCCATATCACCAGCAGCCTCAGCAGTTCACCACACAACCAACCACAGCACGCTGTCGTCAAATTTCAATGAATGGTACGTGTAAATATTTTTGGAACAAAAAAAAGAAGTAGAAAAAAGACTGCAGAATAAAAAAAAAAAAAAAAAAAACCTGCTTGGAATCAAAGACTTTATAAAGTCAGCCAGTGAAACATGGACTGAGAAAACACGGGAGGCCCGAACGATCATTTAAAGGCTGTCTTAATGTCAATGAGCGAGAATGCATGGACAAAAAGGAGGCAAGGACAGCCACCGAGTTTAACTTTTTCCCCTCAATAATCCTTTGAGTCCTTATTTTTACTGAGAGACTGCTCAGAAGAGATCTCAAAAAGCATGCTATCTCCGGGTAGAGGCCTGAATTTTTGTACATAAGGATTTCACCAAGTTGGAAAAAAATGTAATATTTTATTTTGTAAATAATTCTATCACAGTTTAAGGGAATTTGTGAAAATGTGGTCCCTAGATATATGGAAAATGAGATGGTTTTAAGAATATTGCGATGAATAGACTTCATTGAAAAGAATGTTATAGTCGTGAACCAAATGTGAATTATTCAGTATTACTACAGTCTACACGTCGACCTAACCGACTCTTAGTATTAATGTGCTTTTGTAGCCTATTCAGTGCAACATTTTCGTCCAAGGTCCAGTTTGAGTAGCACAGTATCATTGTTGTTATTTAATGTCATGTCGATAAATCGTGTAGTGAAAGCCTGAAATTCCGTGTCAATCTGTTTATGTACGTGATAAATATAAAATCTCTGTCAATTGCTTTGTCTGAAAGGAAGTATTATTACATGTAAGTAGCTCAATTTTCCATATTTATCCGCATGTAAAGGACCGGTAACATGTTAGATATGATCGGTATTTATGGAGAAATGCGCTCGTATGTAAAATTTAGTTTACAAAAAAATGTTTGGATACATTTCGTACTATATTAAAGGATTAAAACAAACAATAATGCATTGCGTTGGAGGTTATTGGTTTCATTGGTGAGGTTGATCTCAACATGGGTGCTGTGTGGAACTAATGGGTTCCTTTTATGTAAGCTGCATAAAATATAATAATTAGCTGCAGACTACAGCAGACTTTTTTTTCACCATAATAATGCATTCAGCACGGGTTCGATGAAAGAATTATCGCACACATAATTCTAACTCTTTATTTTCTTTATGTGTGTGTGTGCATGTTTTTGCACGTGTGTGTGTGTGTGTGTCAAAGGCAACATTTCATTTAGAGCTAAAGGTTGTGTTTCAAACGCACTGTCACAACTTCCCTGACAGTCAATGATAAGCAAATTCACTCCCCCCCCCCCCCCCCCCCCCCCCCTTCTGCATCTTCTGTTTATCCCAAATTAACATCCAACACTTTGCCCTGCAGTAATGTGCAAATTAAATCGATTAATCACGGCGGTTGTTCCTCAGTGTAAACCGAGATAGTTTGCGTTACTTAATTGTTCGGGAATCTAATTTTCAAATCTAATTTATTTTCTTTTCCGCGTTTGCCGGATTTCATAGATTTAGGGCGCTGAGGAGTCAATGTGGCCCCCTCATTGTTCCTGGCTGCAGCTTGCTTGACCGCCCCATTAGGCAGAGATCACATCAGCAGCCGCCAGTGATCATGGTTAACACTGCCAGTGTGCACGGAGCCACGATCTGTCAGTCTGCAGCTTTGTCAGGACCGCTGTATAGCCGAGAAGAACCAAATAGCAATTTTAATCGTAAAAAAGAATCCACAGCACAGGAGGTGTGTGTTTGTGTGCGCGCGCGCGCCCGCGTGTGTGCATGGACGCGCGCAAGCTTTCCCGTTTATATCAGCAAAAATAAAAAAACATCCACCATCTTAGATGATTTGCTGAAATGTATTGAAATGTATTCATATTTTCTTTTCACGGACTATTACATTTTGAGATAAATGAAGGATGGTAATAAAATGACTTTTTCGACTCTATTTAACACTATCTATTTAGGTTCCAGTGCGGATGCTTCACTGATGCACTGCTATAGGGAAAACAGACGCACTCCACGCCGAGTGAATTCGTCTGAGAAAGTCACTTTGCAGCTTTACAGAAAAATGTTCACATGTAACTGGAAATATAAATACAGCAGTTTAGAGTGGATGTGTTAAAACTACCTTATGTGGTTTATAGGCTGGCGATGTATTCCACACATGCGCCATATTTAAATATAAAGCTGATGCCAGATGGGCAAATGTAGATATGAAGCTGAATCCACCTTAAACCAGTTTATGCATCAGTTGAACTTGACAGAACCATTTATATAAAATAAAGAAAATTCTGTTTAGAGTCCAGGCTGATGTTGATGCAAAGATACTTCCCTTTGAGTATTTGAGTTTTGTTTGGATTGGTGGTTATTTGCCTCGTTATGGACTTCAGTTCATAGTTCATTCTCCTGTCTTTTTATTCCCCTGCTCATGTTTTACTGAAGAGAGAAACGGTAACCCTTTGAGTCCAAATCGCTGCTCCTTTAACGTGCCACGACTGGATGCAAACTGTGCTGTTTAATTTCCTCTCCAGTCTTCTGTTGTATTGCTTTACACTGAACCCACACACGGTATCAAAAATAAAATACTCGTAAAAAAAGAAGAGTCGACGACAGGCTGCAGCGCGCGAGCTATCAGACTGCCATAGAGCTCATGGTGACTCCATGATCAAATAGGAGCGCAGGAAAAACATCCACTTTAAATGTATTTACGCTCAAGTCTGGAAATGACAAACACTGAGATATGGGGAAAGCGCAGGCGCCAGTATCATGAATATTTATCACCAGCACTTGTGGCCAGTAAACCGAGCCTGACGTTTGTGTTACCAAGGTAGACACTCGGCAGTTTAGCTGCGCATCAAATATCAGACCGAATGGGGGTTCAGCCTTTCACTTCATGTTTTTACACGTATACACATCAGAATTGTGTTTGTGTTTTTGGCAAATAACATTCAGTTAATTCATGCAAGATATAGTAAATTAATACGGTTAAAATGAACACACATGCTTGTTTTTCTTCAGAGACACATTTATTATGTCTGTTCCTGTTTTTTAAACGTTACATGTCTCGATAAATGCAACTTTTGGTGAGACCTTTTCCAGCCACCGACACGTGGATTATAGTCCAAGATAGGCTATATCGCCTAATCCGTGCCCCTTGATGGATGAGGTGCCCATGCCTTCAGCAGTCTGATCTGCATGCCCAGCTGCCTTCACTCAGTGAGAACCAAATCAATAAGTTAATACACATTTGCAGTTTGGTTTAACTATTAGGTTTCCGGCAAAATGATTCTGTAAGCGTATGTGTGTGAGGGAGAGACATGTGATATCTATTTCTAACAGCTACAACGTCTGAAAACGCTCCAAGTTGCAAGACAGGAAATATCTTGCAAAAACGGTATCCTCCAGCCTCCATCTGCTGAGCTTAAGGGTCCTAATACAAAAAGGTCAAATTCAAGTCAAGGCCACTTTAGTTTATTGGCATGCAGACATGTCAAAACGCCTGCAAGAAACCCTGTCGTATTTGCAGCCATAGAAGGATTTAATTGCCAGACCCAGGGTAATGGAGCAATCCATCCCACAGTGAACGTCGACGTTTGCATACAAAGATAATCCAGACATTGATTTTTGTACACAAAATGATTTATAATCTTAGAATAATAGACTGGACTGGTTGTTTTTTTTTGTTTTGAAGTGTGGAAACGTGTTTATTTCAACATTATTATTTTTTTATTTCGTCCTTAGCATCAGCAAAGACAGCAAAAAAATATATATATATCATTTCATTTAAATATGTATAAATATCACACCATAATATTTAAGCTTGTATTTCAATTAAATCGTACACTCCAACCTCATACTATTCAAAAAAAAAAGAAAAAAGATTGCCACCTAAATTATGGTCCACTATATAAACTCTCTTTAAATCTTTATTATTTTCAAACCACAGCTCTTACATAGTTTGAGTTGGTCAGTCCAACATCACCGTTTTATCTTTAGAAATAAAATGTCAAACTATCGTAAAAAAGACACCATCCAAATTATTATTATTTTTTCCAATGTATTATTTCCTTATGATAATCCCGACTGGAGCTCGTGCGTTCACAGCTCCTTTTACTTAAACCACATCCCTGATTGGGACATTAATCTCCGCTTTGCGCACCGCAGTCCCTGTGCCGGGTTTGGAGAGGGCTCGTTATAGTGAAACATAGGCTCACGGTGACCCCCGTTGCATCAGTTGTGGTCTCTGACACGCTATTAAGTTTAGACCGTGCAGGAGATTTGTGGAGGCGCTGACACGGTGTTGTCGCGTCCCCTTTGACGTGTCGCTAAATGAGGCCACTCCAATTAGCTCTTTGCGACAGGTTGATGCTGCTGTAAACCTCTGCAGAGGGGAAAACACCCGCGTCTGAGCCGCGGGGACGTGCAGCGACGTCGCGATTCACCACTGAGCCGTTATGGTGTAGTTTTTGCTGGTGAAGCGTCTTGCTCAAGGGCACTCCGGCGGTAGTGGCTGAGCGAAGGCAGAGCGACATTTAATTCCAGGACATGCCAGCGGCAACCGACGAGCTTCCGGTTACAAAGTCTCGCTTTATTTAACCCTTGCAACCAGTTAAAGAGCTATTTTTTATTTTGAATTACATTTTTGTTTGCACTGTCTTATTATTTAATAATTTATAATACCATTTTCATTTTTTTCTCTCAAACACAGACTGATTTCCTTGTGTTTATCATGAAGGTTGAATAACTTAAACACAGCTGTTAGTTTGTGTACACCTGTCAATGAAACATAGAGTGACAACAGTTTCCAATCTTGTGTTACCAATTGTGTTTGTTACCATAGAGCCTCAGCCTTTTGTTTCGACCATGCAAGTGCAGCTGATTCGTTATAGAGGCATAAACCATGCAGAGGATTTCTCATGAATTCATTAGCCGGAATGAAATCAGCCCACATTTTCCTTTTATGTGTAAAAAAAGCGATACATATGGTGTCTTAATAGGAGAGGTCTTCTCGCTTACAGAGCAGCTTGTCGACATCTGCTTATCTAATGACTTCTTATTTCGCAATGAGGATGACCAGACAAAGATAATGACTGACAGATTCCCTCTGATCCATTCCATCAGGGCAATGCTTTTTGTCAGTGTGCATCATGAGGTGTCCCTGAGGGAGATATGGCTGAAACCATATGAACTCCTATAGTTTAGTGACATTAAGCCTGATGCGACCTGATGTTTGGGGTTCATCCTGTTGCATGCTTTGTACCCTCTTAAATTTAACAATGAGTCCCAATTAACCCATTTACTAGTGTTCTGTGTAGCATATGGTGTTTTAAATTGTTAGAAGACTCGAATTATTTCTTACTGCTTGCGATTTGGGCATCTTAGAAGCCTTTGTTCTCACTCATTACCAGTTCTACAAAAACAGGAATTGCCCAAACTGATTGGAAATTTGTCAGGGGAACATGTTTTTTCTTCTAATTTAAATTGTTAGTCTGTCCTCAGGGTGGTTTTTGGTTAGTTAAGGTTTGACAGTTTACAATGCGTCTCTTCAGAAACTTGATGTAGTTAAAAGATCAGAACGAATTGCAGTCGCAGTCAAAAACATAAAAAACAAACAAATCTTAAACCCAAGTCAGCATATGAATACTTTAACATCCAGCAGTATTTGTACACATGTAATCATGTCAGCAAATGTAGCGAACTGGCTAGCCTCTGCACAATGATTTTATCTCGGGGTTGCCTGAAATTCAGTGTCGTTTTCCTGTTGGGCTTCTTCCCAAAAGCTTCAAATAATTGTGAAGGACAAGAGGCAATAAATACTAGGTTGTTCTGCCTGCCAGGTGTTCTGAGTGCAGATATTTAAACTAGAAATTATTTTAAAAAGTGTGTATTGAAACCAACTGGAATCATAATTCCTCTGGTTAGCTGGCTCGAGCCTGCAGAATTGCATCTACTTTCATTGCTAAGTTAAAATCCACACTTTCTTTTCTGCACACGTTTGGTGCCTGTTAATTGTTAAGGCTCCGTCATTCTGTTAGATCCTGAATATGGAAGAACATCCATCATCATCTCTCCATCAGTAGAGTCCAGTGCACACTCCAGGCTGTTTGTCATATTAGTGTGTGCATTTGTAGATATTTTCCATTTCTTATTATTGAAGCGTTTACTGAAAAGAATAACACTGTCGTTGAGCCAAAAACCTGAAATCCTGCAGTAAAATGTTACGACTCAAAGGATGTCGATGGATAGAAAGCTTTCTATGCAGTAGGTATCAACCTCGTTGCATTTTAACAAGAGAAGCTGTTGAGACGTACCGACTGATGCAACGCTTCAATCATACCCCGATATGTTCCACCTCTGCAGTGCATTCATTTATAATTATACTGGTATCTCAGAAAGAGAGTGATTAAAAGTGGAATTTGGCAAACAAAACGTGGCTTGTAAGGTATCATCATAACAGTGCGCTTGGCGTAGACATTCTTTCACCAGCTGCATCAGCAGGACACGGGTGGAAATGCAACTTGACTGGCGATGGGAGCCAAGAAAGATCTGGAAGCCGAAAGTGTTTGTCTATGTGTGTTGAACTCTAGCAGGGAAAGCATATTAGCTACCTAATGTTGCCAGAGGATAGATCTAGGGGGAATATGATCATTACAGAGAAAACCGGCAACATGGAACTTCACTTGGTGTATGAGCAGTAGACTGTCAAAATTCAATGTTAAATGTGTAAATTCATTATGTAGGCTGCTAGATCCTGCTCAACAGTTTTACAACACGCTCCGGCCTGTGTGCAGCAGCTGCTCCTGTATGTATCTCGCAGTTCGATTTGATGCCTTTGACTCCTTATCTCACAGCAGACTGAGTGACTCGACGTGGTTTATGTGTGAATAGATGGCAATGTGTGATGTAACAGGGTCACGTCACTTCCAGGAGCTGCGGTGACCTCTGTGCCCCTGTGACAGGGATGTGAAGGAAGTGTGTGAAAGCACCTCTCTAGCAATATTAAATACATGCCAGGGGTTGTGAATTAATTTCAGGCCACGGCGCTAAGTTGAAAGTGCACAGAGGTGAGACGCTGGGAGGTAATACAGCCCGTGACTGCTCGGTTTCTTGTAAACATGCAGGTTAATAATACATAATGTGCTAACATACTAATAAGTGAGGAGGTTGAGTAAAAGGCTATTCTGTAAAATGTCAAATGTAAACCAAACACCCCAAGCTAAAAGGTATTTCCTGATGCTACGTTTGCTTACATTTTGATGACTCAAGGTGTAATGGACCTGAAAAAAAGCCATTTTCGGTTTTGTAGCGGTGCAGCTCGGTTACATTTCCCAGCATAGTGTATCACTTCATGTAAACATCCTGGCAGACGAGAAATCCATCTACGCTACCTGACGGTTTCAAATGTGATCATTCAGTGTGTTTGCTGATAATAATTCCTAAATGAAACGTCATGCGTTTGCATGACATTATAAGGCGTGTGTATCCCATTAATTACAATTGCTCGTTTCTCACTCATGGTTTGATTGATAATGATCGGCCCAAATTTGCTCGGTCCAGGTGTTTGCCGTTCATTATTTTTCCAACCTCTTCAATTAATCACTAATTGATGTTTCCACCTGCAATGGAAATTATACTCCAACTGGCCAAAAAACCTCACAGTTGAAACTTTTTTTGTGGAAAATGTATCAAAATATTTAGCGTTGAGATGGCATGATTTCAGTTTGCTTAATGAAAAATACAATATCCAAAACTAAAATACATTTTCATGCCTGCATGTAAACCGCACCTGTATTAGTTGTGTCGTGGTCTTTTGCACAGCATGAACATAGTCAGTGTTTGAGGGTTTTGAAAGCAAATGACCAGAGTTGATTTGAATGCTCGCCATGTCAGAGGATTATGTCTTGGTTGAAGTTGGGTCACTGTGTGGGAACCTGACTTGATATTTAATGTCTGCATATGGAAACACTTCGTAGGGGAATGTGGAATGTGTTTGAATGATATTGCATCAATAAAGACTTTTTTATTACAATATGTGTCAGAAAATGTTCTGTTTGTCTCCGACGAATGATTCTGAATTTCTCTGAAATGTTAAATTGTTGTTAAAGGTAATCTAACTCGGTATGAGATGCTGTTTTTCTAATAAGGCAGAGCTTGAACACTATGTAGACTTCTGCTTTACTGAGGTCTCTAAAATCTCTGTACTCCACTGAAAGGGCAAATAAAATGTTCGCACTCACAAAAGGTCAAGTCTCTGCAGAAGATCAAGTTCTGAAAAATAGCGAGGCGTTAACCGACAAATAACATCTAAACTTTGCAAGAATTGTAGGAATGAAGACGATGAAAGTGTTTCTGGAGCTCAGAGGAAAGCAGCATTACGACGAGTAGTGCGAGTTCTGTTGCACTGGTGGTGTACGTCTTAGTGGGAACTTGTCAGCAACTTAAAAATGAATATTGAAACTTTGCTCGCGTTGCAAGATGGATCTTCTACAGCAAGACGTCAGTATATTAATGCTGCAATTCTAACCATCATTTATTAATACATAATTATGGTTTCAATCCACTGTGAATAATCTGTGTGTTTACTCATAGCAAATAGCAGGACTAGTGTTTAAGTGACACGTTACTTGTATGCAACCGCTTGTTTTTTTGGAAACATGTGACAGCCCCCTGCACTGCATCCACACTCAGCTATTTGGTATAAAGCCACGCACAGCAGTGGTTTGTGTCTAATGGACAAGTGTTGATAAGTCCTTAAAAAGAGCATCCGGCTGAACTTCTCGCTAAAGGTTGTTTCCAAACTTATGCCACGTAAGTATCCATCTGTCATCGCTTCACAGAAATCTGCAGACCCCGTCCTCAAGCAGATAAATGGCGGCATGTTGCTACCTAATGGCGAGCGGAATGATTGTTTGAAAGCAGCTATGTCTGCAAATCGGTTTAATGTATCTGTTAAAAGAATTCTTCCTCCAGTTTGTATTTTCTTTTCAGGAAATAATTGGTTTATGCTTAAAAACCAGAATCTGTAATTGAGACTCACTGTTGAAGCTCTGTCACTGCACCACTGGCTTTGTTTATGTTTTGATTCGTGTGATTTATTCGTGTTAAAAAATGATCAACTGAGTTCTTAAATCAGAGTAAAACATCCCATTTTAATGTTTTGGAGCTTGTAGTTTTCTTCATTTAGGCTTTGCAAAATAATAATGTGTGTTTCAAGTTTAATAAACAAATAATGTGTTGGTTCTAGCCACACAATCTCATCAGTCTTGTACTTTTTTCCTGCTGGTGCTTCATGAACTGAACCTTCCTCTCCTCCTGTTTCCCTAAATATATTCAGGTCATAACACCCTGTGATATTAGGTTTTGCACTTACAATACAACATGTGAAGAGTAAACACAAGAAGCCACTCTCTTCCTTTCTCCTCTTCGTGCTTTACACAGACAGAGAGATTGAATCGGGATTAGAGTCCATAGTAACATATCTCTAAAATAGTATTAGCATCAAGCACTGCAAGTTAATTATAACCAAAGGGAGTGTGGGGGGGTGGGGGGGGTGGGGGGGGGAGGGGATTAGTGTTCTGATCCCTGGCCTTGTTCAACAAAACTGTGACGTACTGTAAGGTTTGAACACTTTATCCCTCTGGGTTACAGGTCGATTCTTTGCCAAGTGCACCGCAGCCTTTGTTCTCTGAGCCTTTGACAACATATCACACACCTGCTTATGTGAATTACAAGAGTTATATTAATATATAGGGAGGCTGCTTTTCACTAAGCCTTCTTCTTAAAAATCAACTTAGACTAATGTCTAATGCTTTGACATACACATTGTAAAATACGATATATATAACGCTACATCGGGCCATTTAGGATTATTTGCATGCCTATTTTGGGAGGCCTAGATTTGAGACTCGTAAATAATTTCAAAGTTATATCACTCGGTGGCTTTCAGCTGCTTCTGCGACAACCCGACCTCATGGCCACGTGTGGCGTTCAATAAATCACTCATCCCTGACACTTTTGCTGATGGTGTTTGACGAGAATATCAAACATCCATTACTTTCTTTTTTCCATCCAAACACATGTTTCAAACAGAAACAACCAAAGTCAAACGATCATTCTTTGTATTTTCAAACTCTTAAAATTCTTCTTTTTTTTTTCTTTCTCGTCTTATGCAATTAAGTTCATTCAAGTTGAGGATTTTTGCATGTGCAGATGGTTGGGAGGCGCATCGATCTCTGTCAGCGGTGTAATAATGCAGACATTCCATACTGGGACACTTCATGAGCAGAGGAGGCACAAGAGAGGGGGAGTTCCCCAAATCAAATAAAGGCTTGTGTCCTGGCTGAAGTCTGAGAACCAGCACCCCAGTGAGGATGCTGTGGGAATGAAATTATACGCAGCCCCCTGGTTGCACTGTCTGCATTTTTATACATTACAGTTACGGAAACGTTGTTAAGGTTCATCAAATGAAATTCATATGCAACATGCAATAAAACGTTAATCTTAGTGATGTGTAAGTCTGAGCCATGTTACTTTTTGAATCTGAATCATAATGCATTTAGAAAGTCACTGCAGTTTAATATTAAGGTGGTATTATTGTAAAAAGAAATAGCATTAATAGCCTGAGCAAATTATAAGCGTGCTGTGGCGTTTCAAATGAATGGTTCTGGTTATATTTATCAATTTTTGAAGCTTTGAGTTTCCCAACTCTCACCAATCTTACCCCACTTTGTCACACAAACATCGAGCTCCATCTCTATTTATACCGTTTCCCCAGCCTTCTGGCATCTATCTCTTCTAGTGATCTTACATCCACTGAACAATCCCACCATGGATTCCAAAGCCATAAAATGTTTGGCAGCACTTCTGATTCAACTCCTTTTACCTCCCTCGACTGTGGGTCCGCGGCTCGATGTTGACATCACATGTAGAAAATTCTCAAGCACGCGTTGGAGTAACACATGGAAAGTATTGGGGCTGCAGGGAGACATGGGCTGGAGAATGATAAGACTGGATGCCCTTCATCTTTCTCTGTGAATACAGGCCTAAGTCAATTTTACTCTCAGCGTGAGACTTTCTCCAGACCAAGTTTTGAGTAAATCCAATCAGCTGTCCACAGGATTGAGATGTAGTGTGTCACTGATGACAGAGTTCGCTGAAAGGAGAGAGATGCAGTCCAGCGTTTTTAATAAGACACTACTCTTCTTTTAAAGTAGCAATTATCATTAAAAAGGGAGTCACGCTTTAAGACTTAATGTACATTAAGAAATTACCAAGAAGCTACCTTTTAGTTGAATTATAATTTGCTCCCCCAGGTCAAAACGGACAGACAGTTGGGTATACATTTCTATGCTAAATTCCATTGTTATTTTAATACACTCAAATGAATTGGTAAATTTGACTAAACAACATTTCCTCAAAGTTGTCTGAGACACGGTTTCTTTAAAAAAAAAAAAAAATCACACGAGCAAGTGTGTGTATATTTATGGGCCCTCCGTCATGTTTTATGTGTGGCGACCAGAGAATTAAGCTCTGGGTTAAGCATGGCATTGCTTGAGTGCTTTGGCATGGCATGAAATCTCTGTCTGCCAGGTGCCAGCTCCCAAATCATACTTCCCTCAAATGTGCATCACTTTTGACAGGGGGACTGTACGGGGCTATCCTGCTGCTGTTCCAAGAAGACAGACCACATACAGGCGGCCCACCCACCCCACATGATCCACTCCACTCCATTTATTTTTTTTTTCTTTTGGGCACCTTCCCATCTCCACCCCTGTCTCTTTCTCTTCTAATTTTTTGATTGGCTTGATTCCATGCTCATTAGCATGTCCCATTATCTTCTGGAATATTCAGGGTAATGTTTCCAGTTGCTGCCGTTCCAATTATTGTAGCATACAACATGGTTCATGACTTTCAAGTTTCTGGAAGTGTTTCAGCTTTTTGTCAAGGTCTTCAGTCACATGTGAGGGCTGTAGATTTGTCAAGGGCATCTGTTCTAAGCTGGCCCAGAAGACAGACAACGCGGCAAAGAGGGAGTGGAGGTGGGGGTTTGGGGGGTGGGGGGGCTGGAGTGATCCACCTAGAATTTGTTGAATCAAATCCTTGCACCTGGATATAATTGTCGTACTGCTGTGCTGGGAGTTGCCACTGCCACAAAGAGAGCAAATTAGTGGCTCGAAAATGGCGACCTGTCAAGACACGCAGCCTCACCTGGTATAATATTTTACCAAGACAAAACGCTTTCCTTGCATTGCTGGTTAATGATTATTTTGTTTACCGGCTCGATAAAAACACCACACTGAATTGCTGAGATGATGAGCATGAAATCAAGCTGCACAACAGCAAACAGTACAGCAGTGTGTAATAGCTCCTCAAAGAGCTAAATGAGTCATTTACATGTGAACTAAATCAAATGCAAAATGGTTTTGTTTAGTGTTTAAACCCTTTTTTTCCCCTTTTGTGTCGAGTTATGTTTTGATGCTCATGGGCTTTTTAAAGGGAAAAACCAACTGCGCAGTTCAGATAAATCTACATCTGGTTTGGTATCGAAACAATGCACATGTATTATCTTCGTGGTTTGCCATATGGATACATGATAAACAAAGGATTTACATAAACCTAAGGAATTAATAGCCAGTAATAATAATATCTATCAGACTCTTGAGTGCAACCAAACTAATCCCTTCTTGCGTAAGATCAGGGAAGTCCTTTCATCTGGATTTGGAATCTGGAATGTATAACTTAAACACACTAAGCCGTTATATGTGCAAACTCACTTACGTGCGGCTGCTTTCGGTCAGCCTGGAGTCTCGCAGATTGTGTGAGGGGAATAGAATTACATCTTCTTAACTAAATAATGCAGTTTACAGAGATGGCAAGGATAAAGAATTGCAACCATGGGGGGTCTGGACAATAACTACGAGCATTGATGAATCTTGTGGAAGATAACAACAGGCCTAAGCATTCCTCTAAGAATATTAATGGAACACTCTCGATTTATATTCCTTCATGAATTCCAGCTGTATGTGAAGTTTATGGTATTCATTTTCATCCGTGACAAATTGGTATTGTTTCATTGCAAAAAAAAGGTTATCATTCGTTTTTTTTATTTCATTTTTAATCTTGGCAAGCTAACCATTGCAGAAAATACCATAATTGATCATACATTCCTCTATAAAACGGCCACCTTGCATTTAGTATCCCATATGGATGCAATATTATAAGCTTTAAAATAAAATGATAATTGAAATCAGATTTTTGAATTAAAACCATTTATGGTATCCAGTTTTATGGATGGGAGTGGAGGGAGACTTTTACATTCTGTTTCTACGACTCTTCATTGAAGTGTTATTTTGTGTTGGACCTGGCAGGGTGGTAAAGCAACGCGGTCAGAGTATGGTTAGGTGTTTCATGGTTGCTGGGTGAAGCCATATAAGCAATGTGGCAGCTCTGTGGCCTCTGAATGTTTTCAGTGGGAGAAAAAAAAACATGGTTTGGAACTTATAGTTCACAGCGAAGTCGGGAGTTTCCATTTTATTTTCACATTTTATGGACTGGAGGCAAAGCTTACTATACTTTCTATTCACTCCAAAATTCAAAAATCATGAAATAATGGTTCAGACCGCTGTAAAAACATCACCTTATTTGACTTTGAGGCATGCTCTCTGGTTGAAAACAGAACCATTTATTGTAGCATGAAAACAAGTGTCCCTAGTAATACAAGGAAAATATGCATCCAGCTGTCTCATTCACAGGCGATGAAAGAGGTTTTGAGGAAGCAATTGCTAAATCTGGAGTAATCCATCACGGTTTCTCCGTTCTCTGCACCTGCATGGTGAGGGACGTCCCCAGGGGACCGGGGCTATAGACACTGTGGTACGTAGTTTAATGGTTGAATCAGCTGGCAGGTGTGCCCCAAAAGTTTCTCTGCCACCTGCACACTGGACAGTCCATAATTGGTGTAACTGTTGTATTGCTTAGCTGGACAGAGAGACACACCTGCATGGGCCAGGATGGATTAAATACTTAATGGGCGTGCCTTCTTCTACTGGAGAAAACAAACAAACATCCTTTGAATCTCTGGCATTTCCTTTTTAATAATTTCAAGCCTCACCTGGGCCTTGATGAAGATGCAATAACAATATTAACTGTGAAGTTGCTATTAACCTGACAACAAGCTGCTATATATTCAAATAAATTTGACACATTTGTGTTTTGATCGGTCATCAGATCGTCCAGGATGTCTGATGATCCTGAGGATAAACCAAGATGTGAACAGTAGAGGATAAATTGCGGCGTTGAATTGCTCATCTAATGACGCGGATTGAACAACAGTCTAAGTGGCTTTGAGCTAACAATGAAAGAGACGAGCAAAAAGCTCAGAAACACCAATATGTTCTTTTAAGCTGGAATAAATTGACCCCTTTTGTCCCCCAGAGTCTATCTGTGGAGCTTGAATGGCCATTAGTGCCAGCATAAAACAAATGAAACCAGCACAAGATCCAAGAAAGCTGATGCTAATTTCCAACTACAGAATTCAAAGTATGCAATTAGAAAAAACAAGCTCCATGTTATATTCCCTGCTTATATGTGGTCTCTTTAGAAGATTTTATTCACAAATGTAACTAATCAGATCACTATCTGTTGCGTGCTGCACATCTTTGATTTCTTTTGTACACATTCAAAGGAGACATTTTTTTTAACGGATCAGTGTATCTTTGTTACAATAATATTACTGTCATAGTAATAAACTTGTGTTGCTGCCAGCCATTAATGACAGACTTTACCTGCCCTTGTCACAAAGAGGTAGATCTTTGTTTATGTCCCTTCCCCCTATTTAGCATCGCTCTACATGCATTCACTGTAAAGAGCAGGAAGACTAATAAAGGCTGGATTTCAATGATGCAGCTAACAACTAAAAGCACCCGACACAGATAGTAATAGTTGAATGTAAGTCGTATGTTGCCAACTACTTAGCCTTGTTGCAGCTAGTCTGTGATTCTTCACTACTTTTGAAGTATTTGATAATAAGAAAGACATTTTCAAACTAAGGCTTTTGGTGAAGTCATGGTGTATGTTTTTGTTGTAACAGAGGTGTGGCAGAAGGTACGCGTTTTGTTTTATTTGATATCCGTTCCTTTCCTAGCGCCTAGTGGCAGGGCTGATACTTGAGGCCATTTTAGCACAGTGGCCACAGCTGGAATTGCAGGTCACATGACACCTGATGGCTCATACACAATTATTAAAAAAAAGCAATTGTTAATAAAAAAAATGAATTCTGAACTTCACAAAGACTTTGATAATACGCTCTTTATATTGTCTTATTATCCACCATTATGTCCTTTTTTATTTATTACAAAAAGCTGAAACCTAAAGATCTATTTCAGCAGTAACGTGGTGAGCAACTTTCACTGGAATGAAGGAAACACAGCATCCACATCCCTCAATACATCTACAGCATGAAGCTTGAAATGTTCAGCATGAACAGGGCTTTGTTATGAGAATGGTGAAATTACTATTCAAACTTATTGATGAACAATCCAATAGATAAAATAAATAATGCAAGTTGAATACTTCACTCCACAGTTCATTATCATACCTCCACACACATGAATACTAAACATTCAGTATTTACAATAATTACAGTATAATATTTGCAGTAATTACAATCCATTACAAAGATGACATTAGTGTAATTTGTTCTTCATTTTTGACTTAACTGCCTCATCACACAGATCCAACATTGCCAACATAAACTTGTGCAGTTCAGTGACTAAAACCACCAAGCTGGTTTCTACCTGGTTTCATCATTAAATTAATAAATATGTATTACGTCTCACGTTTGTTTTGATAATATCATTTATGATGTTTTGAAGCTACTTTTACTAATTGTGATTATATCTTTATTTATAATAGGAAGAACGTTCGTTTTATCATCTTGAACCTCTCTTTTACGTAAATGATGCATTTACTGTCTTATTATTAATACTGTGTGAATATGTTGGCCTTGTCCCAGCTGAGATGTGTGATTTAAGAAAGAACAGGCTGTGGGAAATGGGAGGAAAGACTGCGCTAATGGCTGCCAGCTAACATAAAAAATATTTGATGTGTATCTCCCCGAGGATATCAGATAAAACTACTCTGATTTTACCTTTGAACTTGACACAAATAGAACCACAGTTTCTGCTCTCTACGTGCAGCTCCCAAGTGTTCTCTTTGCGAGGGCCAACCCCGTCTGCGGTGCATTAGTTTCTAGTTCTTGAGATTTAAACTGTGGCCGCAACACATAGTGTAACAACTCCCCAGAGAGAAGCAGTGATTGCACTCCAGTGCATGAGATGATGTTATGTTTAATGTGTCAGTTTATTCCTTGAGGGGTTCCCAACATCTGGCGTGCTTTGAATTGTTAGGATGCTCCCACTTCCATGTCTTTCACTTCTCCTGATTGGTGAAAAGCCTATGTTCCATTTTTTTACAATTTGTATTCTACAGTTGTCATTATCAATTAGGCAAAGGAAACTATCCATTTCCTGTTGTATTCTACCAGTTTCCGTCCTTGTTTTGTTGATTCCCTGCAACTTGTTTTCACTGAATATGGCAGCTTTTGCCGTCTGATAATACAAACAGTACTTGCATTCATATGTTAGGATACTCTTTTTAAGTTTCAGTGCTACCCAGCCTCACAGGTACCCAGAGCAGCTCTCTGCAGCCATCCTTTAGTTAGCTCCCTGCAGTAAAAGGTCCTGCCGGAAACTGGGTTTGATTTGTTGATGTGAGTGCGCTGAGGGCAGAGTGGGGGCCAAGCATTAATGGGATCGAGACAATAGGCCATCACTAATCAGAGACCTCAAGGTTGCCATGAGGTTAATTGTAATGCAGGTGGCACAAGGGGAGGGGGCGAATAAGAAATGTCGACTCCTTTACTGCCTTGGCGGCCATTGTGTTCTAACATTAAGCCCTGGGGCTAGGATTTGGCTTTCTCTCTCGCTCTTTCCCCTGTGTCCTCTTTACCTTTTAATTTCTTATTATCCGCTGATTCCCATTCAACCTCCATGGGTTAAAGAAAACCTTTTGCCACGTGTCAAAAGGAAATGTTAATATTGAGCCTGTCCTGGCTGTTGTGATGCGTGGCAAACCATTGTGGGTGATTCAACAGTGTATTTCACATTCACTGGAAGCACTCCTGTTGCATCATTGTTATTTGTTTAAACCGACAGAAACAGCAGACCCTGCTTGCTTTTGTGTCGTTGAAAGGCCATCTCCACAGAAGAGCCGGGTCATGAATACACAATAGGACAGTGTCCTCAGAGTAGCATTTGTTTTAGCCTAGGTTTTGTTGTTTCTTGTTACCATTTTTCCGGGAGGTTGGACTGAGCTGCATTTACCATGTTTTTCATGTGAGTTTTCCAGTGAGCTGTTTGAAAGGTTGTGGAGTTTAGAGAGACAGACACATCACTGAAACATTGAGCTTATAAAGTACTCTCACAAATGTGTGTTTGTGTGGAGGAGGCTCATAACATTCATCAGAAAATTGCAAAATATATTCAAACGCTTACATGCTAAAATGTATCGGACATATTAGAATTTCTTTTTTTTGAGTAGAAGAGAAATAATCTAAACTAACCCGAACCCCAAATTATCACATTTCATCCTGGAGAGACTTTGAATATTTGTGCTAAATTTCATGGCAATCCATCCAATAGTTGTCAAGAAATTTCACTTAAAATCACAAATGTCAATCTCATGGTGTCAGCCAAGTCACCAATGTCATTATGATTCATCCTCTGGGCAACATGGGTACCTTTAACAAATTTCATGGCAAACGAATTGTGTAATTTCAGTCCGGACCAAAATAGTGGGCCAGTAAATGGTCCCTAGAAGCGTGGCGCCAGCATGGCTAAAAAGTGCCTTAAAGTAAGAAGCAAACGTGTTTATGTTATCGATGTTTAACCAAACCACAATCTTTCCCTAAACTTAACCAAAGTACAGTTTGTTGGCTAAACATAACTCAGGATGCAAACCTTGATCTGCAGTTTCAAAGTCCTGCCCTTTATAAGCTCCCATCCACCAAATTCAGTGTCCTTTGTTCCCTGGAAAAAATGTTCACTGACCACAATCCAGGCAGCAATTACATTCCCTCAAAACCAAACTGGCTAAACAAATTAGCAGAATATCATTTCTAGAGGACAGGATTGGGGCTACTATAGCATTTGATGATATAATTATCATCAAATATCAGGATTCTCTATAGATGTGTAATTGCTTAATTAACCTGAATATCAATATTTACTTTTTGTTCTAATCTGCATCTCAGTTTGCAGATCGGATTTTTTATTACAGCGATTACTAATTCAAAACCATCTATTTCATCCTATTTGATCTGTTCCCTTTGATATAACGTCCTCTAAAGTTTGATATTTTTTGCTCATCTTCTACGTCGGTCCTCTCACAACTTTAACATTTCGCCCCTGACACAAGAAATACCATAAAGGCCAATCTCAGCAGCTCAAGTGCTGGACATCATAGTGATCATTTTTTTCCCCCCCCTTTGCGTTTGAGAGGGAAAGGGTCAACTGGAGTGAAGGGAGGGAGGTGGATTTCCTTGAAAGACAAACATCTCAGTGTCTGCCAACCTGCAAATGGCCCCTGTGTTTATTCAGCTGAGGATTGGACGGCAGCCAGAGCATCACTGTGGCAGGCTCCTTCTTCCATGGCATATGTGAGGGCAATGCGTTGAAATTTGCGTTTGATACATGACAAATGAGATGGTATTGAACAGCAGGGGTGCTGGTAAGGCATGGCTGGATGAGGTACAGCCGGTATGGTCGAGGGTAAGAGGAGGGAAGGGGGCACTGTGTTTCTGCCAAGATCCTTCCTCATCAAACCATTGTGTTAAGGGAATTGCTTTTACTGATTTATGGCAGAAAAACATGGCATAAAAAACACAAAGTATGAGACAAATGAGTGATTTATTGTTATCTCCATTCCTGTACAATGACAGGTTGAACAAAACTCCCATTGACCAAAGGCTGGATCTCTTCACTTCTCTGCTCTGATCACCTGTCTGTGTCGAAAATGCTAATAACCCTCAAAGCAGCCGCCTTTCGTTTAGAAAGCCTTTACATCTTGCATGCAAAAATATGCATTCCAGCTTTATTTTTAATCCAAATTTGCAACTTCCAAATAGTATTAACCTGGTGATTATACCAGCAAATGTTACATGTACACCTTTCATCTTTCACCCACTTCATGTGACCAACACCGTGGTCTGACAAAACCAGATAAAGTGGCATTATTCCAACTATGGGCTGATATTTACCACATTCATCCGGATATGTGACATTGAGAGGGACAAGCAGAACCAGCATGGCGATTAAGGCCCTATTATCACCTGTGCCTCCAAGACATCCGTGACTTTGCCACACATCCGCATGGGCAGGAAATCTGTCGAGCTGCAGACTAGCAGCGACTTTGAAATCAACCTCTTACGATGAGTTGCAATGTAAAGCACTTTGAAACGCAAGATGGTGCTTACCTGAGCAGATCATCTGGCGTCACGACGCGTCTTTGGGGGGGGTTGGTCGATCACATCCGTCAAAGTGTTTAGGCGGGTTCGTATCAAGCGGAACATTCTTTCATCTTGCTTAAGGAGGAGTGTGGCGTTTATGCCTCCAGCTAAGCTCTGAACTGACACCTTCCGTCCTGTTCGGTTGGCCTTAACTGGGGGTTGATCAGCAGCTCTCAAATTCAATCAGAGTGGAACCTTGTGTCAGTGTCGGGGTTTTTAATCCGAACCTTTTTACAACATCGCACTCAGTGAAACTCAAGTCGCATTTGCAAGAATTGGAAGAAGCTAATCTGGATATTGAAATGTAGTTCTTGAGGTTTGGAAAGCCACACTGAAGCAATATATTGTTGTTGCTATTTATTAGGTGGCTAAAGCTTGTGTCAATTCGATGTTTTTACTGTTCATGAATGAGAGGAATAAATGCATGCTATATAATTGCTCCTTCATGCTGTTTTCGATGCAGCATTTCTCTCAAAAGGGCTTTTTAGTGTTGACAGAAATCACACAATTGTTATAATTGATGGGATCTGTTAGCAATAACTTACATGTTCAGCAATCACTTTATTATTTGATGATTTGAACGCATTCATTGCAGATCGCACATATTGATTGGCTAATAATCACATAATGTTTCGGTGCCTGAAGACCTCATCGCTATCAAGAGTCTGGTGCAACAAGTCTGGCTCTTAATGAAATCATGTTCGTTCGTCACCATCACATACCACCTCTCATCTTAGATGTAGCACCTATTGGGAGGTGTAGACCGTCTCAAGGGAGACTGTGAAATCTTTTGAGGCTTGTTGATGGAAAATGTGTCTAAGTTCCCAACTTGACACCCATCTTCCGCCACCTCTGCTACTGTGGGATCCAGTGTCTTTGGGTGAAGGGGATGTCACAGGTTACGAACCGACTTTGCTGCGGCTACTCGAGCGAAAACACAAGAACGCCTTCATTAGGAGATGTTCCCATTTAAGGTATATAGGATGACTGCAATACATGATCAACTGTCCCCTGATGGCACTGATTACGGAGAGTTAAATACAAGAGTGGAAATGTTGTAGGTGGATAATTGTGTGCTTAGTGGATAAATGAAGTTGTAAAAGCCATCTGCTACATTTCATTGTAAAATTACGGAGCATGGAGGTTTCTTTTGTTTCTATTTACCTGAAAAGGAGTGAAAGGCCTTCGGGGTGTTTGTACTAAGGCAATAAAGACATCTCACACGTGTATTTAGCACCTAGTCCTGTTTCATTATGTGTGTTTACACACAGTGAATTATACTATATAAATGGCACAGTGAGGGAATAAAAAAAAAAATCCAGACTCCCTGACCTCTTTCCAGGAACCAACCAACAGGGATGGTTTTAATGCCACAACATGATTTGTATTTTTACATTTGCTTTACATATGATTATGTTACATATTTTCCTTTCGCAATTACAATCAGGTTGCATTGCAGGGTTAGATGTAATCCCAAAGTAATACAAATTCAGCTCACCGCTAATGATATTCATGAGTTGCAGCGTGCCCCAGTGCTCTGCCTGTAGCTTGTACCTATTGTTAAGCCTTCCTATCTCCCCCTGAGGTATAGGCTAGTGGCAACATTTAAGTAAATGACATAATCTACACTTATGCATAGCGTAGAAAAGCCGTCATTGAAATTGAAAGTATTCCAGGCCCGTTTCTTAACGTTTGCAACATATCACATGTCTTCGTCTTCTAAAATGTGGCTCGGGAACAGAATTGAACTCTTTAATTTATAAGGTCTTCCATGATTAGCTAAAAAGACTTCAAATTATTCGGAAAAAAACTATGCTCTACTCTTCTTTTTCTTTCAAAACATCAAAGCGGCTCAGTCCGTTGTTATCCTTCATGTCATTATCAAGAGCTTTTCTAAAGGACATGAAAACTATGTCACTGCCTGCCATTTAACATAAGACAATAACCTCCTTAAGTACAAGGCTAAGTCTCAGCTCCGCCTGCATTAGGCAAAAAAAAGGCTTGTGTAATTAGTCGTGCACTATAAATCAAGTGGTGTGAATCTATTTCGCCATGGCCTAATTGAAAGTGCTCTCTTTTTTTTCGGGGACGCTGTAGTCGGACACAGAGCTCCATCGGATGGTGATAGATGTGGAATCCAGCACAAACAGTTTGAACCAGTCAGGCCGTGATTGATCAGTACCCTCTGGGATGTCGGGTGGATCTTTCTCCTTCAAGCAGAAGATAAAAGCCTTAACGACTCTCCAGTCTTGTTGTACCTCCCAATTGTGTGTTTGTGTGTGTGTCTCTCTGTGTGTCAGGGTTTCATTATTTCGCAGTGTTTGACCTTGAAGGTTCTGTGTGCATTTGAGCTGTGATGTCTCAATGATTTCTCTTTTAAGTGCCAAAATGTGCCTTTTATGCACTATTGACGCTGCTATACACACACTACATTACTGCCCCATGGAGGAGGCTATTTGCATGAAAATTTAGTTGATTTATGACTGGATTCTATAGCATTTTCTATAATCACCCAGCACATTTTTGCAGGGGCTTAGTAGTGGCCGTAGTGATGCCACAGTACAGTGCTGTAACACAACTTCAAAGACCGTTTTGTTCACACGCACCCTCACAAAAACACAGGGTGACTTCACTGGCGTCCAGTGGCAAAGGTGGACCAGCTGGGCTGTTTTGTTCTCCACTTGTGTGTGTTTTTTTTCTTCTTTCTTTCTGTTTTCGCCCTCTTCATCGTCCCCAGTTCTTCTCCCATCTTTTTTTTTTCCTCCAAGCATTTGCGCCGGAGATTTACACTTGCTGTTGTTGATAGAATAAAAAAAATAAATACAAAAAACTGCAAGCAGGAGAGCGGGCGATGCTGGTGATTCAGGTTTGGTGTGTGGTATTTCAATGAGGGTCTTGGCTGATTGTCCCATAGTGGCGATGGATGTGGCTTTTGGAAGTGGAGGTGCATCAGAGGGGATCACTCGGCATCTGGCCCAACACTCTTGTGTCACTGTGACCCTCCTGTGGGGGAGGCTGTGAGGGCCACAGTAGGGGGTCCCACTGAAAAGCAACATAAATTTCAGAGGGAGAATCAATAGACTGTGAGAATTGTAAGAGATGCATTGGTTTGGACTCTCTGACTGTGACCCTGGTACTTTGCTGTATAGAAGTCGCCAAGGACGCACTTACAATCCTCAACAACAGTGAAAATAACAACATAAAACAACAGCATGTATGATCCACTAAAAGTAGACGCTTTTGTACGTCTCTCAATTATCACACTAACTCAACTAACATGGCTGAATTTTCGGGATAGCCTCAGAGGAAAAAAAAGGGAGGAAAAAAAAGAGTCTGTTACGTGGGGGAAACCTATTCTCCCACAAGATGTATAAATAGCCGCAGCCATGGCTCTCTGTGTCAAAGTTAGGACACTCAGTGGGGTGCACACTTCAAAGCAACCAGGGAATTCTCCAAAACAACTGCTGGCAATTTCAAATCAGCATTCCCTCTGAAAGCAATGCAACCTTTCACCTGTAGTCTGGCATGAGATAACTAGAGGAGAAAATGTCAAATTCAGATTTTACAGTATAGTGTATGTCGTTAAAAAAAAAAGGTAAAACTGTCTATATAGGAATTAGAAATGTCCTTAACAAATAGTGTCGATGCATGGATATGTCATTGCATGCCACATAATGTTATAAAAACAATTGGTTTTGTGTTTTAAGCTTTGGCAGATTTTATCCAAGAAACTGAAAACACAGCTGATCAGGCTTCAAAAAGACGCCTCATTTGCCACTTGGTAGGAAATAAAAATGACCCACGGGGGTTAAAGGCCAAAACACATGTCAAGAATTTCCCCAAAATATATTTATAGCAGAAACGGGACAGCGAAGCTCTTCATTTTAATTTGAACAAATACATGTTGTATTTATTTGTTTTGGTCTTCAAACACCAAACATGAACCAAGAAAGATAGCCTTAAGCCGATTGAATGAAGACATGTGGTTAACATGGTATTGTGTCTTTGAAGGAGTCGGCATGTGGTGCATTGTGGGTAGTGGGGTGCTCTCTGGCCACAGCAGGATACTGGCGGCTCTGTCCAGTTTTCAGGTGCTGTCGCTCTCTCCTCCGTCATATTAATTATGGGATGAAAAAAAACTCTAATCCCTCAGCCTTTGAAGTGCTAGGCCACTTTTTGAAAGGCTAGAACCAAAATATCACCCACACACACACACACACACACACACACACACACAAACAGGCATACAGGACACAATGTATGCTGCTTCAAAATGTAAAAGATTGCATACGCACATTTATTTTATGCTAGGACTGTGATTTAGTGTGTTTTTCCTGATGACGATCTTCATGTGACATTTTATAGCTACTAAAACTCTGTGGATTATAGTTTCTTTATCCATGTGATTACATTTATACAGCATATAATTTCCTCCATGGATTAGTTCACCCAAATGCTCTGCTGGTAGTCATTTTGGCTTCTGCACCATTTCCGAGCTCTGAATGAAGACGATGTCGATGTTGCACTGTATTCACGTTCCATCTCCCCCATCGCAGGTGAGTGTTCCACAGAGAGCGAAAAACTCATTCACAGAAAGCCACGCGATGAACGTTCCCTGAATTTTACATATTTCAACTCACTACCCATAATCTTCTCCTTACTAATCTTCTCAAAGAATGATGTCAGCAAAGCAGAGGCGATGTGAGGATATCTTGCTCCGTTTTCTCTTTTATTAATTCGCCCATTCTGTTTGTGTTCATGTCTGAAAACACATTCATGCAGATGGATAGCCCTCTCCTCCAAGATAAAAGTGGAGTCCCTGCTGAACGGTCACACAAGACTGTCACCCCGTCTCTGGTAAGCAGACTGTGGTCTAGCTTTCCCTCTGTAATCAGATCTCAGGCCTGCACTTCATGGAGGAAAACAGCCACTGGAGATTGGCAGCCTACAACAGGTTTTATGGCTGTTGTTTCAGGTGGGAGGCAAGTTAGTCGGATGGATGACTGTCGGAGGGATTTTACACTGCCCTCTTGTGCTCCGACACATACTGTACTCCCTCTCCTCTGTTCACGCTGACTAATTTTTACTGCTGTATACGTCCCCGCAGCTTTGACGGCACAGCGGCAAACAACAAAAAGAGCCAACAGTGCAGTTAAATATTATGTAAATATCATTGAAAATGCTGAGGGATGTCGGTGCTGTTTTGTTTTTGTTGATCTCTACAGTCATGCAGTTCATTTTTTGGAACCTGCAGGTTACACAAACAGGCATAGCCACTGGATAAGTGATGCACATTCCTGCTTTTAATACTCAGCCTTTAAATGAGCTTACTTAGGCCCAATACCAAAAGATTAGTGGCATATTGCTTTTGCACAACAGTTTTAAAGCACTACTTACACCTCACAGTTATGCTCGGGTAAGAAATAGCTTAATTAGTTTTTTTTTTCTCCATTTGTTTTTTTATGTTTTAATAAAAAAAAGCTGACCTTTCACTTCAAAAGATGTGTCTACAGATTATTTTATATTAAAAAGAAGACAGCATTTTTTAGGATGAAGAATAAAACAAACACCTCAATATTCTTTTCTATTAGGACCGATTAAGAATGGTAGATATTGCGAGCTGCACTCTTCCTGCTCTGCCACATGTCAAAAGGATAGAGAGGAATAATTGTTTGATCTGTCCTTTTGCCTGTCGCTGCCCTAATCACTCAAGACTGATTCAGAAAATGCAGGCTTGAATGTCAGAGGGCCTCCTGTGGAGAGGTGGAGCATTTCAGTGGCTTTGGACAGCCGTGCCCCGGTAATCACCACTCTCAACCTGGCCGGGCACTCCAGCACTCCCCTGATTGAGCACCTCAATCTAACAAGGTGCTATTGCTGGAGCCAGAGATTCTGCCAGGTTTTGACAAACCAGCGGATTGTCCCTGATCATCATGGGACATTGCTTTTTCACAGCTCAGCCATGCATGTTGCAGGCAGCCTCGGAGTCAGGCACACCTGCCAGCGCTGTGAACGTGAGCGCTGCACGGGAAATTAAAAATAAGCTTGAAGGTTACTGTCCTTTAAAGAAAAAAAAAGAAGAAATCTAATAATCCCACATCATTTGAAGGATACATCACCAGAGATCAGCTTGTTTCCTGTCATGTTGTACTGTGGAGCCATTTTGGGAATACAATTTACATTCCCCCTGTGATTTCTGACTGCTTCCACGCTTCCTCTGACCCTGTTTCAGTCTGTGACACCAGGGCTTGCCCTCAGGGAATATACATCCCGATCCGAGCTAGATAGCAGTGTGTTTACAATTACCTTTAACCTTTTACCTCTAGAGACCTAATTGATTACAGTAGCAAGCAACAGTCTGTCAGGCTTTGAATTGTGATATTGTTGAAAGATTTAAGACAACTAGGGCTGCAACTAACAATTACTCTCATAATGTAATGACTGTTAGCTGTTTTCACACTCCCATGACTTTTGAGTTTCAACAGTCAAATGGATTTTTGACTGTGAAATCGCTGTGGGTCCACAGAATGACTGCAGCTATAACGGTACATTATAGTGAGGGAGCACAGGTCTAACTGGAAAAAGATACATTCAAAGTTTGGCATTTTATTTAAACTGTAGTAAAGAAAGTGAAAAATACAATTGATCAAAACAGTGTTTTGTGTTAAAAGTTGGATTAAAGCTAAAGAGTGTTAGAGTTAACTTGTAACTTAACACAGAGAAAGTAATACTGCATTAATTCCTTAAAAAGTCTAAAGACTAAAAACTGTGGTGATTTCTAGAGTTATAACCTTCACAGTAAAATTAGGGACAGTGTAAGTGGTACTTCCTGAGTTTCAGCCTGCTTAAGAGGTTAATTGTAAAATCCTTCACAAAATACATCAAAACACAGCGGCAGAAAAAAAGAGTACTTTTGAAGGGTTCAAATGCGTTTGGAGTAACTACTAGCTGTAGGATGTTCGGCAATGTATTCGCAAATTATGATCAATTGTAGTTTTTACAAAGCTGAATTTAAAGTGTCATAAATGTCTTCACTCAATGGGAAATAATAGCCTTGTACAGACTTGCGAGAGTTGAAATTCATTGTAGCTTTGCCCCCAGTTCTTTAACCTCTCATCTGTTTTCAGCTTAATATAATATTGTTGATTTATCTGTGATATATTTGGAGCTGCGGGCGTTTTCTCGCTCCTATTCTCAAATGAATAGATGGTCATTGAGGGTGTGGACGGGTGTTTCATTATTCTAGTTGGCTTGCCTGTGAAATGTGGAAAGAACATGGCGGTCACTCCATCAAAAGGAATTATGTTCAGTTTCTCACAAAGACATTTGTCACACGGGACAGCAGGTATTAGGCCAATGAAAGACTCTTAACTCCTGTTAAAATCAACACCTTTGACTTCTTGCGACAGGAGCCGAGGGAAAACAGCCACTTGGTCTCCTTCGTTCTTGGTGGCATTTTCAACGCAGATCCTCATAACTTGAAAGTTGATTAATAGTACATTTAGCACAACTCACAGCCTTCTGGATAATAAATTAGGGTCATTAATCAATAAAGAGCAGAGCAATTCCAGGAGACAGGGGACATGCTGGTTCCTAATAGAAAAAGAGAGGAGTGACGCTCAGGCCTTTCCCACCATTGACCACCCTGGCTGAGGTGTTCATTGTGCACCTGCCTAAATCCAATTAAATGACATAATTAATGAACATCTTTCTCAACAATAATGGGCTTTGCCTCTCCACCAGCTTATTGATTTTTTAGTGACAAACCAGTTAGGATAGCCTGTCACTGTCGACTTTGATGATTTACTAGGTTTTATGTCTTGTAAGTTAAACTAAAACTAATATTTGAGGGGTTTTTGTATTGAAATGGAAGGTCTTGAGATGTGGTTTGAGATGGTGTGTAAATGTTTCAGGAGGCTCAGCAATTAGATGTTACCAAGTGGTAGCTAACGATACACACCGGTCCAACAATGGACCCAAAAGGGTCTTAATGAATTTTAAAGACCAAACACATTCCCGCTCTATAACATCTAGATGAGCACAACTACACGATCAATTAACGATAATGAGCAAAGTAGATGTCATTGAACGCGAGCAGAAAGCAGTTAGGTGCTTGAGTAGTGAACAAATGGTTCAGGTTCGCCTGGCTACCTGAAAAAGCGCCTTCCCCATCCAACGCTGTCACATTGCCTCAGCTTCATTCAGCTTGATTAATGATAAGCTGTGGGGCACAGCTAGCAGGTCTAGTCTCAATTATGAAAAAGGCAGTAACTAGTCCATTGTGCTGATGCCTTTATTCCACTGACAACGCTGAGAAATCGCAATATTTCTAATCAGAGTTGAATCATTTATCACTCATTTATTGGCGTTCTTCGACTCCCTGCTTCATCCATCCAACCTTGGCCTATCCTTTAAAGCCACGGAGCTGCGTGCTACAGCCTCTTAATCCATTATCAGCCATTCCTGCGTTTATTGTATTTTCATAGGCGCTGCTTTCTAATATGAAATAAAATGCTATGTTGTGACTATCTTCTGAATGACTATTTGCATCTTTAAAGCATATGGCGCTGTCGATTTTGTATTGTAAATATATTTGCCTGGAAAGAACAGAAACAACTTTCCCTCTTTCACCATTAAATTCGCAACGCCTTGAGTTTATAGGGGAAGATAAGTGAGTTTAATATGCACTGGAGGGTAAAGAAAATATTCTATTACTGCATGTAGTATGGAAATCACCCCATAAAGAAACTAATATGGCAATTTGGGGGGCAATTTTTAATATGGTTTTTATGATGCACAGTTCTACTTATGGTAATGAAGTTGTCATTGTACTTGTTCACTGCTGCTAACGCACAGCCCATCTTTCAATTTGTGGGAATTAGACTAAACTGTTACGAATGAACTTCATTAATGCTGGAATGAGAAGAAAAAAACATGTTATTGCATTTCTGGACCACTGGCTCTGGGATTGTGTGTTTTATATTGTTTTGATCTAATTTTGGAGTTTGAGAGAAAACACTCTCTTAGGTATACAGGACTGCTCTAAAATACAAACAAGCAGCAGGGGATCGTTATCTATTCTGAAATGGATGCCATACCAAAGTCTCATTGAGAAGAGGGATGGTGCGGTTTACGATTGTTACTGAACTAACAGTTTATCTATTCTAATTCAAGTATATTTAGTGTGACAAGAGCATCAATCGGGTATAACAAGGTGTCCTGATCATAATGTCTGATGGGTCTAAATTTAATGTGGTAGTTTCGTATCATTATAAAGGAAAGCAAAGCTCAAGCAAACCTAAAATCTGATAAATAAAAAACACGTCAAAGGAACCATTCAGGACCAGCGTTCGCTGCTGATCTGTGTATTTATATTCTTTTATTGACCAAATGATAATATCTGGTCTGTCGTCGGTAATTGCTCCACTTGTCGTCACACATGGCACATTCTCTACCCAGATGTCTCACTGATTTGTACATGAAAAAGTATTGGGAGTTTACAAAACCACATTACCCACATTACCACTTCATTACTTCCTCAGTGCTGTTTAGGGGTAGTATATGTAACTTACTGTAAAATGGAGTCATTACGAGGTAAATGCATGCCAGTCAGTAATTACACCACATTTTGATTAGCATGTCAAGGCCGTTATGTAATCACTCTACCCCCTGCTACCTCTGGACCTGCTGGAGGAATCCATATATATATATATAACGTTTTTTTTTATATATGTAATAATTTGGGATAATTATAGTAGCCTCAGAGTGAGTACCTTGTTCTATATTGCCAGACAAACTCAGCTGTCTTACTTCAGGTTGGCAAGTGGAAAAAAAAAAATCAATGTCCAGTGTCAATACCAGGTGAAGTAATTACCTGTTGAGTCTTCATTCATTTCAAAGTGAACACTGAGCTTGGCTCAATGAGTACAATCCCTTAATCTCATTCTGTTCGCTGATTAGGAAACCCAGAAACGTTCAAATGTGACTGGACAGATGTTGGGAATCAGGTTTGATTCTTTTAATTGCTTTGTACTCTTCAGACACATTTCTCCCTCTGCTTCTTTCATTCCATTTAACAAATGGATAATGCTGAGATGTCTGAAAGTCTGGTCTAGGATTCTGGCAGACAGTGATGTAGTTCATTTCCTGCTATTCCTTGAAAAATAGCAACAACTGAAGAACGTTTATGTAAGGTTGACCAAGCAGCAATCAGGCACAAAAAGGCATCTGAAGCTATTAAGCTGTGAGTGTTTTTCTTTTTATAGCAGAGGAGTTGGACAGCAAATGTATAGTGCAGGTTTGGACAAAGACGGAAAAGCAATCTTAAAGCCCCACCAACAAAAAAAACAATATTTTTCTTAGTTACCTCACTTGGATGTTTAACCTTCACCATGCAGAATGATGTATGTGGTATATGCAGTGTGTCAAACTAACACTGGAAGGCTGTTTTCATGTTTATCTGCTGAAGAGGCCTATTTGTGCGTACAAACATGGTTTTGTGAAATCATAACTACATTAATAATTGGAAGCCAATTGTAGGAGTATATGTCATTTTTAGGATTATTATTGAGTAATAGGCTACTTTGGCATCTTTTTGGTGAAAAAAAATGTAAACTACCCAAACATTTTTTTCAAGCACAGATATTGTATAAGTCTTAACATTCTGGATGTGGGCCTTTGAAAATAACAACTCTGCACATGGCTGTGTCACTTTTAATAGAGTGTTTCACCGTTTTAGCATCGCACTACTGTAACATCCACCGCACTACTCCATTACCGGACTCATAATGAACAGTTTTATTCAAAAAAGGATAAAAATTGAAGCAGCAGAACTAGAGATATTGTCTTTTTTTTTTTTTTTTATAGATCCTTGTTAAAACTTGGCGCCTACATTACCCACAATGCAAGTCGACCGCAATCCTCAAGCAGAGATGAACAAATGACAGGAGATGAAACCCACTGTCAGCCGACAATAGACGGAACAAGAGTATCAATATGAACACATCATCAAGTGAAGACATCCTGTCGTGGTGATGTACAAGTGAGTGCATCTTACTGTGGAGGGCAACGATCTGTTTCCTCCTTACTTGCTTGTTTGGCTTCTCTGTCTTTATCTGACACTTGTGAAATAAGGGTATTCCAACTTGTCTGTGAATGCTGTGACATCTGCTATTACGCATTTCAGAGGTTGTCTTTGGCGATTTATTTGCAGGTTTGGAAAATGAATTTAACATCACAGGATTAGAAAGCTTGGGATTTATTATATCCATCACCAAAGCACTGAGTGACACTAAGCTGTCTTTCAAGCATCCAAATGATACTCTCAAATTTAATGAGATCTTAAGCCCTGCCAACATATAATTAAAAACATTGACACAGAGAAATAAGAATGCTAAAATGTCTCCCAGGACTCTGCAGTGAACTTCAAGCCACGATGCTTAGCAAGTACTATTCATTAAATACATAAATGGTGGAAGTGCAGCATGAGGCGATCCATGATTCACTGCTGTCTTGCAACTGTTTAGAGATGTCTTTATTTCTGTTCTCATCAGTAGAAATGCCTTTTATTTCACCCCCCCGCCTCCGCTCTGTTTTCAAAGTCAACTGCTTCTGTTAATAGATCCCTGTGCTGTGATTTAATCATTAATTGGCAGTCTGTCACTGTATGAACTCAACAAGGCCTTATTTTGAAGGGCAGTAACTGACTGAAGTGCTAGATACAGGATGTCTCTCCATTTTAATTTGGTCCTATGGCACGATCAACTGCTGCTTTGGGTTTTCAGTTTTCTGTCCTCGGCTGAATTTTTCATTTCCAAACTCACATGAGAGATTTATTATAAATAGCCCCTTAAATTTGGTCCTGTGGTCTTTTTGTTGAACTGCACAACCTGCTGGCCTTTAGTGTTGAAACGAGAATATCAGTCCTCACCACAATCTACAAATATCTGAATAAACTGAATTATTGTTTTTGTGCTGTGTCCGTTTTAAGCGATACAATTTGTTTATTAATCTAAACATCCTACGTGACGTTTTCTTGTAATCAAACAAAAGTTATGACGTGATTTCATTGCAAAGTCCTTACCGTCGAACAAAATAAGTTGTTTTGAAATATGAACACTAGACAAACAGACAATATTTTAAAAAGTAGATTTTAGTTTTTGAAAGTCATCCATGTTATCTGATGCTGTTAAAACTTTGTTTACAGTAATGCTTGCAAATAGCAATGAAACAAGTCTGTAGTTTCTGCTTTGACACACACAATGTTCATTTCCATCAATACGACAAACTCAGCTCACATTGACGATGTTCAAGAGAAGACTATGGGTGATCCTCTAACTTGAACCAGTAGAATGACAAGTATAAATGCAAGTTATCGCTGACACGCTAAACCGAGTTTTCCTCCAACATCCTCACAATTTATCCTTAAAAGCTTCAATCATAATATCTAAAGCTGTGTCTTGGTGCAGGACTGCAGCTCCTGGGCTTTAATAGTTGCATGATGCAGCCTTCTGCTCCCAGCAGGTGAGGGTGATGACAGGGTCTGGTGGCAGGCCAAAGCCTGGCTGGCACGTGTTGTGCTTTCGTCCAGTCCCGAGCATATGGGTGGAGACATTGTTATCCACTGGCTCTTTACCAACAATCCATCACCTTTGCCCACAAACTGAGCAAGACCACGATGGACCGGAAACTAAATCCATCTATCAATGTTTTGTTTGAGTGATGCTACTGCAAAGACGGATGCGTAAGACTGAGATATGATGCTGGATTGTTTCATGTCTGTACAGATTAATTTCAAAAACTTGACTTTTTTTGGCTTCCGTTGAAGTTACTTTGTGTATTTGTGTTGTGCTGAAACTTCAGCACGTTGTCTGACTTGTGAAGTCGCCCTCAGAAATGATTAATTAGAGTCCTTGAGCTTGGACGATGATCATGCAAACAGATCTTTCTGTTCTCTCCATGCCACGTTTTCTCACTTGCGCTTGCAGCGAGGAAGCAACGATACACGGAGCTGGCTTGGTGTCTTCGCAACTGTCGACCTGAATATTGGTGTGGCGCAGACTGCAAAAAAAACAGCATATGGTGTAGGCGTTCACACAGGACTTTCCATTCAAGGTGGTAGCGATGCTTTGGAGCCGCAGCTTTGCTGCAGCGCTTGCTTGTGCAAAGCCTTTTCACCTTTGTGCTGTAGCTGATTAAACCCAGATAATAATAGAGGCAAGAAGTGGAAGAACCAACCCCCACTCTAGAAGTCCTTGCTGGACTTGCGGTCTCGCTTACACTTTCAGGAGCTGTCGCTTTGAATCGGCAGAAGTCAGCCAGGCTGAAGATTTCCCACTGACTGGAGAGGAGTCGTTGGCCAGGCTTTCCTTGTCACTGGGAGTTAAGGCAGTCACTGATCCTAATGCTTACACTGTTGTTGCAGCATTCCAATTTTTAATCACTGCGTGACTTGTCAGACTTAATGAGGGCAGTCGGGTAAGAATGATCAACATACCAATAATGAGCACATCACAGGCTGACGATGACTTCCTGTTATAAACATATATCCAGGATGGTGTGTTGAAAATACAAGTTTACTGAGTGCGCTGTAAAGAACGGTGCAGAGTGTTTCCTTCAGATTGATTGGTTGCTAAGGTGACTGCTAACATTGTGTCCATCTTATGCAATCATAGCTCCAGTGGGCTCACCTTTTCCACAAATCATGCAGATATGTTTAAGAAAAAAAACAACTGCATCTGAAACATTGGTTTGGCAAATGTGAGTCGAATTGATTGATAATCTGCATATGTAAATGAGATGGAGGCATTGTTCTTATTGTGAGACGATACAACGTGTATCCTCTGTGTGCATGTGTGTGTGTGTGTGTGTGTGTGTGTGTGTATGTAAAGAAATCCAAGCCAAAGCTGAGTGTGGCTGGCGTGTGTTCTGTCAGATGTCTCCCCTCTTTTATCCTTTGTGTGTTAGAGGGTCAAGAGGCAGGCAGACTCCTACAGTACTGTGAACACTGAAGGCAAAAGACTCTCCAGCTCTCCACCTTAAGTCGTGCGTCTGTAACACAGAGCCTGGCTTTGAAAAGCCTCCAGCTGGAACTCCAACGTCACGTAGGAAGTTGTTCGTTTTTAGGTTGACGAGATAAACTGAGAATCTCACGGGTTTTGGGCACATTATTAACATTACTTAATAACGTTCAGTGTGTAAATGTGCAAAACTTTAAATTCAAAACATTTTAGAAGATTTATTCAAAAAATGTATGACAATTAATCTGTTGATTATTTTCTTGGTTTAGAACATGAAAATCTTTTTGTCCAAATAAAAATGTAGAGATAAGCAGTTAACAATACTGTTAAGAAAGGGAAAAACTGTCATTTTTGGCCTTTTATATCCAAAACGTTGTTCCTATAACTTTTCTCCGAGTCAAATAATGAATTAATCTAATTAACTAATCGTTGCAGCAGTTCAGCATTGCTTGTGATGCTCTTTGAAATGTAAACTAAAAGCTTTTCAACGTTTGTAAAGATCTATTGAGAGAGTGAGTTCTATGCAGTGTAGACTACAGTCTGTATTCTGTTCATGTTTAACGTTCATTTGCTTTGTAAGCCTTGGCTGTATGAGCCAAAAGTTAAGTCCTCAGAGCTAAAAAGAAAAGCAAATACTGGCAATAATAATAGCAATTTTAGGGGACACAGTAGGGGTTAAAGGTCGACTAGGGGCACCATTGTGTTGCTGTCTCTTTTATTAATAAACAACATTCATTAAAGGAGGACTGGGGAGCACCGTAACTGAATATTACCACATCTCTCCCTTCCTTTGTGTGGTGAGAAGAACCCTGGTGATTCCTCACATGGATCCAAAGGCTACGGGGGAATTTCTCTCAGAAGCTGCCCCTTCAGCTCAATTCCTCCCCACATTTCCGAAAGCTTTTCATTCGTATCCCCTGGAAACCGCTCCACATTCTTTAAACTCTCCTTCAAGAAAAAAAAAAAGGAAGAAGAAAAAGAAGAAGAAGAAGAAGAAGAAGAGGAGGAGGAGGCGGAGGAGGAGGAGGAGGAGGAGGAGGGGAGAAAAAAAAGGCCCTTACATGTTTTGTTATGCCCTTTGATCACACGTTTATCTTTAAAACAGATGGCTGACCACCGTCCTGTGTTTATATCAACACATGCGTATTTGAAAGAGAGGTCCAGAAATTGGGTTTAGCATCTCTTGAAATCCATGAATCTCAAATCCTAGAAATAAAAGGCTCATCTATTCTCACCAAAGCTGTTATAAGAAAGCTTAACTACCTCCCATCCCCCATAATATCCATGTCTACAGCCAAGTGCTTCACTGCCTATTTCCCAGACAGTTTTCATTCCTTACAAAGGATAATCTACTAATATGATTACCGTTGAATAACAGACCGAATTATACTTATACACAGTAGCCAAAATCATCTGCAGTCATCTGCAGCGGGCTGCAGGAACTGAAAGGTGTGAAGAGCTTTATTTCGCAGTGAATGTAAGATGTGGCATGTAATTGTATCTTAATAATGCAGCAAAGCGAAGTGCAATGTGAGGATTTCAAATGAGGGGCCATGTTTAATCTTCCAATCCATATTTATCTGAAGAGTCAAGAATGCTTTGCTAGGAGGCCACAGCACATCAAAAGGCTGTCAGATGTCCCTTAGAGGCTTTCAAGTGAACTCACATGCTTTTATGTTCTATAAAGTGGTCATTTATGTTTTCATGAAGTCTATTAGCTTTTGTCACTGCCGGGCTCTTTACTGGTGTGATTGTAACTGTAACAATTAGTGTCAGCGCCTGGTAAAAGCATTGTTTTGTTGCATTTTGAACAATTCTCTGTTCAGTTTTATCACATTTTATTCACCACCAGTTGTTGAAATGATCACAGGTCACCTTGGAAACTCTCTTTTTTTCCCCCCTCTTCTACTCCTGGAATCTTGACTCTGGAGTCAGTAACAACAGGTTAGCAACCTCTCATTAGTCGATGAGCCGGATGCATTTACGAGGTCATTTCTGCGGGACAGGAGGTTATGATGATGAATGGTAGCAAACCTCGGCCTAGACACTCTTTCCCCATGCCGCCGTGTGGTTGCTATGGCGGACGTGAGGGCAATTTAAGCGTCACCATATCCAACAGGGGGGCGCCCTCTTGGGTAAGTGGCTTTGCGATAGAAAGCTGACGCCTGCCACTGCCATCAAGGTTGTTGTCACAGGCGGCTCTTTAAGCACTGAGTCGCCATGTTAAGAGATGAACGTTGCAGTGAAAGAGTGACGGCGGGGACAAGAATTACAGGGGGATAGGCGCGTGGAAATGAGTTCTCAGAATGTTGCTTACACGAGAACATGCAGGAATATTACCTAATCAGTCAAATCCTCCCAAGCTGACACCTCTTGTGAGACACCCAATGATACCCCTCTGAACTCCTGTGCCCCCCACCCGTGGCTCAGCCCTGAGGGTGCCCCCAAGAGAGAATCTGTGGTTTGGAGGTTCTTCTTGACAGACATTCACAAAATTACTCAAATGGTTTTGCATACAGTGCAGTATCTATCTACCGGGGGCACTTTACCCTCAATTAAGAGTGTACCGGTGAAGCTGCATATTTTGCATTTCGTAACAATGTGTGTGTTAAACTGAAGGTGATCTTAATAGGATTTTCTGCGGTTGGGAACCAGAGATTAGGAGCTTTATATTGCGGGGCTTGAGCATTTGAACAGGGGAGTGTTTTAATCTGAACTGGATTAAAAATGCCAGACTGAAAAGTTGAAAGACATCAAAAAGAAATGGCCATTGCCTCTTGGTTTTAAAAGGTGTGAGCTAGCACATTACATGTTAATGTCTGCTGGAGCTCAGAGTGTGTGCCCAGGATTGGGCAGTTGTGTTTTTTTTTTTGTTTCTTTCCCAAAGTGGATGTCAGCTGAAGCTTTAACTTTAAAACGACAATCAGCAGTCAATCTCTTTGATTTGTTACTATCATTCATCAATCATACAAAAAGTTATTTTAGTCCATACGGTAATTCAGCTATGCTATGTAATATATACACACACACACACACACAGACGAAACACACACAACCCATACATATGCTTGCAAATTGTATGCTAATGACTGACCAGAAAACATAAAAGGAAAGCACCAGGATGTGGTCTACCTGCAGCTGTTAAATATATAATCCATCTGTAATCAAATTTGACAGTTAATCAAGTGAGGCATTTGTGATGCAGACGTTTGGACAGACATAACTAACTCCATCAGCGTCTGCATAATAAATGTATGATTTTAATGATGTTTCTATTAAGCATCCCCGCTCACTTTACAAATGATCTGAGGTGTCTGCTGTTTATTTGTTTTTCGGGGAGCTATAGGTTGTTGCTAGGAGCAATAATTATGATGGCCATGTGATGTGAGGTGGAGGGGGTCAGCAGACAGTGAGTTTAAGAAAAAAAAATGTAATTACTTATAGATTGGATGAATTAATTTCTAATGATATTCACTGGTTTTGCATGACAGCTGCCAAGACCCATTCAAGAATGGCGGAGAAGTAAATAAAGGAGCTTTTTTGACGGCAGACAAAGGGGACTATCATTTACAGAAAGTGGGTTTCGCCACATCAAAAGAGGAGAGGGTGCAAGTGACACATCAACAAAACACAGTGGGCTTCCTGTATGGGCTCCTGACATCCACAAAGCCTGAGACATGTGTTCCATCTCTTCAGGCTGAAAGAGCCGAGACCCTTGCCTGCAAAGTCTCAATTGTTCCTCCCACGTCTGCATCTGAGTGTGTCTGACTGAATACAAATATGGACTGTGTGTGTGTTTGGTTGTGCATGTACATGTGTGTTGATATGTGTAAACATGTGCTGTGCATGTGTACACTGCAGTAGCTGCGTAGAGAGCGTGATTTTCTGAGTGCACACTCATGCTAAGAAAAAGTAGAACTCTATAATAAGAGCTGAATGGCAAAATACGACTACTGTACAACGGCTGAGATTTTCTAAAAGGTTACTAAGGTTTATTGCATAGATTACAAATTACGTAATTTAATGCAAAAGTCCTTTGACGAAAAGCATAAATTAATAGCAGTTGCCAGCTGTTGTTATTCATATTTTTATCAAGTTGCTTGAATGATTTTTAGTGGTAGAATCCAGAAAGTACTTCACCAGAACTGATGTTGAGGCTTATTTTCTTTTCTATTTTCTAATGGCCTATGCAGACAATATTTTCCTTGTTCTTTTGTGGAGCAAAATGAAGTGGTGACACATATCTCTACAGAGAGCCATTGTTTTAAAAGGTTCAGTTGCAGACGATCATTGAAACATTCTTCATACACTTTCTTGTGGCTGCCATCAGCCCGGTTGCCAGGATTTGTTTTTGCCATTGTACGCTTATGCAAACCTCAGATTTTTTGAATGGCAACGTATTTGCATTCGGTTCATGCAAACTATTGAAAGTTATGTGATATGAAAGTGATGTGGTGTAACAACAAGTGAGAAAACCCGATCAGGTCGGGTGGGAAAGGTGTGTCAAACAAACGCAGGCCTTTTTTCCAGGAGAGCGCTGTACCGTGTCCTGTTGGAAACAAAAAGTATACTTTGACTTTACTCTTGTTATGAAACATTATTGAGCCTGTTACGTTACGTTGTTAATTTAACCATAACCATAATGAAGAGGTTTAGATGCCTAAACCTAACCAACCATTGCTCCAAGCATGATACAAAGCTGATATGAAACAAATGATGATCAAATTCATTTTTTGGTCCCGAAATGTTGAAATTCAATGCATCCTGTGTGCTGCAGAAACTGTCTTCCAACTGGGGTGCTGCAACATAAAACAAAAATCTATTTTTTTTTTACCTGGACCTTGTTAAATAAAAGCCACATCACTAACACATAACAGAACACAAAGAGCAGGCTCGCACAATTTTGTCTTTAGCCTCAAATTTCAATCCGTGGCGCTCTCGAACCGTTAAATTCCCAGTACCTCTCGAGTTGACATTACATCTTGTTGTGTTTGTTCTAAGGATTAAATCCTCAGCATATCCACACACTCCTTCCAGACATGGATCACAGACTATTACACACTCCTTTTTCCGGATGGATGTTCCTGTATCTGCCTGAATAGGAGGAGTGCCACAAAAGGTTGGCCGATTTAATTACATGTACGCACAATTGTCCTCTCCTCTCAAGGCCTAACACCTAATCATGATACTGGATGTGCGTCTGCATTTCCGCTGCGTCTCCCTTGCTTTCCAGGAGGGTCACCGGTTAGCCGCTTTGACGAGGTACCCTATATTGTCTCTTGCCTGGGAGATAGAACCCTTCGCCTCGCCTCAGTGTCAAGCTTTAACCTTTCTCAACTTTAATTACACTAAGTAAGTTCGGAGTGTGCCGCGGTGCTGTCTGGCCGACTCAGCTCCATTCCGGGGCTGATGGGAAGCCTGCATGGGTGCCACAGCCCCCGCTGCCTCTGACACAGTGACGCTACACAGCACTGACGCTGATGCTGACGCTTGCTTTGGCCTGCTTCCTGACCATGCAAACACAGACACGTAAACACACTATCCACTGTTAGGAGCTGCATTCAAACAGCATTTAGAGGTTCGCTGCTTCTATGTTTATTTGCAGGTCGACAAATTCGTGTTTATCTACATCACGGTAAACCACTCGGTTCAAAATGTATATGAAAGGTTAGGCCCTTAACAACCAGACTTTAGCCGTCCTGAAACAAATGAAGACAGCGCTCCTTCATCACAGTGTAGATGACCTTTTTATACAGAAGATCTGTACTGTGCCAATAAATCTTGTGTGTGTGAGAGAAGGGGAGAGATGAAGAGAGAAAGAACTTGGGTGTGTTTGCTCATTACTCATTCCTCTGCAGGGGTTATAACAGGCCTGTTATGTCATCAAAACTTCGACTTTGGTAATAAAGCAGATGTTCTTGTGGAAGTGCCATTGCACATTAAAAAAATAATGCACTTTTCTCCTTTCTTACACTAATAGTTCAGTGATATGATCTGCATCTGCATGTGAAACTGCCCATTCATCACTGGACTGCTGTTGAAAAACTATTCTAAGCAAGCAATCCATAATCCTATAAAATGACAGAGTAGACCTAAAAGTAACAAACCACATTCAGCGGTGGTGGTAAAAGAGCAATGTAACACAAAGCAACGGAGCAAAGTCAAATATGATACAATATCTGTAAATCCGACATATTCTCCTCACACTTCAGCCTGGTTTTTAACACGCACGTTGAGTGCTTGACTCAGACGGTTCGATCAATTCAAACGATTCACAGGTAGTCGATTGCGCCACTCACATATGCACCCTTATGATAATAGGCCCCTTTTAGAGTCATCTAATTCTGATGATGAATTGGCCTTCCATAGAAAGCCAAAAAGGAGTTACTGTGGTAACTGCATGGCCTGTCAATCACTTGCAATCAGCCTTTTTTCTCTGTTCATTGCTTGATGCGTCAAGATTAGGACCTTCTCTGTGGGGGGCTTCAAAACACTCAGAGGAAATGAAGAATTGCGTGGAAGTACTATGGCTGATGTTTGGAAACTTTACAGAATGTGACCCTTTGGCATTGACTTACTAGCAGCTGAGAGGAACAGAAAACTTGACTTTCTAGTGGCGTGGAGGTACAAGCACAAAACAACTTTCTTCTCGCAGCTGTAATGAAATAAATTCTCGAAATTACGACTGCATGCTGACTTGTTGTTCTGATGCTCTACAGTGTCGGTGCTCTTCATCTCTGTCAGCTACAGAGACAGCATGTGTTTCTGACCACAGAGGCTTATAATGAAATGCCCGCATTAAGAACAGAAGGCCATTTAAATGCTAATGCTTTCCATGTATAAGTGTGAGGTGAGGGTTGGAAATGTGCTGTATACCATGCCTGTGTTTACAGATAATGACACAACCTTTAATGTAAATTACAAGCTGCTTTTGATAAAAACAAAACAAATAACATTACAGTTTTTGTTTGTGTTGGATAGTTTGCTAAAGCTTTGTTTTCTGGTCTTTTGTGTTTTTTTTCCTGGAATAACTGTGGTCTTAAGCGAGCACATGCTCTTTTAATTAGGTTACATTTTACCATAGCGCACTGGCAGCAGTTAAACATTTAGGGGAAGTGCAACTAATTCGCTGGGCAGGACTACGAACTGTGGCATTACATCCTTGAAGAAAAGGGGAAAAGCCATATAACAGAGGCACCCAGACTCTAAAGATCTTAATTCCCCATTAGTCCCTTATTCTCTCCAGTGACAAAGACGGGGCCCTTTCAGTCTTGTGTTCCCTTGCATACCAAAGTCATTCAACAGAGGAGACCTTTACCAAGAGCAATGCTCTATTCAAGCCATGTTAATTACAATTTTAAACCATTATTTGTTTCAACACCTGGTTAACCTATTCAGACCTGTTTAAATCCTCTTTATTATCCCAGGTGTGATGGGAAGGCACTAAGGAGTGAAAGGGTCCTGTGTGTACCGGGAACATAATCAAGCCAATACTACATAGTGCTGAATAGCTTTTGGGGATGAGATCAGATGTTACACACTCCAGTCCTCAAGTAAAATGGTGCTAGGTGGATTATGTCTGAAAAGAGGATTTTGTCAAGGATGTGTCCTCAACTTTTCTTTTTTGCCAGTAAAGCATCATGAATAGCACACTGCTTCTTCAGCAGCTGTATTAGGACTAGAAGACTCAATTGCGGGATTAAAAGCAATTGGCTTTGTTGTGCATTTCTGTGCATATATTTGTGTTGCAGTTAGAGGCTTTGAGACCAAGAGGCCATGCTGCGTCATGAGGATGGATGGTGTTTCTATTAGAGGACGTGGTCATAGAAAGGTCTCCTCATCGTCTAAGCTTCTTTTCTCTCTCCATCCCTCACCTACTTTGAAGTTGTAGTCAGTAGTTAGACCATAGTCCTCCGTCCATTATGATGTCATTAACGAGGCTTTACACAGGAACTTGACCCCTGTGGAGCCTTTGTTACCATGGCCACTCACGGCTTACCTGTCTTTGGTACTTGTTTGAGGATGATCCCAATTCAATAGGAAATATCAACAGAGTGGCATAATAGGACAACATGATGGAAAATGGAGAAAAACACATGAAAAAGAGAATATTACACCATCACGAGAGCTTTTTTTTCTCACTCTACAATGCCTTTTCTAATTTCCTGGCCCAGCACCTACATCCACAATGGCTGGAGGCTGTTTGTATACGTCTCCCGCTGTGTGGTTCAAATATAGTGCAGACTTCAGCATAGTAAAGGATAGCCACACAAAGTTCTGATTAACGAATTAACACCCTCTAATAGCCCTTCACCATCCTCCCTTAAATGGATTAAGGCTTCTCTCTAACACTTTCTTTTGCACAAAATTTAATTAAGATTTAGATTTGGTTTCAACATGCCAGGACAGATTCACACTGCATTCATGATGTACTTCAATTAAGGAGCAAAGCAACTTAAGCTGCTTCACCAATAATTAGACTATCTCCGCATTTTAAATGCTATCTAATTATGCTTTATCCCTGTTTAATTCAATTTCCTTGTAGGTTACAGTGTCGATACAGGGACTATCTATTTACATTTTAAAGGTCATCTCCAATTTTGGGGTTGTATTGAGTGCCATCCCTTTAAATACATAGCTTTTTATCTCTTTGTATTACAACCAGGCATTACAGCAACAGCAAATATTCAATTAGGCGCCACTTTAATCCTCCGCCATCCCTGACAACATGCTCTCAGTTAGCATCCAATCAACTGCTCCTCAGGAAAATATGTAGAATAAATAAAGCTACATGACTTGTGTTTATATACATGATGGGTTCCCAAACAGTATTTCTTTTTGTCTGTGTTGACATTTGGCCTCCCGAGGTGGTTGCCCATGTATTTGTATAGTGTTTTAAAACAACAGAGAATGTCCTGCCCAGTGTTAATTTACTCAAAGCAGCAGGGGTCACAGGCCTGGCCACTGACCATTACACAGTAGGACAGGGGTGTCCAGCTGACTGTCCTTTTAATCGACAACAGCAGGCCTAAGGAATTTAACAGCATGGGATTCACCATTTTTTCCCAAACAAATAACATTTATGGAAGATTTACGAGTTACTGGAATTATCTGGGCTTTCCTTCCTTTCAGCTCATTCAATTAGCAGCTGTGAATGTCCTGGTTAAAGGGGGTGACAAGACAATTGAAGGTGTCATCTAATTATTTTAGCCCAGCACTATGCAAAACCACTCCCGTGCTGGAATCCCGGCCTTGGCTTGGCGATATGAAGTAAATGGGTTAAAGCAGCAGGGGTGATGCAATATGTGGATCTCCTGGAGACGTTCCCCAACCTCTAGCATCTTGAAAGTGAATCAAGGAGCTGCAGGACTGCAATTTGATTAGGTAGCAAATATATGGTAAATCAAATCACCTACTTCATATGCATGTTTATCTGTAGACTGTATCTTGTAAGGTCAGATACTGTACAGGATTCACTCAGTGTGCTCCCACATCCACAGCTCTTGAGAACAGGCCAAAGTACACAGGGCTGTGGTAAAGGAATATAGGATTCCTGTCTCAACTCCATCAACCCATATGGAAGTTTCAAAGGCTTTACTTTACCCCAAGCCAGCCAAGGAAAACTAGGATTGAGAAGTCATGTGAACAGTGCAGTGAGGTAGCAGGAGGCCCACAAGCTGAAGTCTGTCCTGCAGCCAGGTTTTCCCTTGTTTGTAAATTAGCTGTGAGTAATGAATTCTGGGAAGCTGCCCTGCTGCAGGGTTGCTCCCTCGCTGCCGGACCCTCCCATGCTCCCCCGTCGACATTGCCTTCCCAAATCTGTCCTGATGTTCCTAGTCTGTCAGGAGCCGCCCCGGGGGGCAGTGCGATAGGCCGCTCGGCCTGCCCCCTTCCCCTCTCTGGGCCCAAGCCAGCTGAACCGTGTAAGTCCCTGCCATGCAAACATGGTGACCCCAAATGGGATTGACAGATCACAGACCGTGGATGCTAGGCCACCAGTCCAGTGACATCAGTTTCTACTGGTGGTAAGAAAACTGCGAGCATGAAGTGGTCACATTGACACATTTGGGGTTTGCGTTGGTAATCAGCTACAGAATGCCAACACCAGAAGGACATCAAGAAATCCCTCATGATGGCTTTACTTATGTGTAAACTGTTTAGTCGAAGAAAATGCTTCTTAATTCAGTTTGCTTGAGATTTGCACAAAGAACTTGCTGCATTTCCCTGTTTGCTCCGTACTGCTACACTTATCCTTGTGTCTGTACAAAGCCTTGGCTATGACTACCACATGGGTCCCCAAGCGCACATTAGAGAGCCTGGGGGGTCCCTAAGTGTCACCCATGAAATCAGGATGTTAGGGTATGAAAAACGGGGGAGGGACCGCTAGTAATTCTCATTATTGTTAAATGTTCATCGTCCCTGGTGTTGACTTTGCCTTAGTCTGGCTCCGCTGCCAAGAAACAACATGACTACTAAACCCGCAGTTTTAAAAGCTACAGATATGGGCTAAATCTTCTTAAGTCTGAGTATGACCCTAAATTAATTACAACAAGATCTGACCATTATGGGTTGGACGTTTTCCTCACCACTGCTTGCCTTCTAATTGCCAAAAAATATCTCCAATCTGCTCTTATGAAACATGCATAATTATATGGTGATAAATGCTAAATTTTCTGATTCTAATTCCAAAGGTCAATAGCAATTTGTCAGCAATTAATGTAAAGAAGGAACTGCAGGGTATCCACATCATTTACACTGTTGCCCTGTACAATCCATTCTGCAGCTTTGACTGGCAGAGAGAAAAGAACTTCTCAATGGCAGATTTTTGACGTCCATAATGGCTTAATGTCTGCATTTGACAGAGATATTGGGGGAAGAAGAGTGACTCTTTGCGCATTGGCGTGGCCCAGAGGCTTTTGCTGTCACAGCTGATGACAGTAACTTTCTCCATGCAGATTAAATTGGTGTTTACAGATTTGCCCTGGGTGTACATTTTTCCCCCTGCTGGGCTCCACTGGCTGATGATGAGGCGCAGATGAGACCAACCGTTCTCGACACTGATGCTTATGCTTCCATCACATTGAGCCTGTAGTGGCTTACCAAGCACCCGGCACTATACTGCCACACAGTGCTTTCCCACTTTGCCACAGCACAGCATTACCATCTATTTACAGATGCAGAAAATGTGTGTGCTGCTTCTGCCACTTCTGTCATGCTGTACTTGCTGCATGCTGGAGCTGCTCGGCGTAGGAAGATGAAATGCTGTTGAGAAAATTAAACATCATCAGTCATGATGTTGATAGTAGACTCCAACCAAAGGTCCCACAGTGTTACAATAGATATCAATGACTTCCTAGTGTTGTTGTACTGCTGGAGTTTTTACAGCTGGTCAGTAAGAATGTGCTCAAAGTTTAAAGACACAGTGGGTTGTTTTCACAGATGCCTTTTTTTTCTTGAGACCCCACTTCAAAAAGAAAGGGAACTTGGCTCATTGCAGCGCAGAGTTTGGCTTTATGTATGTGAATATCGTAAAAAACGGAATATAAAGACATACAGGTTTTCACACAACAGTACAATATTTAGTTGGCAAAGAGACTAAGTAAACAATTGTGTGGCCATGTGGCCCTCCGCTGTACATAAGTAAGAGTGATATGCTTTACCAGCTATCGTCCCAATGGTGCAATGCAAAAATATTAAGTAGTTTGTTACGTGTAATTTGCATTGATTAAACTTTAAGTGTACAACTGTGGGGCAGAGTATGCTGATTGCCTGAAGTGTTGGATGCAGAATATTTACTCTGAAGGGCACTTAGTTAGTGCAAATTAACTACACTGAAAAATCAATGAGCAGAAGAGCCACAGCTGCAGAGGTTAATATAATGTACAATATGCTCGTTGCAAAAATATCCATATTTTATTTCCTATTTTGTGTCGCTTTTTTATTTGAGAATAACACAACTGGGCATCTGTGAGTAATAGTTGTCAGTTTCCAGTAAAGTTATCAAACCAGTCATTTTTTGGATATTATCAACACTTACAAACGTTCAAAACCACTGCTCATCCATCGACACTTTTGCGACTGAAGATGAATATCCAGAGCAGCATCTATTCATTTCAGGTTGTAAACAGTAGTCTCTGACACTGGGTTGTTATCGAGTTGTGGCCCCCGGCGTAGGATTGATCCACTTCAGTCCAGCAGCAGGGGGGCGGGGAGCTCTGGAGGGGCTCAGCGGGGCTCCAAATCAATAAGGTTAATAGATGTGGGGGCCACGCAGTCAGAGGTGTGCAGCCTGGCATTTTCGGTGCCAATGAGGAAAATTCCTGATGACGAGGTGTCTCTTTTGGAGCCTGCATTAATGTCAGTCTGATTACCTGTAGCCAGGATGTCAGATACAGTGGGTTAGTGGAGCCTTGTTCCCTGGCCATTAACTGGAATTAGCTTTACAAGGAGACCCTTCAGATTGGAGACTTTAACTTGCCACCTCATCATCCGCTGTCCATTGAGAACAAATTGCCAACCCCCTCCCTCCTTTCCTCCAGACTCTATTCTTTCACTCTGATTTCTATAATGCCAACAGTTTCATAATCACTTGATGAGTAATTTCCTCTCCTTTGGGATTTGGAGAGAGAGGTTTTTTTTTTAGCTTTTTTTCTCCTCCAGTTCTCCTTTTTAAGGCATTTCAAACATTACACTTAAAAGGATAAGAGGGTTTGGCAAGGGGGAATGATGGCATAGTACAAAAATTAAACGTTGAAAAGAGCAAAGACAAAAAGAGTGTGTGGTTACAATCTTGTTTAACTGACAAAATGGAAATGAAAGCTTTCCATTGTAGGATTTGCTCTCTTACACATTTGCTTCTGGACTTTGCCATAAAACAGCCTCTACTTGAGGAATTAAAGTGAATCTCCCATTATTTATTTCAGGGACAATAAGCTAACAGTTCACAGTAAGTCTTTTGTAAATTTTCCTCACACAGAAAGTTTGTGCTTAGCTTTCCCACACTGTGATATCCACTAGACTATTAAGATTTCTGAATAGGGCCCTTCAGTTTCTCTCAGACTTACAGCAGAGTTTGAATGGTGAAATGCAAATGAGGTGCTCTATTCTCTCAGTACCTGGCTAATGTCTATGCAGGAAGCCATGTGTCTAAGTGTGTTTCTGTGTGGACGAGGATACACAGAGAGGTGGAGGCTGGCCAGTGCCACACCTGCAATTAGCCATGCACCTGCATCAGCTGAATTAAAGTGTGCGGGCAGAAGTCATGCTGGCTTCGCTACCCTCAGCCCCCCTAAACAAAACACTGAAGTCATTTGCAATAAAAGAATCAGTTGTCTCTTTTCCCCCCCTTTCAAAAGGTCCCTTTGCATAGGAAATCAGTTGTCTCTCCCTTCATGGACACCATGCCGTGTGGGCTCCCATGGAAATGAGTTTTGGCATTGTTGTGCCGAGGCACTCCCCCTCTAATAAATTGAGGAGGATTAAGGGAGAAGAATGTAATAAAGGATAGTCATTTCATCATGACAGCCATTTTTTGAGGGGGTTGGGGCAGCCGGAGATTTAAAGGATAATCAGCCCCGGGTTTATTTCCATAACATGCATTACAATCTGCTTCTTTGAACTTTGCTGCCACTTAGGTTACTAGATTTGTAGGAGGAAGAAGAAGAAAAAAGCATTATTATATGTTTAGTGTTTGAGTCTCGAGTGACATATTAGAGACATCTGAGTGAGTTATTAAACCGTTATGGCTCTTGGAGATTATTATGAATTAATCTAAGCACTTTGAAGTGTGCGTTAGTGTGTGTGTGTGTGTTTCTACAGTAGAATTATAAGCACACATTTTGGCTCGTAAAATAAGGCCGCTGCTGTAAATGATATTTAAGAAATAGTCGACCATGTTTACTGCCGTTCCTCTCCTTGACTTTTGCACAAAACAAAATATCATTTTCAAATGAACAGGAACCTTTAATGGCTAAAACATTGTGTTTAGTCTGATCATGCTGCCAAATATTTCTCCACGCATGGTATTAGTTTTTATTGATCATGAAGTCAGCTTCCAACCTGCCCCTCCTGGCTGTTTGTTTAGTCTCCGTACGTGATTGGAAACACTTCAGAAATGGTGACCAGCAGCAGGTGAGGGGTGCCTGAGCTTTGAAGTCTGTGCTCCTTATTGATCCCGTGCATATTCTAAAAATCAAAGACGGCATCAAAGGCATAGCTAAACTCTTAAAGACTCTGCACGCACCAAAAAAGGGCACCAATGACAGCGTGAACAAGCAAAGCAGGTGGTGGCTGCTGGTCGGAGCAATCACCCCTCCAACCCCCGTCACGCCCCAGACAGACTGCTGAAGGCTTCTATTTTCATGTTGGACAGCAGTATGACTCCCACTTTGACTGGCACTTGTCTCTCATTAGTGGAAGGAAAAGCAGCTTGGGGAAATCTTCCGTTCAAATTAATTAGTCTGCTAAGCCAACACACTGTAGTGTGGACGCTTGGCTGCAGAGGATAAATTATTGGAATATAACACTTGGAGCAATTAGTAGATACAGATACATTTGACGACAGAATTTGTGTCACCGTGCTAATACGATATTATAAAGGTGTTAATCATTATTGTGTGACATTTTGGGAGTTAGTGTGCAAGTGATTATTAGAGGCCTGACCAATGTGTCTGCTGGGCCGACATCAGCAGTGGTCTACTGCAGATAGCTTTGTATCTGTGTATTTTGGCCGATAAATACAAAAATAACTGCCATACAGAAAGGCAAAAGATATGTTTGAGCTAACTTAGAGTGTTTCCAAGAGGACAGCCCTCTTCACTGTAAACATGTTTTTAATAATTAAACATTAATTTGGACAGCCTTATTCCAAAGTAAAACGTACAGGATATTGTCATGTTTCTAGGCGCAAACATGCTTCATACTCAAAACAGATAAAAAAAAACGGTATTTACTTCAAAATTGTGTAACAAAGCGTAGCTAGACCTGGCTTTAGAGTGACCAATCTTCGTGACAGCAGACAGTACACCATCACCTCAACAGTCAATGACTCCGCTATTGGCAGAATTTATGACTCTAAAGCAACTAGGTGGAGGCGGCAATTGGAACATCTCTCTGAAACGCCAGGATAAATCCTCACTCCTTCAACCTCCAGCTCCCGCTCTGATGTATGCCTGTCCTCTGCTCTCCTTGGGTGCACATGGGAGTTATTTGAGCTTTTCTGGGACCAGCGGGAAGCAGCGCTGCCACACCAGCTCACTGTTGGATTACCCTCATTGCGTGAGTCTTTGGCCTCTTTCCTCTCGTGACGACACAGGGTCGAGTTCACAAGGGGCTGATTTAACTCATTCACCGCAGTCCACTGCCACTAGCCACATGCCTGCCAGCCCAGTAATTCTAACACAACACTAAGTGTTCCTGAAATGAGGAGACAAAATGCCTCTTTGAATCGATTCACCGAGATTGAATTTTGTAGGGGGGTGATGGGTTGATTTACGCCTAACGCTCACCGGGGAGTTAAAGAAATCTAGCTCGGAGCACTTTAAGGTCTTGTTTGTAGCTATACTGTAAATGTGTATTTTACACTTTCTGTCTTATTTGCTCTCCTTCAGATGAGGTTTGGCTGTTGTTGGCAAATACAGTTGTCATGCTTTTTAAAGCTGAAACTATAAGTTGACCAGTCGATTGACAAAAAATAATCAGCAACTAGTATTTTGATAACTGAAATATTTAAAGTAATTTCTCACTACAGACTCCAAACGCGACAGCGTTCCCGCTCTGTATGTGTGTTATTGTTATCAGAATGGTGTCACAAAGACAAGCATTTTCAGGACACTGAGATTTATTTAATCAAGGAAATTTGCAGATGATACAATAATTGTCTAATAAAGTTGTGGCGGCACAGTGCTTTTTTATGGAAGACTACTTTCACATGAAACCAATTTGGATGTGATTTAAGGATCCACGTCCAAATCCAGATATGTAAGTTCAAACAAGTACTCCAGGTAGTTGTTGTTAATGTGCTTTGTAGAAGTAATGTTGCCACCTCGGCCTTGGTGGAGCAACGGAGAAGCTTACAAAAGCACACTACATCATTAGTCTGTACAAACGCTCCTCACATTGCCAAAAATAACTACTTTAAAGTACCATGTTTCTGGTGCAATGATATGCACGAAGTATGACCCAGTGCTTTGTTGCTATCATCACCTGCAGCATAAACGCGATCCATAATACAGCTTGGCAATTATGACAAACATGCATCAGCATTGACTTAATCAAAAGTAGCACACTGCTGTGATTATACAAATGAATATAAGGTTACTTATTACAACATGTTAGACATTGTGTAAGTCTCACTGTTATCTGTTGGCTTTAGAAAATAGGAGTAATCAGACTATTCATTTGAATTTGAATATCTAGAAATCTAAACTTAATTTACTGTTTCTACTCTCTAATTGCACGTGGATTAAGATGGATGGACTATCTCGTTTCTCAAGGATGTTGTCACTGAGCTCGAGTAAAAAAAAAAAAACAACCAAAAGCTTATCCTGCCTTTTCCCAAGAGACTTAACAATAATACATACAATGAACCTACTGACCCTTGAAACCCTTCTTTTTAGTCGGTGTGATGATTATTGTGTTTTTATTGGCTGTGTTTCTTAAGTGCTCCGATTGCTGTAAGTAGCCTGTACAGCAAATGTCTTTGGCCTCTCTAACTGAGGCATCCCGTCATCTGAACGGAGGCATCCCACTGACGTCCCAGGAGACACAACTTGACTAATGTTCTCACATTAACAGGGCAAACAAGGGCTACTCTTTACATCGGGACTATTATTCAAGAACCTGCAGTGTTCTGTCTGCAAATGATGCATCTCCTGTGATGTCATTTTCACAACATGGTTTGAATGTAACAGAACAGATAATACAAGGTCATTTTTATTTCTAAAACATCAGTCCTAGCGGTTGGGTTGGATCTTTTAGGTTAAAACGAGACATCACTAATTCATTAGCGGGACAAGTGAACAACGGCTATGGGTGTGGTAGGATGTTTCCTCTGCTTTGGTGTTTGTGATCCGTGTCATGTCATTAAAGCCCAAACACACCATCGTCAACTCTTTTGCAGGCTGGATAACACATTAATTGACATCTTTTCAGAAAATGTATGTCAAGTGAGAAAAAGTTACAAATGAGCTGACGATTTCAACTTTGTTTGACATAAAACATCTACTTTAACATATTTGTATTTCTTAACACAGTTCCTCCACAGTGTTTCAGCGAGGGACAATCAGGACGTTTAGAAAAGGGTGTGAAAAAGTCTGCTGCCTGTGGCCAAAAGAATGAACTATGGCAGACTGGAGATTGTGAATAGGCCTTTTACAGGTCACAGAATCCATTCAGCCCACTGACATTGTTATTATCTGACCGTCATAGATGGGCCTAATTAATATTCTAATCATAGGCCTTGGGAACATTGTAAACAAAATTATCCGCTGAGTACCATTTGCTTATTCAGTCGCTCGTTGACTCTGTTAGTGAGAAACAACCACTCTGGAGAAAAATGAACAGCAAATAAAGGCTAACTTTGAGACAAGAATAATCTCTTTTCATAGTCGAAACTCCTCTTTTCATCTCTGCTGCGTTGTTGACAGGAGTAGAAAGTGCTAAAAAGTGAGGAAATAAATATTAGACACTAAATGTTCAATTAATTTTGGCTTGATAAAGGAATCGCGTTATTACTACATGTTTTGTTTTTTTTTTAAATATGGCTAAACTGAAATAATAAATTTGCAAAAAAGTTATTTATCCCACCTAATGGAGCTCAAATGAACAATGATAGGTAAAACTTCTGTTACTACCAAAATGTATTTAAAGCGCCAGAGCTTAAAAGGTTACAAACAGTTATAACTTTAAAACGTCTCATTAAATCAGGATTTTTAGTGTCTTTAAACCGTCTTGCCAGTACCCTCAATATGCAGAATGGACCCTTTTTGAGCTGAAAGTGATGGATGAGTGAATAGTTTCATGTATTATTCTCCTTTTAGAAATGTCTCATGGTAAGAAACCGAGCTAGTGACATATGTGGATTGTTCAGATCGACCAAATGTAAACAGTATCTTTGTGTGTGCCCAATGTTGGAACTGTATTTTAATAATCAGTTGTTTATGAAGTGCCTACAAAAGCCATGCGGCAAATCTCCATCATTATTGTTCCCTGTCAACTTAGAAATGTCTTTCTCCGTGGGGTTTTTAGAGAGTTATGGAGTGTCGTGACGGAGGGAGACCTGAAGTTGACAGACATCTTTTCAGAGCACACAGTCTCATGACGGAGCTCCTTCAGATGGGAAAGTGAACAGACTGAAATGCTAATTTCCACACGATGATAAATCTGCCGTATGAAATTGTCGGTACAGAGCTCTCGCCCCGAGGCTGTACGTTATTGCTTTATTCTATTAGTCAGTTATTACCAGCAATCACAGTCAACCCCCACTGCCCCCCGCACACAAAGCCCCTTTTACATTACATTTATCAGGCGTTGTACAAACGTTGAAAACATATGACGGCAGAGCTGTGTTTCCTCCGGGGCTGGGGGGCCTCTGCCGAGGGAGGGGACTTCCAGCTGGCCCATGGTGCATCTGTTCACTGGGCTGGGCGGCAGTGACACCATGAGGGCCACTTACAATCTTCTCCATCACTCTCTCACACATCCTCCTATAGATCCTAGTTTTTAACTTTAAGTTGTTTATGTACATTTGAGGATCTCTTGAAAGCGACGCTGCTTAAAGCTCAGAGTCAAGTGTTCGCGATGACGTGTGAATGTTGCTGTCAAAAATATGTTTCTGCTAACGCCTACCGTGTTGAAGCTAATCACCTGACTATACACTTGTAAATGTGCTACCTCTTCGCCCAGATGTTCAGCCCCGTGCCGTCTCTCCACTTCCTCTTATGGGAGCATCAGCCCGAGGCTATTTACATCACTATCTGTGGAGTAATTACCATACTGTTTTATATAATGCCAAGGCAATCATAGGGTGATAACATGCAATTAAGCAGTGTTCTCTGATTTGTACGTAGGCAATCTTGCATCACTCCAGCCCTGAAGATAAAGTGCCCATCTCAAAATGTCAGATTCTAGTGGCTTAATCTGATTATTTTCAATTAATATGCATGTCTCTCTATCCTGGGATTGCCGCCGTTATTGACATTGATAAATTGAGCTAATTTCCATCCGAATTTGTACCAGAGACACCCCATTTGGTTGAATGTCACCTGTTATCCTTTTTTCTCCACTCACTTATTTCTTTGTTTTGCCTTTATCTTCCGGCTGAAATCTTCTACATCATTTTAGGGATTAGGGAGGTCTTGAAAGGAGCAACAAACTCATCGAGAAGGTGTTGGGATATAATTGTTTGTCATGTCATTTCTCCACCTTGCAAATTCCCTGCGAGTCCTGTTGGAAGGGAGCAGGCAGCCGTGGATGACAGGTGCCAGGGGGCCTAGGTGTTTATAGTGTCGCCCAGGAGAGTAGTGCCGGCCTGGGCCTCGAGAGACAGCGCCGTCTGCCTTTCTTACCCAAGGAGCTCTACATTACAGCCTCACAGTCTCTGTGAATGTCATGAGAGCTTGGGGGAAAACAAACCAAGAGTTAAAATTCTGAGAGGATTTCTTTACGTTGTTGAGTTTACGTTTATTGGAAAGACATCTAATTTTCTGAACATTTAAAAAAAAAAAAAAAAAAGTCTGAGCTGTTGTAGGGAGCAGGCTGCTCAAACGGGTAGGCAGCTCCGTCACATTTGAGCAGATTCTTCCATCTAGCCTGAGGGAGCGTGGTGCTCACCGTTTGAAGATTAAAACATCCACTGTCATTTCCTGCTCCAGTGGTTGCTTTCCCAAGAAGAGTGGAGATATGAATTGTATTTTCCACCCCCTTCAGAGCTGATTATCGAGAGCCAGCCTTTCAGTGGCCTCCATGTTTCATGGTGGTCTCAGGAACAAGCCACCAAAGAGGCGGGATCGGAGGGGTGCAGATCAGCTGTGTGTTGTATTTGTGTAAGCCATTGTTCCAACCAAATACAAAAGGTGAAGCATGGCTAAATCCTTTCTACTTCCTTGTGTGGCTCTTGTGTGTGTGTGTGTGTGTGTGTGTGTGTGTGTGTGTGTGTGTGTGTGTGCGCGCGCACACAACCGCGTCCATATATCTTCCTTAACACGCATGTGCCTGGGTGTGTTTTTATGTGTGTTGTCTGTTGGCGCGTCTCTGAATGTGGTTGTTGGTACGTTCAGAGCCTCCATTTAGTCTTCCCCTTAGCCCATCAGTGCGTTGTCAGCAGCACGTCCAGTCCGGTGAAAGGCCCGGGATAGGACTAGGTGCCGTGGTGGGGGGCTCTAATAGAGCCATCAGTCAAGTGCCTGTCCAGCCGACCATACCACAGGGCGTTAGCGTTAATGCTGAGGCACATGGCGTAAGCGCTGAGGAGCAGGGCTGTTTGTCAAAGTGCATCCAATGTGAAGGAAGTTGTTAGTTAAGTGTGTTTGCCCTGTCACACGGCTGCATGGCTAGCCCACTGGAACATCTTCTGGCTGCTTTGGGCTTTTTTCTTCTTTTCGTAGCAGTATTTCAGTGTTTATTTCTTATAGTGTGAGGCTTTATAAGAAATCCCAACCTCAATTGTAATTGTTTAATTGTTAAAACACAATAGCTATTGAAATAATTATTGTATTTAACAGTTAGTTAATTGACAACAACGTGGGCAATGATCAGAACAAAATGTGAAACATTTCCTGGTTCCAACAAGATCATTATCTTCTTTTGTCTTTTGAATATTATTTTGGACAAACAATACAAGGGTATTATGTCGGCTTCTGAAACATTTTTTCACTATTGTTTGACATTTTATTTGTCAAACGATTACACAGTAGGCACAGTCAGCCGATACCAGCGGTATTTGTTCATGTTAAAAATATTACTATTGGCTGTTTTAACATTATCAGATTATTTTCAATATTGCCCTCAACATTTACAACAAACGAATGCTGCGCAGCCAACTACTATTTAAATTCACAAATGAATTATATGTTCTACATGTCTGGCTGGAAATGTGTATAAAATGATGCACACCACTTCTAATATTTCCATTTCAAGGAGCCAAGAAAAGAGTCGAGTCTTTGGTTTGAATATTTTGCTTTACGTAAAAAATCATAAACCTTCAACAAGAGTTAGAACAAGACAAAACATTACGTATAAGATAATGTTGGACAGTGTATAATAAGATGATTTTAACCACCTGAAAGCTACTTAAGGTGAAACCAAAACTGGTTTTAATCAATAAAAAACAATCATTGTTTTAAGCCCTCATCAGAAATCAAAGCTAGTTTACTGTGAAGCAGATATGTATTCGCTGTGCGAGTGGCCTGAGCCAACGGTAAGACCTCTATGGCTATTTTAGGAGGTTGGCCCAAAATGTGCGTGCGTGTGTGCATGTGTGCAAGCCACTTCCTGTGTGACCTTCTGGAGTGTGAGAGGAGCCACAGTGGGGCACACACCAACTCTGCATGGAGCAACAGCCATCCCTGCCCACTCTGCATCAGCAGATCAGCATATCACTCCAGTTCTGCTGCATCACACATCATCCCTCACCACGTTATTTGGCGATTTCTGCATGCAATTTTAACCCTGACATGTCCTACTACTGGTCCCTATGCTTTCCTTATACTCTAATCAATTACATAAATTGTAAATGATCAGTAGCACCACATTTTGTCACTAGGCAAATATGAAAGTGCTGAGAGAAATGGAGTTCACTGGCTTTCCTTTAGAGCTGAGTGTACTGATAAAAACCCAGAGCATCATTGTATAATTTCCTCCTCTTATTATTGTTTTTCTACAAATATAGATTTTCAATAATTATTGTGTTAACCATGTGTTGTTGAGTGTGAAACATGGACAGTATATACATATTTACACTTGTTTCGTTACCTCCACTGAGGCTCCTTTATTTTGACACCATTTACAAAAGTTAACAGTTATATTGTTTATTTTACAGATTTATTAATATAAAAACATGTTCTCTGAAAAGTAGCACATTTGCACCTTTGAACGCTACATAGAAACAAGAGGCAGTTCAGGTAGACTTTATGGGAAATACGGCTGACGTTCTGTACGGTGCATCTTGACACTTCTCCGAGAGGAGAATGTTGCCTCGGGCTGAAAGTGAAATGGTTCAGCTGTTTCCAATACAACAGCTCTCTTTTAGCAAAAACAGAAGTCGAGATGTAAAGATAGCACATGTTGGAGCATATAGATCTTATGTTCACTTGGGACTTGCTGCTTGTTTAGAGAATCTCTGATCAAAGCCGCCCCTCCTGAGGATGGCTTTATTAGATTTCACACCTTCCCCCTAGGAGCCAGGGGGGAAAACACAAAGCATACTTTTCTACATCAATAAATATTCGTCTTTTCTCTCTCAGATCAATCCCTCTTCAAGTTGCCATTACTTTGCAACGCAATACCGTTTATCAGGCCAGAGTGATGACACAAATATTTAATACATACGCCTTGTAAAATCCTCCCATACGTTCTGCCAGCCCAAAACAAACGCTCTACCTTCCTGCTGATGAACTGCAGTCTCATCAGCGGAACGACGGAGGAGGAAAAGCAACACCATCTTTTAATTGGCTGGGATTAAGTTTGGATTGAGAAGACTTTTTGGTTGAATGAGATCTGGGCATGCTGCCAAATGAATAGAAAATGGTGTTCTCTTCCTCTCCACTGGCCATGGCACCCCCTCGTCATTAGGAGGGGAGTGCATGTGAGTCATTCCAGATTTGATTTTAATAATGCCAATGTCTTCATTTCGCCTCCCAGCCGCTTTAAATTGGGGGTTTTGGGGTAAATGCAATACGGACCCTTTTCCCATTTAGGGGGACTTAGATAAAAACACCTCTCTGTTCTTTCGGTTCAATACTCAAAGAGTATCAGGTGTGTCTGCAGGGGAGTTTCAGGGCAGTCCTCTGAAATTGAGGAATTGTATTATCTTCCATGAAATAGAGTTTGCTTTAACTGAGGGGTGTTGAAATAGAGTGAACCTCTCTCTGCCCCGAGATGACGTCTTACTCTTTGTTGTGATAAAGGGGCCTTGGTTATATTTTAAATGAGATCTACTTTATAATTCTACATCGTCCTTATTGCTATTTACTGCTTCTCATATCGGCCTTTCGAGAACGTTACCTGGTGTTTGACGGATAGCTTCGCAATGTCCCCGTTTCACCTTTTCAAGTGCTGGTATTGTCAGCATACAAACAAACAGGCAGGGTGCTGTTTCCTGCTCTCCCCAACTGAACCGTCTGGCCTGGGAGCCAGCTGAAGCCAGAGGTTAGAGCTCCATTTTCCTTCTCCTGGCCGCATCGCCATGACAACGGATATAGAAATCACACACTGTCTCCTGGGAAGAAAGCACCGGGTGACACCACACAGTGGCACTTTTGTTGTACACGAAGGAGAGCAGGGTTCATTTAGGCGAGGCCGGTCAAGGATGAGTATTCAGCTCTCTGAAGAGGAAAAGATCAGGCTGGACAGAGAGGAGGAGGAGGAGGAGGAGGAAAAGAAAAAAGGAAGGCCTCGGTCAAAGAGCCGTGATGCGGCTCCAACTCGCTGAATTCACCAGCCGGAAAGAGAAGGTGACGGATTCATTTATTCCTAAAATAGCCAAAAAGCCTGCCAAAAAGCTAGGGTCTGAGGGTCTTTAATGAAAAACACAAAAAACGTGTATGTTTTACTTATTTTTTCCAACGTATTTGTGATATTTGCAGTGTAACTTTTATTATTTCATTCAGAAATGTCTATTTGGCTTTTACTCATGCAATTCTTTAACTTCTATCAAGGTTTGTATAAGACATGAGAGGCCTCTACTGGCTTCTGAGGTCCTAACATCTGTCTTATTAGTGGGAAAACAAGCCACATCCTACACAAGGGGCTATGACATAAGAGGCATAGCTGCAAAATAAGGGCGAACAGAAATGTCTGATATCCGAGCGCAGCTGTGTGTAGTGTGGCTTATAGTTGTGAAGCTTATTAAAATTCAATGCACACATTGTTTGATGGATTAAATCCACGAAGTGAAAAGTCTTCTTCCTTTCTGTGTTTAAGAGCATGTGTCTAAATCCGTTCAATAAAACAGTCAAAGACTTCACACTGTTCACTGAACAATAAAAATCGATACCATTAAACACTTCTTTAAGAAACCTTAAGTGTTTCCCCAGAGGCCTTGTC